>NC_143576.1:136413133-136728780 GCF_048544385.1 Mastigoproctus giganteus
ACAGGATCATCAGCTCTTAACCGATGGATGCCGACCGGGCTAGCCAGGTGGGTAAAGTGCCTGCCTGGCAACTCAAAGGTCGCGGGTTCGAATCCCGCCTCGGGCTTGGATCAAAGTACTGCAAAAACCTTGGGAGGTGCATTATGGCCACAGAAGCCGATGCGCCAACAACTACCAAAAAAAAAAAAAAAAAACCCATGGACATCAAGTGGCCCAATGTGACTCAAACCCCTTTCTTCTACTGTTAATATAAGCATAGAAGTCTTTGCTATTTTTCTTTGCATTCTTTGCCAAAGACTTCTCATAATCTGCCTTAGCTTGCCTAACCTCCTTTCTGACTTGATTACGGACTAATTTATACCTACCATAGGCTTCTGTATCACCTGATAATTTATATTCATCTCATGCAATTTTCTTCTCTGCCACGTGTCTCAATACTTCATCTGGCATCCCTTTAGGTCTAATCCTTGAACAGTTTTTCTCCGTTGGTGAAAAGTCTTTTAGCTTCTTTGATTCCTTTCCTGAATGCTTCCCATTTAAAATTTGCTGTTGGTAACATCAGCAGTTGGTCCTACTGCACAGAATATAAAAACTGTCTGAGACACTGTAGTCACCCTTACGAAAAGAAAAAGCCTTTCCCTTTACTCTCAACATTAGCTATGTTTATAATTAAATCAGTACACTGTGATCACTGCCACCCAGTTAGTCTTTTACCTGCAGATTCTTAATGTATGTAGAATCACTGCTGATAATCAGATCAAGAAGAGGAAGCAAGTGTATTGCTTCCTCTTGTTGCCTCTCTAACATTCTGCTGTAGAAAACAGTCTTCCAAGAAATCTACAAAAATCTTGCTAGTGTATGAGTGACCAACCCACAAATTGCAGTGAACATCTGGAAAGTTATAATCATCCGTTATAAGACATTATGATTTACTGGCTCACTCTATTTCTGTGTATAGCTGTTTGGTATATTCGTCTCAGTCTTTAACACACTCCTACTCTTAATGTTGTTTTTACAGTGCTTATATTACACCAGACTGAGTCAAATTTGCACTCATCACCCATGACAACTGGTTGTACTGTCTTAGATTTAATATGTTTCTTAACTAAGAGCATAACCCCTCCTGCCCTGTCTGCCCTTCCTGTATACATTTTACTCCTCATATTCAAGTTCAGCATCACTTATGTCTGAGTGACACCACATCCCGCAGTCCCTACAATGTCTGCATTTGATCACTTAATCAGTACTTTAAATGCATCAAATTTATATACAATGCTCCTAGCATTAGTGTATATGCAAGTATACATGCATATGTTGTTACCCTTAGTTACCTTTACACAGGCCATGTATTCACTGGTTCCATGATGACCCACAGCAGCGCCTGAAATTCCTGACACCTTGCTTTCCAGGCTGCTGCATTTTCTAATAGAAACAGTGCAAGAATTTCCACCTCTGCCTGCGGCTCTAGTTAAATCTATTAGTGTGTATCTCTCCAAGCTAGCAGTCATCCGACCCACATATCACTGCCTCGATAGCATCAGCAAATATTCTGGCATCCCTTCTATTTAAGTGTATGCCAACCCTTAAAATAGTCTTCCTCTTAACAAGCACAGATCAAGCTGGAAAAAAATTTATCCCCATGAGCCTTGCACATTCTGTCTCCAGGGCCGATTTGATTGACACGGCTCTCAACATGTACTGCCTCCTATCGTGTCTGGGCAGAATTGCAGATACTTTCAAATTCTATCCTAACTTACGACTTTTTCCCAACATTGCTGTACTTGTTAAGTAAGTTCTCAGATCTCCTATTCTTAATATTATTAGTGCCAACGTGTACAACAATATCATCTTTTGTGCCCTTAAAAGATTATATATACTCTACAACGTCATATACTTTTGCCCCTGGCTGACATACTCTGGCCCGATTCCATCTATCCTTTTTTGCACAACATATTTCCCATTTCCCTGACAATAGAGCCACTGACAATAATTACCTCTTTAGGGACCAGTGCATTATGTCTTGAAGATTACTGCTGTGTTGCCTAATGCACAAATGTGAGCTCTGGCGTTGAGCTGGGCAGCTGAGAGCTTTTGCCCCCCCCGCCCTTTTTAATTCTTTCGAGAGCATCCACACTGTTCTTCAAGCACTCGTAAACGCTCGTCAGAATACTGAGTTGACACCTAATATCCTCACACTCTTTACATCGAACACACACAGAGATATCCCCCCTTGGCTGTAGCGTCCCATTCCAGACATCCGCAAACATCTAACAAGTAGTACATTTTGTGAGGCCGTGATTCAGAGGACAACCGCCCCCCTCTCCGAGTTCTCCCCAAACCACAGCATTCCTGCTACTTTGAGCCCTTTGCTTTGCTTCTCTGGTCTGTGACTTAATTGTTAAGTCATCAGATCTTGTAATCATTAATTCCAAAGTGTATACAACAATATCATCTTCCCTTAAAATATATCTACATCACGACACTAACTTTTTCCTCTTGCAGACATACTCTGGTCTTATTTCACCTGATCTTTTTGGCCAATATATTTCCCCATTTCCCTGAGAACAGAATTACTGATAATAGCTACTTTTTCTCCTGGATATTCAAGTTTTTCGTTCAGCAAACAGAAAATCGGCCACAGAACACACGCAATTTACAAAGTGTACACAGAGCAATATGGCCTTAGTTGCTGATGCTCCTAAAACCCAGCCACTACTGGTGTATTGAGCTGAGAGGATGGAGAAATATGAATATTAAAGTGGTTATGGTAATTACATTTCCAGCGCAAATATGCTTGTAGATTATAGCTGATTTCATACAACTATAATCTATAAGATATGTAGATTATAGCTGTATGAAATATGACAGTGTTAGTTAGGTGCAATGGTTATTGCTTAAATTGCCAGAACTATTAGAAATATAGGATAGAAGGAAGAATAAGGAGCAAGAATAAAAGTATAAAGAATCTGAAGTGGGTTGCATGTTAAAAAATGAATGAACAGCACATATTAAGAAATTATAACTGAATAAATAGTATATTAAGAAATTATAACTGTATAAACAGTAATAAAAATTAATACAGATTAGTGAAGTATCGTTGCAAGTGGGATTAAAAATAAATAAAGAAACTTTTTGATCATGGGTGTAAATATAAAAAAAAAGGATGAAGAGCAAAATTAGAGCCAAAAGCGATTATGAAAGTATGGCAACAGTGTCAATACAGTTATAAAATAATTAGTAGGGCTGCTACGTTCAGCTTCGTCAGAGGACTACAAGTATAACAGCCTAAAATTTTTCATCACCTCGAATGACCAAAACACATCCTTACAACGAAGCATACTCCAAAATCGCCGAGTTGCAAGAATACCTTAATTTCATGGGGCTCCGACTAAACGAACACAAGACAGCACAAATGGTTTTCACCAACAAGGTATTAAAGAACCACATATCAATAAGCGCGAATGGCAGCGTGGTCAAAAAAGTCAGGACACATATTGATCTTGGTCTGAAATGGGACGAAAACCTAAACTTCACACCCCATTTCGGACATGTAAAGAAGAAAGCTTATGCAGCACTATGGACCTCCAGACAGGAACTGGTAGGTATCAGGGACCCTGACCTTGTAAAACAATATAATTTAAAATGCGTCATCCCCATCCCGCTCTACCATCAAGGCTTTCCTGGGTTTAGAGCATTGGATGCTAAGATGGTTAAACAGGATCACTACGCAGCCATTTACAATCTCAAAAGCCATTTTATATGCCAACTTGGATGTCACGCCTTGGTCTCACATAATTGTCACCAAGAACATTCTCACGCTTGCAAAACTGCTGACTGCGAGACTCGACTCGCCGAAAACTGACTACCTGCTGACTCAGCCCCGTATGACGCAAAGGTGGGCGAATAGGACACCATCCCCTCCACTCAGTAGCGCGCTCACACAGCCTTCAGCGATTTTTTCGTTTTAACATCATTACGTTCTTCAAGCAGACCCAAAAAAGCTTTGCACAGAGAAGAGGTGCAGGACTGAAATGTTTCAAAATGCATTACTTCACCTATAAATGTTGAGTGAAGCCCACAGATGAAAACAAAACAGAATGCAGGAAATGAAGAATGAACTGGTCGGGACTGTTTATACTACTGTTATGTTTACATTATACGTCTTATCTTTCTGTGAACTCGCTGTAAATAGTGGTGTAGATGTGAACATTCTCTAATTCCTTGTAAAATTACAAATTATGCTTGTGCTCTCTTTCTATCTGCCCGTCATGTAAAATAAGGCAATGATATATATAATATAATTAATTAGACAATGTATATTTTGTATAATTTATTAAGACAACGATATGTATAAATTATAAATGGATAATTATGTATATAACTTATATTTGTATATATGAATGTGCACCCCCTGGTTAATAGCCGTAAGCGGGTGTCTCTTAGGATCAAATAATAATAATAATAATAATAATAATAATAATAATAATAATAATAACCAGGTCTACCTAACGATTTGAATCTCCAGACTAATGAAAACTGGTCCAAAAAGTATTAACTAGGTAGCAAATAGCATAAACGTGAAAAAAAAAAAAAAAAAAAAAAACAGTATGGAAGGTAGTCTCGACGCTTGTGGTACGTATTGATTATCATGAAAAGGTATAAGTTCAGATTAATTACACTGTGATCAGTTATGAAATTGTAGTAGAGTATGTATGAATATAGCTGGAATATGGTAAGTGTAAAAGGGTGGACATAAAGAAAAGGCCAAATTCTGGTAATGAAAGAAAAGAATGAAATAAATGCAGACTTTGCAAGAATTAGGAAAAACAGTACAATGCCAATTAAAGAAGGGTACTCGGGCATGCTGGAAGCGTAAAACTTATACTAATTAGAATATCCACACTAATTAAACCCATAGTAATCATTAAAACGTATACTATTAGAGGGCGGCCTTGGCTTTAGGATAGATTAGTGTAAGGGTGGAAGTTAGAAATTTTTAAGTGTATAGGTAAATTTTTACGTGTAAAGTATAATAGGGGTATGGAGAATAGCTTAGTGAATAAGAAAAGATGAAAAAAATCATTATAAACATGAGAAAATAAAAGAAAAAAATAGAAATAGTGCCAAAGCCAACACTCGAGTAATCTAATAGCTGGTTTGGCAACTTTGTGGGATATTCCCTCTATGCCTTTGTTTAAAACTCGGAAAAGTGAATGAAGCAGAAAATTATCCTTGCTTCCTTTATCGCACTGTTCGATCATCTCTTTTCCGGTCACTATATTCTGAATATAGTGAATATCCGCCCCCATGGCCTTGTTTAAGAATCGAAAACATATTCGAACAGTGCGAAAAGGGAAGCAGTGATAACCGATTTTTTGGCTGATGCTATTTAAGCTTGCTTTCTTGCATCATTTTCCACCACTACTACTATTTGCCTCACCTCTCTTAGGGAGGTGAACCTCTCTGATTAATAACTCCGGTTGCATGGTCTTTATTGACCATAAGAGGCCCAGCGTTTTCATGAAGAAGAATTATCCGTCCATCACATTTTTGGGATGCTTTTTTGGACGCTGCCTTCCATTGTTTTCCGGGAAACTGGGGTAATAGTGGGAATTTTTTATGGCACCATGCAGAAATGCACAAATTAACCTATTAGATTTCCAAAAGATCGAAGGCATCACTTTTCCAACGGATTTCTGGGTTTTGAATTATTATTATTTTATTTTTATTTTTTTGCTGCTGTGATTTCATGTGTTCCGTCATCACCGTTTTCTGTCGAGTGTATTGATGGGTATATGTCTCATCACATAAGAATCTAATCAAGAAACGCTTGCCTTTCTTTTTATGACATTTCAATGTTAAAAGAGGAAGCCTCAGTTCTCCACGCTCTCCGGTTGAATGTCAGCATCTTTGGAATCTATCTTGCGTTCACTTTTAAGAAGTGAAAGCGCGCATGAATTACTGTCTCTACATTAGTGGTGTCTAGAATAGGCTATGGTATCATGGATAATCTCCACAATGCTAGTTTTAATGTTCAACTAATGTTTCGATACCGTTGTAGATGTTCACGTGATTGATTCTTATTTTCTGCAGTAGCATGGCTTTCACTAAAAATCAGAACTAGTAGTAGTAGTAATGGCATGTGATGCAAGTGTATGATGCTTATGCAGCATCAGCCAAAAAAAAAAAAAAAAATCACACCATTCCCTCCAAATGCCTGTTCAGTTCCTCCTTAAATTTAGTTAACCTATCTACTTCCACAACGACAGATGGAAGTTTGTTCCAGCAATTAACCACCCGCTGGCTAAAGACAAATTTCCGCATATCTATTCTACATCTGTCTTTTCTTAATTTGAATTTATGCCCATTAGGTTCATAATCTGAACAAGTGGAAGGATCCCATCAGAATTCAGCGTGCTCAACCCATTCAAGGCCTTATACACCTCAATCAGATCACCGCGCAGGTGCCTAGTCTCCAGCCACTGCAATTTGCAGAACTTAAGCCTCTCTTGGTAAGAGGATCCCTTCATTCCCCTCACCAATCTTGTTGCCCTTCTCTGTACACACTCAAGCAAATCTACATCCTTCCTAAAATGAGGCCTCCATACCTGTACGCAGTACTTAAGGCGTGGCCTGACCATTGCCTTATACAGAGGGACAATCACCTCCTTTTCCCTGCTAGCAAAATTCCTATATATCATTGACAAAACCCCATGACTTGCCCTGGCAGCCTGTCTGCATTGCTCAGAAAACATCATATCTGACTGCACAATTACTCCCAGGTCTTTTTCATTTTCTACCACCTTAAGTGTAGTACCACACAGTTGGTACGTTTCTCTGGGGATACTTCTACCCATATGCAGTACTTTGCATTTGTCAAGATTAAACTTCAGTTGCCACTTCTTAGCCCATCTGCCTGCCCAAATTATCTAGATCCTGTTGCAGTAGCACACTGCCATTACTGTCATTAACAACCCTGCCAACCTTTGTATCATCTGCAAACTTCGACACTAAGCCTGATATACCTTCATCAATATCATTGATAAATATACAAAACAACAGAGGACCCAACACCGAACCCTGTGGGACTCCACTAATAACATTAGTCCACGAAGAGCAGCACCTATTGATTACCACCCTCTGTCTTCTCCCACTCAACCATCCTTTTATCCATTGTAGCAACTTACCCTTAATACCATTCTGCTCCAATTTGTACAATAGTCTTCCATGCGCAACAGTGTCAAAAGCTTTCCTGAAATCCAAATATATGATATCAAAATTATTTTTTGCATCCAGTTCCTTTGTAACTGTCTAATACTTCCGCAAAAATAAAGCAGCATATAAAGACGGTTCCTAAGGTTATATTCGCCGGCGTGTAAATTAAAAAAAATTCACCCTTTTATTGCTGAAAGTTTATTATTACAAGTGCAATTGTAAATTTTGTCTCCCTTGAAGCTCCCTTGAAAAGTGAGCTTGCCGCCTACATGTTGATCGCGCAAACCTCGCTCATTTGAATTGCCCTAGAGCACATTCCTCTTCTTTTGTGCGAGTTGTCCTGATGAGAAATAATAACAATACGCAAGGCATACAAAATATGCCCGGAAAATAATCACAAGTAATGCATATACACTTGGTCGTCGACTTACGACCTATGCGACTTACGACCGGCCGCACTTACGACCACAAAAAAAATATATATATAATAAATAATGAATAAATTAATAATAAATCAGGAAATCACTACTGAGGACACCCATAACCCAGGTGAGGAGGCACGTCGATGACGGCAGGCCTGAGGACAGCACCAGGCACATACACTCAGTCGCTCTCTCTCTCTCTCACATACACCCAGTCGCTATTAAGCATCTGTTGCGTGTGGTGTATTAATTAAAATTCCACTGAAATACGCATAATATGTTTAGTAAAAGGAAAATGTCTTCATCTACATATACGTCAGCTAAGAAGTCAAGGAAAACTATTGATTCAGAGTGTAAAACGAAAATTATCCAGCAGTATGAAAGCGGAAAGAAAGTGAATAGGATAGCACGTGACTTGAAATTATCACATTCCATGGTATCGACGATACTGCTCCTATTATGTCTACAATTTTAACCAAACAACGACAGGAACCCATCCATGAAATGGAGAAATTGTTGTTTATGTGGATGGAAGATTTAATACAAAAAAAAAAAAAATACACCCATGAGCCTTCACACAGTGCAAGCAAAGGCTAGAAGTTTGTTTTTCAGAGTTTAAAATCACGCCCCGGAGACGATTACGCTGAAGATTTTCAGGCTAGTACTGGGTGGTTTAAGCGTTTTAAAAAAAAGATTTGCTTTGCATAATGTCTCTATAAATAAACATCTCCTACCTCAACCCAAGAACATGACCCTGACGATGCACAACCCAGCACAAGCAAAGATTAAAAATTGATTTTGTAAATTTCATTTGTATTAATTTTTACATTAATTTTAGTGTTTACAGTACATTATGCACAGTATTATTTTTCACATTATGTACAATATAATTATAGATTGTAGTTTGTTTTTTGTTTTTTTATAAACAGTACGAATAATAAACCAATTAAAATGTAGAGAACGTTTGAATTTAAGCTCATAGAGAGAGATACCTTCGTTTCTACGCCTAGTACAGTATCGCTAAGTAAAAGATAAAAACATTGCTGTATTTAAAATGAAAAATAAAAGATGATAAAAATTTAAAAGATTATAAAAATAATTTATAAAGATGATAAAAAGATTAGAAAGGTTAAAAAATACTGTTAATAAATATATGGCCGACATACGACCAGATCGACTTACGACCGGTCAGTCAGAACAGAAGTCGGTCGTAAGTCGACGACCAACTGTATTGGGTTGCCCAAGTATGTACATGTAACTTTTTTTTTTTTTTTTTTTATGTGAACCCCAAACACGAGAGGTATTAGAACCTATAGTACTTAGTACCGTGCTTGGGTTGGAGGTTGAGGAGACGAAAGAAGATATTTGTTGACATTGGACTTGAACTTCTGTAGATTGTAATTTTCAGGAAATACGTATGAAGGAAGGTTGTTCCAGAAAACGGCAGTAGAATGAATAAATGAGGAAGATGAAAAGTTGGTTCTGTGGGTTTGAAGTTGGACAGTAAATGGATGTTGGCTGGTGGCGGCACGTGTTCGGACTGTTTTGAAAGAGAGAGCGGGAATTATAGAAGCCAATTCAGAAGAACAGTGCCCATGGAAATATCTGTAGAAGAGGCATGCAGCAGAAACAGTACGTCTATGAGAAAGCGAGTGGAGAGACTCTGTTAGAGATGAATCATTAATTAACCTAACTGCCCTCTTCTGAATGGAATCAAGAAGCCTGAGAGAGGTTTTGGGGGCACCACCCCAAATGTGGGAACAATATTCCATGGCAGGGCGGATTTGCGATTTATACAGAGTGAGCAGCTGTTTGGAAGAAAAGTAACGCCGAGAGCGAAAGAGAAAACCAAGTTTTCTAGATGCAGAGGAAGCAATATTTGTAATGTGCTTGTGCCAAGAGAGATTAGAAGTCAGGGTAATCCCCAAAAGAGATATATCCTTTTGCCTAGAAATTGGAGTGTCACTAAAGATAAGCATAGGAGCAGAAGAATCCTTTTTGCGAGATATAAGACAAGACTGAGTTTTAGAAGGGTTGAAATCAACTAAGTTGTCTTTGCCCCACTGGAGAATTACCTGAAGATCGGCATTTAAGGAATTGGTAGCAGATTTTCGAGAAGTTGAAGCTGATTGAGCAGGGCAAGGTTTCTCAAAATGGAAAGTTGAATGCAATGTGCTATCATCGGCAAAACTATGGATAGGATTTCCAGTCAATGGAAGAAGGTCATTGATATACAAGAGGAAAAGAGTGGGGGAAAGAACTGAACCTTGGGGGACACCGGCATTAGTGGAGAAGTTAGAAGACAGAGAGCCATCTACCATCACCCTCAGTGAGCGATCAGAGAGAAAACTGGATAACCAATTACTAAAAACTGTTGGCAAACCATAAGATGGAAGCTTGTTTAGAAGACCTTTATGCCAAACACGATCGAAAGCCTTTGAGATGTCAAGAGCAACTACTTGTGTTTCACCGAACCTTTCCATTGAAGTAGTCCATAAATGGGTAACATAAGCCAGAATATCACCAGTGGATCGGCACCGACGGAATCCATACTGGCGATCGTTGATCAGACGGAAGGTTTCTAGGTAGTTTAAGAGTTGGCGGTTAATTGATTTCTCCATTACTTTAGAAAGAGTAGAAGTAATTGCAATGGGACGATAATTGGATGGGAGGGATTTGTCACCCTTTTTAGGAACTGGCTGGATATGAGCAAATTTCCAAGCAGAAGGAAAAACACCTTTGGAATAAGAAAGTGAAAAAAGGCGGCAAAGAATAGGAGTAAGTTCAGGAGCACAGATTTTGAGAACAAGTGGAGAAATACCATCAGGACCCGGAGTTTTCTTAGCATCAAGATTCATCAAAATCCTTCTGATATCCTTTTGACGGAAGACCACAGGAGGCATTGAATGGATCGTGTTGGGAATGGTGGGAGATGTTTTACCAAGTTCATTAATACATGAGCTGGAAGAAAAATGGGATGCTAGCAGGTCAGCTTTATCCTTGGCTAAAGTGACAACAGAACCATCTGGTTTGGACAGAGGTGGAAGCAGAGATGGGCAAAAGTTGCGGCCAATAGCTTTGGCAAGAGACCAGAATGCTCGGCTACCATTAGGGCAAGAAGCAAGTTTTCTACTCTTAGCCTGTTCAAACTCTAGTTTGGACTGATTAATAACTGCTTTACAATTGTTGCGAGCTTTGGTGTAGGCAGAAAATGAAACTGAAGAATTAGAAACAAGCCAATTACGATATGCAACATTCTTCTCTTGAACAGCCTTAGCACATTTATTGGAAAACCAAGGTTTAGATAAAGGACGAGATTTTAAAGTGGAGTGTGGGATAAAGGATTCCATTCCTGCAAGAATAATTTCACTGACACGATCTGAGCAACGTTGACATCAGGAGTTTTGAAACAGTAATCCGACCAAGGAAAAGAAGAAAAGAAGTCTCGCAGGTCATCCCATTTTGCATTCTTGTAATGCCAAACAACACGAGGTTGGGAATAGCCATGAGATAAAGGTTCCATTGGAGAAGAGACAATCACCAAGTTGTGATCTGAAGTGCCTAAAGGACCTCTCACTTCGACCGTGTACTTAGAAGGGTTGTTTGTGAGAAAAAGATCAAGCGTATTGGCTGTATGATTCGGATTGTCCGGTATTCTTGTAGGTAAATGAACAATCTGTGCTAGGTCATTAGTAATTGCAAAAGCCTCAGCATCTCGACCTGCTGGGTCGGTGTGACTAGAAAACGGAAGCCAGCTGGAGTTGTGAACATTAAAATCACCAAGGAAAATTACCTCACTGTTAGGAAAGTTGGACTGGAGAAAGTCAAGTTGCAACGAGAGGAAGTCAAAGAGCTCCAAGTGATTAGTGGAGTTGGGAGAACGGTAGAGACAACAGATGAATTTGACACAATGAGGTAGAGAGATTTTAAGCCAGAGAAGATCAAAGAGAGGAGATTCCAAATTGCCAAGTCTCTGACAGGGAATATCAGAACGGATATATGCACAAGTACCACCTTTGAGGCGAAAGGAATCATACAGCGAATAATTTGGGCATCTGAGATGAGCAGTAGTTGAATCAACCGATAACTGAGATTCTGTCAGAAAAAGTACATGGGGTTTGGCAGACTGCAAGTGGAAATGGACATCGTTGAGATTAGAGTTGAGACCACGTATATTTGTGAAATGAATTAGGAAATCCTTGGGAGGTTTAGATCTTTTCGCAGATAAGCTTGTTCTATTAGTTTGACAATTCATGGTGTATTCAATAGTAAGAAAAAGTGGGTGGGACATGCTGTATGAAGTAATGAAATTTTTGGATATGGCGTACATGTGGTAAGAATATACCCAGATCCTTGACATAACGTGGCCTCGACAATGCTCCCCGCATACACACTACTCGGACTCCCTCCAGTCACTATCTGGCAGAGTAGAGGTAGCAAGATTATACACTAGCTGATCCGGAAGCCTCCTAGAGAGTTACCAATAGGTTCGGTCCGGTGTACTAACTAGCGGCCGGCCTGCGAAAACCGTTTTAGAGCTGTACCCTCGAAATGTAAGGAATATTGGATCTCGCCACGACGTTCATCATAACCTCAAAAGTCATCAATCATACTGCATGATGGAAGAGATAGGGAAGGGTTGACCGGAACTTAGCTCTAGAGACTAAACATGGGTTCCACCACTTCAAGCCTCCAATAAGCAAAGTGGTGGTATTTCACCGGTTGATGAGAGTCATCTACCACCTAGTACTGCCTGGTAACATAGAGGGGCGGCATTCCTCCATGTGGTGTGGGCGCCACACCTCGACCCCTGCTTACGTTGGTTCACACCTGGGTGGTCACCCACCATGTGCTTGTGCATGGAGGTTATACCCAGGATTACTAACAGTCCCACCATCGTGAAGGTGCAAGCAGAGGATTTGGCTGTCACAGACCGTCCGGACTTCGCCGAAATTGGGTCCACTTGACTTGAGTGTCACCCGAATATCAGTTCCATCAGCGTTTTAGACTCCCAGGTAGCAAGTACAGCTTGTCTGGTATATCTGAGAGAATGTCTGTGACAACCTCAAGGACAACTATGTAAAATGTTTAGCTAGCTATCGAAATGATAGGTTTCGATCAAACTTTCCATTGACTATGGAACGTGATCGCATCAGTTTATTTGAATGGACTTATAAAGTACATTAATTTCTTATTCTTCATTTAACGAAAAACCTTATTCTAATTCAATATAAATTAGTTAATATTTTGTTAGTTATGTCTTACACTTGCCACGTGCCAAAAAGCGCACCCCAGTTCTTGCTATTCATATCGCATTTCTTGATGAAAACTCAAATATTTTTCATTAAGCTTACTCATGATTCAAAGCTTCTGATATTCATCGAAGTGGAAATGATATATTTTGCATCACTATTTGAGCTATGTATACATGGTCTCTTATTTATCTGATGTTTTTTTTTTTGTTGCTGTTGTTGTATATTCCGCTTTCACCCATAGGAAGTCTTTCTGTGGGTCCTTTTCCTGTGTTTCAGATGGCAAACACATTATAAAAGTAACTGGATAAATTTTATAATGCATGCTTCAATTATAACGTCCCTCCTCCTTTATTCATGCTAATATCTTTCTTCAGCAGCTTAGAAAATATCGAGCACAGAGCTTTAGCTTCCGTGTTGCATCAACAAGATTAAGTATCGAAACTGGCTTCTTTTTCATCAATATTTCGAGGATTAATCCGCACTTATTTCTGTTGATTGATCTCGTCTTTTCTGCAGTAACTTACATAAATAACGGTTCCGTAGGATTCTTTCATTACCCTCTCAAAAACATTGATTATGAAGTATAAAAATAAACTCGGTACTGGTCATGAGGAGAGCGCAACGTTGACACCAAATGTATCTGTTATTTAAACATTTCCGTTCATTTTAATTGTTCTTATTATCCTAACTCTTTTGTAATTCCCTTCTTGATCATTGGTACTGGGGGGTCGGTCGGTAGTTTTGTCTAAAGCGAAGCTAACAGAGTACGATAAAAACACACACACTTTGACTTTTAAAGACTCGTACATTTTACAAGCAATATATGAATGAATTGCATCGTGACCTTGAGTTACCATTGCAAAACCAATCAACCAGGTTTCCTTCGTGCCAAACAGGTAACCTGCATATACTTTTCCCTAGTGAGCAAACACATGATATGCGATACTGTTGCTGGAGAATAATGTACCGGTAATTCTTCTTTTTACAAACTCAAGCTTAGTCTTATCAATACTAACTGTCTGTTTCAATTTCTTACCTTCTCTTCTTTCCATAGTCTTTTATACTTGTCATTTTTCTCCTTGAAGGATATACTAGTAAATTCCTTTCTTTATATTCTTTAGGACCTAAAGCGAACGGAGACATCACCTAAAGTGTGATGTCTCCGTTCCTATATTTTTATTGAAAACTATTTCCACACGTATCATTTTATTTTGTCAGTTTCTTTCCTTCAGTTATTTCTTGTTCTTTTCTTTCAGTTTTCGCCGCTTCGTTTTTCAGGTTCTCATCCAGAACAACCCTCCTCAGTCGATATTGTGACTGTAGTTTTCCTACATTGATGTATATTATATTCTTCTGTGTGTGTGTGTGTTCCTCACATTCTCAGATTTTTCAGATTTGGTTTTTGTCTTCAAAAAAAAAAAAAAAAAAAGAAAAAACCAACCAAATTTTAGAAATTTTAATTTGTACACTTTGTATGTTATCTGTTGAATCAAAGGTGTCTTTACGATTTCGTCTCATACTGTTATATTCGGTTAAATGTAACAGCATCACGTACTTCTCCCTAGATAACTGCGTGAGGTCGTTGCCCGATTATTGATTCCATCGTACTGATTTCTTTCTTTGTCACTACATTACGTTTGCTAGGTTATAAAGGTGAGCATTTAGGACTCAAAAATAAACCACTGTCAAAATATTTTGTTATTCCATGGTGTTTGGGATTATTCTTTGTTATAATAACACTGGTCGATCAAACATGGTAAGGTGTAGTTTGCCGACAGAAAATACGAGTAGAAAATAAGTGAATATGTACATTGTATAGATTACATGAATGAAAGAATGACTGTAAGATGAAGTATTTCTTTTATTATTATTATTATTATTATTAGCCATTTGGTGCAAGGAACCTGAGGCTTATGCTGAACTAGCCAAAAAAAAAAAAAAAAAAAAAAAATCCCGCATTATCCCGAGAGAGAGAGAGAGAGAGAGAGAGAGAGAGAGAGAGAGAGAGAGAAGTAGAAGGGAATCACCAAGAAAGCAAGAAAGAGAAGAATGATGATATCCAGCTCAGGACCCTGGGTTTGATAAGCCCATACTCACCATATGTGAGCCCCTGGGGTAAAAAAAAAAATAACTAAAAAAACCGTCGGCTACTGGGTGGATTCGAACCACCAACCTTTCGATTAACAGCCGAACGCGCAAACTGATTACCGCTGAATCTTTCTTAAGGAGTGGGGAAAAAGCGGAACTGAATACTAGAACTCGGCTAACTTGTGCATTTTATGGTTAGAATTCAAAATTTTAAGTATAATCTAAAACCAAAAGTGATTTCCATATATAATTATAGACTCTCTTTTCTTCCTTCATAATACCAAATGCAGGATAATATTAGTATCATGGTATTCTGTAATGATGTGTGATATCCTGATACAAAATACTTGTAATACCTAGATCATGTTAAGACTTTCAAGATTTGTCAAATGAATGGATGCTAACAGAAAAATTACCATCGAGAGCTGAATCTGTATGCAGTTGCTTTCTTGTTACCTTTGCTACTTCTTTTTCCAAAATGTTTTTCCAATCATAAACATTATTATGGCTATCACAGTCAGCGTTGTTACTATGAAAACATATTAATCTCTGAATAGTACTTTATCGTTAAAGGTCTGTGATGCAAGATTAAGTTTAACTATAACCTGAAGAGTAAGATAACACAAAAAAATTGAAAGGCAAGAACTGAAATTCTCTCTCTATAAATTTCCATCATATGCTAACCTTCCATTTTATCTGTTTGTAAATGCCCACATATCTTCAGAATTTTCCAAATTGTATAATTTTTCCCTCCCATATCAAACGCACAATGAGAGGTGATCAGTGGCCTTCTGAAAAGATAAAATAGAGGAAAGATATATTAATATAATAATAAAACACTGTAATAGACCAGAAAACATTATTAATCAAATGGCCATCGAAAAGCTCTGAGGAGGCTCAACATATACACTGCTTGTCATGAATATTTGATATAATAGGCATCCTGGCATGCAAATTCTGAGTATCCAATTGAAATCGATCTGCAACCTTAGAGTTGCACATCGACATTGTGCAAATTATTCATGCCTATTAAAATACGGGTTGCGACCACATCACTTCATTCTGGCATGCTCACTGGACTACCCACATCTCCAGTACTCAAGATGGCAAGTCATCATCGTTTAGATGCTTCTTTGAGATAGCGGGGGCCGTTGGACGACTTGAAGTCTCAGGCGGAGGTGGCATGTTAGCTTAGTGCCGAATGCTTCCATAGTGTCGAGACGACACTGCGTGACGAGCCGTAGCGCAGTGTCGTCTCGGCACTATGGAAGCAGTTTCAGAAGAGAGGAATTATTACAAGAAGAGCTGGCCAACGTCGCCCGAGGGCTACGTCAACCAGAGCAGACCGCTATCTGGCTCTAACAGCAAGACGGAATCCTACGATGCCCTATCATCAGCTGTCTCTTGAGGTTGCTACGGCCACAGGTGAAAACATTTCCAACCGGACTATGTTAAGAAGGCTCAATTCAAGTGTACTCTAGTGAAGGAAGCTAATTGTTGAATTGTAAAATCAAAATTTCTTCAGATCACAAGGCCTGTCTACCGGACACATGGACAGGAATTTAATTCCGGTTTCCTTGTCCACCCTGTGTGAAAAGACGGTGGTTATAACCAGTGTTCTGTAAACGCATAATAAAAAACTTCTTATTCGTTTTGCCCTAGGAAACGCACAATAAAAAAAAAATTGTTTACTCCAAGAGATTCAACCCGGCACCAAAGAGGAATTTAGAATCTCATTGTTACGGGCAGCGATAGGCTCCTCCGTAGCCAGGTGGGAAGGAGCAGCAGTGCGCAGCACACGCTTTTTGATGTAGACCGGGGTTCGAGCCCGTCACCACCAAATACGGAGGATGCGGAAAGGTCAGGGAATGACCACCGCATATCCCAGAGCAATATGGCCTTAGTTTCTAATGCTCCAAAATAACAAACAAACGGGCAGCGATAACATGGCTTGGTTAATAATGGTTGTGCATTTTTTTATGACGTAAGAATTAGAATTGGCACCCGTGGCCACGTAGACTACGCTGCCATATCCATCACTTTGACCATAGGGGATGAAATTAGATTTACAGGATTGAGTTAATAGGTACCGCGTAACGTAGATTAATAGTTCTTCGTTTCAGATATCTAAATACTATCATTAGAAATAGTTGCTTAGTTATACGGAGAAACTTTGAAAATTTTGCACGATTGCGTCTTTAAAAAAAAAAAAGTTTCAAGGTGAAGACGATAATGCATCCTTGCCGCAGTCACCTAAAAAGAATCCTTTTCAACATGTGGGTAGAAATCTGCGGTAGCATTTAACTATGAAATGGCCTGGAAAATTAACTTTGAAATATTAATTATACCAAAGGTAATTTGTGTTTTAAAATGTTTATATGAGATCGTATATAAAAAATTGTTTTTCAGTTTAAAAATAGGTTTTAAAAATCACTAATCAGTCTCTGAGTATTTTTTTATTAAAATAAAATAAATAATATACCATACTTGTACTGTATATCTCTAAAACGATCATAACACAAATAGCATTCATAATCACTCTACTAGATAAAGTCAGAATGTATTGAGAGAGAGAGAGAGAGAGAGAGAGAGAGAGAGAGAGAGAGAGAGAGAGAGAGGTGTGTTAAAAATTGATTCTTTTGCTTCCAACCATTAAAGAGAATAGGAAGTTGAAAGCGATGTTCGCGCCAGTGACATCGCTAATGCAACAGCTCAGGCGGTGTTTATATAACTTATTTCTCGTCTGCCGTACGATTCAATAACGAGCATCCACTTTCGCACGCGAACAGCAATTCACAATTTTTCCTTCTCCGTTCAATACTCTCGACACCTCGGATGCTACACGAACTCGGTCAGAGGCTGAAGTTTCAAGGCCAATTTCGCTGCGAGAGCAGTGGGGTGTATCGCAGTGGAGCCGCCTGGCAGGCGCTGATAACACTCATCGTCTGATTACCAGGTCACCTAGGTTACGGGCACTGCTGGTGGCTGCTGATAAAGGCTTACGGCGGGCATTCTTCGGATGGCTGTACTGTGTGAGGTCGGAAATGAAGGACGAGTAACATCTCTCTAAGCGGCGGGACACCAAGAAGCGAGTCGCAGATGACAGACATGTTGATGGAGACGCTTTAGAAGGTAGTGTCATCTTCTACGGACTTGTAGCATTGCTTGACTATTGTGATGCTACGGAGAAACGCAACATTTCCGCTGTTTTGTCCATTTGCTCTGTTTGAAGAGAAGGCATGGTTCTTATTGCAAAGCAAAACTTTGTAAGCTTTTTAATTCCGCAAATCTGATGTCATCGCTAACTGCTTAGTTTGTTTGCAAGAGTGAAGTATTATCCCTAGATTTATGGAACAGTGGTTTATTTGTTCACTATTAATCATTTTCTTTTATGTAATATTCATCCATTTTATCTGATCATAATTAGATTTCTAGAGTATTTATCTTACCGAATAAATATTGTTATCAAGGAAGAAATCTCCATTGCTCCTGAAAGAATTTTCTCTCATGCGGTAATAAATAACCCCTCCCTCTCCATTGTTTTCGAACTTCAACATATATTTCCTTAGGATCTTTTGATTAATTTTCAGACTATGTATATGAGCTCCATTTACTTACCGGAAGTTGAGGCGAAACATCAGTTATTCGAAAGAGCTTCGCTCATTTTTTAATAACTATTTTATATCCAATCTGTCCGCTTCCTTTGATTCTTCACCCCTGTCTTCCCAGGTGGTGTGGTACTTTCACTACCGGGAAACCTTCTTCCTCGTTTTTGAAGTTTTAAAATTACCTACTGATTAAGCAGTATGCGAAACATGATGGAATAATAACAGATTAACTCATGTATTTTTTGCAAAAGTGAAAATATTTCATATGGTGAATCAAAACCAAAACAATTAGAGAATCAGCGATCATCTGTGACTGCAGATCTAATTTTTGTAAAGAAAAAATCAGAAGAAATGTTATTTAAAATCAAACAAAAACAACAATTTATATACTGATCTGAAATGTAATATGAGATATACTGAACTCCAGTCTGTTGGAGTTCAGTATGTATCAGTATATAACTGTTACCCTTATTTACCTAACATCTATTTCCACCCCATCATTCTCCCCAAGGATCGAGTTCCCATGCATCACTAATTAAATCACTAATCCTCAACAGTTCAGGATCTCACCTCCTTTTCACCATTAAAACATCCAGTTGATTAGTAAGAACTAATATGGCTAAGCCATATTAGTTCTTATGTCTTCCATATGTCTTTGGGCTGAAAAACCACTTGAAAGTTTGTTTTCGACCCATCGCTGTTTCATTGCCTTGAAGTGTTGTTTGGTCTATTTTGTCTCAGATATAATTTGTGACTTCATTAACAGAATTATCATACTTCAATGAGGACTGCTGTGTCTATGCAAGTGCTACAAAACTGTTAAACATAGGAAAATGTAATTAGCAATGATGTATTTTAAGTATGCTTTTTGTGCACCCACAAGGACACCCTTATGTAAATTTTCAGGGAACTGTTCACATAGTGACCATATTTTCAAAACACACCCTTTTTTCTTTTTTTGGAAATTTTGCTCAATTTATGTTAATAGTCCTCTTGTCCAGGACAAAAAGAATAGATTCTGGGGTATTGGTAAATTATTTTAAACAGAAGCAGTGGTAAAGTGAATGGCTTCGCAGCCCTTCCTGTAGAAGACCCATATCTAGACAGGCGGCTCGAAATTTTAATAAACATCACTGAAAACAAATCCATAAAAATTAGCATTAGCATTAGCATTAGTAGAGGCATTTGATGCAAGAAAGCAAGCTTATGCAGCATCAGCCAAAAAAATTAAAGAAAATAAATAAATAAAAAATAACCACTTCCACTTCATCCCTCTGTTCGTTCGAAATACCTGTCCAGACGAGCCTTAAACTTATTTAGGCTATCAACTTCCACGACAAGGGATGGAAATCTGTTCCACCTACCAACCACCCGCTGGCTAAAGGCAAATTTCCGCACATCTATCCTACATCTGTCTTTCCTCAATTTGAATTTATGCCCTCTCAGGTGATTATTCTGAGCAAGAGGAAGAATCCCATCAGCATTGAGCATGCTCAAACCATTCAAGGCTTTGTACACCTCTATCAGATCACCTCGCTGCTGCCTAGTCTCCAGACACTGTAATTCGCAAAACTTAAGCCTTTCTTCGTAAGAGCACCCCTTTGTTCCATACACTAATCTTGTTGCCCTTCTCTGTACTCATTCCAGCAGCTCTACATCCTTCTTGAAATGAGGTCTCCAGGCCTGTATACAGTACTCTAGGTGTGGCCTGACCATTGCCTTATACAAGGGAATAATCACCTCCTTATCCCTGCTAGAAAAATTCCTATATATCATTGACAATACACCATGAGCTACTCTTGCAGCCCGTCTGCACTGCTCAGAGAACTTCATATCTGCCTGCACAACCACCCCCAGGTCCCTTTCATTCTCTACCACTGTCAGTGTAGTACCACAGAGTTGATACGTTTCTCTGGGGTTGCTGTTTCCCATATGTAGTACTTTACATTTGTCAATGTTAAACTTCATTTGCCACCTCTCAGCCCATCTGCTCAACCTTTCCAGATCCTGTTGCAGCAGCACAGTGTCAGTAGTGTCCTTGACAACCCTGCCAACCTTCGTATCGTCTGCAAACTTGGACATTAAGCTTGATATACCATCATCAATATCATTTATAAATACAGAAAACAATAAAGGACCCAATACTGAACCCTGAGGGACTCCACTAATAACATTAGTCCACGATGAGCAGTGTCCATTGATTACCACTCTCTGTCTTCTCCCCCTCAACCACCCCTTTATCCATAGCAGCAATTTGCCTCCAATGCCACACTGCTCCAATTTGTGCAGCAGTCTTCCATGTGCAACAGTATCAAAAGCCTTTCTAAGATCCAAGTATATAATATCAAAGTTATTCCCTGCATCCAGTTCTTTTGTGACTCCATCATAGTATCCAATCAAATTGGTCAGGCAAGACTTCCCCTTAACAAAACCATGCTGTGTCCGAGCTATAACTGAAGTCTTGTCTAAATGATCCTGCAGTGCTTCTTTAACCAGTGCCTCCATTAATTTTCCTGGAACATAAGTTAAGCTCACAGGTCTATAATTACTTGTGTCAGCCTTTGATCCTCCTTTGTGAATTGGGGTCACATTTGCACATCTCCAGTCCATGGGTACCTCCCCTGAGTCCAAGGAAGCTCTCATAATTATGGCTAAGGGTTTGCTTACTTCCATTGCTGCCTCCTTTAATATAACTGGATAGATTCCATCCACCCCAGGTGCCTTTCTTGTGTTTATCTTCAACAATTTCTCCTCCACTTTACTCTCAGTTATTACAAGATTCTCTAGCTTACTGCCAGAGTTGAATACACCTCTGGCATTCCCCTCGCTGAATAACTCCTCATGTGTGAATGTCGATGCAAAATATTCATTTAGTTTGTTAGCTACCTGAGCAGGATCATCAACAGTTGACCCATCGATATCAAGTGGACCAATCTGATTCATCCCCTTCCGTCTAGAGTCCATAAAAATGGTGGACAATATGCTAAGCTCTACTTGAAGATAAGAATATACATTTTATTTTTCCAAGGTACCTTCCCCAACAATTTTTCAGTGAATGAAACGCCTCTGTTTCCTTTACGCCACTGTATACAGGATTATCGCTACTCTTCTTAGACAAGGCAATGGTTTTCTTGATAGCACAAACCACATTTTATTGTTAAAGCGAACTGTATTAAAAGTTCTAGTTCCCTGACACAGTGTTATTTAT
Organism: Mastigoproctus giganteus; assembly: GCF_048544385.1. Classification (NCBI taxonomy): domain Eukaryota; kingdom Metazoa; phylum Arthropoda; class Arachnida; order Uropygi; family Thelyphonidae; genus Mastigoproctus; species Mastigoproctus giganteus. The sequence continues at coordinate 136,434,930 of NC_143576.1, forward strand.
TAAAAACTACCTCATCATGAAACATATATGCATCCACTGAAATTATTTGTAATTGATGACAAGTAGCCACTTATGCAATTAGTGTTTCCGATCGCAGTTATGAGATTCGCTTGCAATTTAAAACGATTTTATCTTTATAACTGAGATTCGCTTATTTGTTTTTTTTAGACGCTTTCGTATATATATATATTATCATAACACCTGTCGACAAAGCTGCTAACAACTATCCATTCATATGTAAATCTTTTTACTTTCATATACAAAATTCTGAACTCAATTCTAATGAAACATAGAAGCCTGTGACCGATAACTGCAGTGTCATAACAAAAAAGTTAATAGCTATAAACAAAAAATTAAAACTTAATATTAATAATTATAGTTTTCCTTATATATACTTCCTACTAAAGTTTCATATAACCCAATAGGCTTCAGATTTATTAATTCATGCAAGAGCAGCTATGCACATAAACCAGGCAAGACTTTAGAACAGTTACTGAATCCTACCTGACAGCAAGATCATCACCAACAATGCCCCTGTTTTAGAAACCTTGCATAATATCAATATATCCCACATACAAACATTTGATTTCCATAGCCTATTCACCAATATTAATCAAGCTAGTTTAAAATCTGTCTTAAACAATCTGTATAATAAATAAAAACATATAATAAACTGCAAACCAACATATTGGAACAATTTAATAAATTTGTGTATTTCCAATAATTATATGTTTGATAGAAAAACAGTTTACCAACAAACTATGGGTAGCGCTGCAAGCTGTATCATTGCCAATCTATATCTATACTGTTCTGAAACCTCACTACCTCCAGAAATCTGTATGTTTAGATACATAGACGATTTATTTGTAGCAAATTGCCCCAACTTCCTACAAGATCTTTCCAAGATATACCCTTCAGAACTTACTCTGGAAGAAACCAGTAATAACAACTTTGCAGACAACTACCTTGATTTAGATATAGATCTTAATAACTCTCAGACCACAGTCAACATATACAACAAACGTGAATATGTTGACTTTCAACTTCAATGTATTTAACTTTACACGTTGGCATTCAAATATCTACAAAAAAGGTACATACAAATATCATTCTGTCTCAATGTATAAGGATAGCCACTATAGGCAATAGCAAAAAAATGATAGTTAACAGTGTTAGAACTCTGTACAATAGTTCTTAAGTTTCTTACAGCCTACCTGTATTACCATATCAAAAAAGCACTACTTATTATCAAACACAAAAAGTTTGATACCAACTACACAATTGATATCAATAATATCATGGCTAATTAATATTCTATAGCTGCTAGGCTTGTACATATTGTTTAGTCTATACTCTTAGCCTCTTTGGTGTCTTACAACTTAGAAAACTTGTACCCACCGAATGGCTAACCAATGAGTATTTTAATTTATTTTTATTTTTATTTTATTTTTACTATTTTATTATTTCATATTTTATATACCATACATAACTGACTTAAACACTCGAAGTATGCTCCCTGAACCGGATCGATCCTATAGACCGGATCGATCCTATAGGAACGGGAATAGCAATCCCGAAAACAGCCCGAGCATGACCTATTTTCGTCTTCTTCCGTATTCTTTGCACTTTCCTACCATTCTATATATTTTTATTTCTCGTGAGCCGCAGTTTACCGAACGCAATATCGAGATGCTCCTTTTTCTACTTTAACATACTTTTCTCGCCTTAGCTACTATTTACCGCTACTTTGTAAGCTTATTATTCCTTGCTATACTGGGATGTACTACTTCAAGTGTTTAATTCCTACTCCTAATATATATTCGTAATTTTAATTTGATTTAATTTAATTTAATTGATTTTGACTATTTTCTCTAACTTATAAATCTATGACACATGGGGTAGCTAGATTATTTTAATTTTGATTATTTCGTTAACTTATCTTTTTCTACCCCGTGCTGCATATATTTCATGTCAGAAACATAGAGGCCTTACTTCTTACTGTTCTTTCCTTTGATTTCGGTGGCTGGCCCTCGATGTTGTTATTTGTTTGTTATTTGGTTTTTAGGAGCAATAGCAACTAAGGCCATATTGCTCCAGGATATTCGGTGGTCATTCCCTGACCTTTCCGCATCCTCCGTATTTGGTGGTGACGGGCTCGAACCCCGTTCTAATCAAGAAGCGTGTGCTACGCACTGCTGCTCCTTCCCACCTGGCTAAGGAGGCGCCCTGGCCTCGAAAAAGACGTTGAAGTCATAGGATACACAGCATTTAGTACTTCTAATTTGCTGCTTATTACCTTCTGTCCCTTCCTTGTTCCCCGTAGTTACAATTTCAGTTCTGCTAGCCCTTTACTTATTCCTCTCTATCTACAAACGTATATATCCATTGTGGTCGTTGGATTCGTTCTGCTTAAATTTTGCAGTGTCTCTGGTCCATAAACCATTAATTAATTATTAATACTGTAATATATACTGTTAAATTTTTCGTAAAAGATTCTTATAAATAAATTATATATATATATATATATATATATATATATATATGTGTGTGTATGGAAGATAAAAATAAATGAATCCAATGCGAGTAGCATGGCACCAGTACAGCGAAAGTAAAAATAAACCATACATAATAAAACAAAAAACGAAAACAGGAGAGGGGAATAAATGGTATTGCAGGAGGAACGCTCCTAAAATAATTTAGAAAATGCCAAAATATACGATACTAAATAACAAAAATATTTTAGAATATGCCAATTAATTAAGATTTAGCGGGGCCCCTGACGATAGCACCAGGTCCACATTATGTAAAATATTACTAAAAAACGGAGACTAAATTAAAATAAAATAGACTGACTATTTTTCCCCATCTCGACGGAGGAATACAAGGCCAATAATGGTCAGAGAATCACTGCATTTCGAACATTAGATAAATCCATGCATAGACAATACCGGATCGATCCACGGATGCAATGGATTTGAATAATGGTGTCCCTTATGCTGTGAAAATTTATAATAGAACAGAACCTAGAACTCACATGGCAACACCACACCATGCTGATAAATAGCCCTATGATATTCCCCTCTTTTACACCTATATATTTCCTTATAATAGGAAGGAATAAAAAAAGTTATTAGAGATATATTCTCCAGTTCTGCTTAATATGTATAACAAATGTTTATTGGAAGGCACATTTCCTCTTTTCTGGAAATGCGACCTTCTGAAATTGTTGCAAAAACCAGGTAAAGAAAAAACAAGCCCCAAGAGCTTTCGACCAATTTTGCTGTTACCTAACCTAGGCAAGTTATTTGAGAGACTGATTTTCCTGCGATTAAGTGACTTTATGAATTTACACCACATTGAGTTGCCATTTCAGTATGGTTTAGAAAATCCAAATCTACTGAGGACGCGATTAATGATTTGGTGCTTTACGTTAAAAATGCAGATAGTAAATATGTTCTTGCTCTGTTCATTGACTTTGCAGGAGTTTTTGATACAGTCTGGTACGAGAGTATTCTCTACTCGTTAAGACAGCTCCATTATCCAAGGAAAATATACCGCTTTGTAATAAGCTATTTAACTTCAAGGCAGATAATTGAAAGGGCACAGCATTTAACTTACAGGAAATTAGTGTCTAGGGGGATTCCCACAGGGATCTGTCTTAGGTCCCCTATTCTAGAATTTGGTTCTGAACCAATGGCTTAAATTGAGACAAACAGTTTGCCAGAAAATAGCATTTGCGGATGATCTGTTGATCTGCGTGCCTGGTAACTCGCGAAGGGATATTGAAGAGAAGGCTGTAATGGTTCTTCAGAGTCTAACATCATGGGCTATTATAAATAAATTAAGTTTCAGAAGAAGAAACAGTTGTGATGTTAGTTAAAGGTCACCTTGATATCAATCGGCCACCAAAAATTTTGTTAAATTGTAAAAAAATTAAATTTGTTACCCAAACTAAGTATCTAGGTGTTTTATTAGATGCTAGGTTAACCTTCGTTCCACATTTGCATTATTTGATGAATAAAATTAAGCGTTTTAGTGCAGCAGTAATACGGATTTCTAGATCAGAATGGGGGTTACGTAGATCAGTTTTAAATCTTTATTATACGGCAGTTTTTCTGCCAATAGTGACGTATGTATCATCAGTGTTGGTAACTTGTGTGAATAAGATTAAATTTAAAGCCAAGTTAAATTCTGTTCAAAGAACAATGCTGTTGGCAATTCAGAGGGCTTGCAGAACAGTGTCAACAAATGCCCTGCAGGTATTAGCGGGCCACATGCCGTTAGATCTTTTTATAATATATAGAGCTCTCTGTTACCATATTAGGAAGCATAATAATTTCATGTGCTTAAACTTTGTGTGTGACCTTAACGTTCACCCTAAGGTTGAAAAGAAAAGAATATAATGGAAAAATGGCAAGCCAGATGGACGGATTCCAAATGTCTGGTGACCGCACCAGAGTATTAACAAGCGTTGCACAGAGTTTCACTGAAATTCCTTGTATCAGTCAGTACAAGCTACTTAGCTACACGGCTGGAAGACTGATGCAAATTTATCACTTTAATTTTTATCTTCCTGGTAATGAACATATACTCTTTATCCTAATGGGCCCGAAGCAAGGATTTCCCCCTTAGGGTGGCAAAAGTACAAAATCCGACGTTAGTGCCAAATTCTTGAACATTCTGGTACTCTAGTACCAGAATGTTCAAGAATCCAGGTGGACATTTGTAACAGGTGTCATTTTAACTGTATTTAGAAAATCACCTAACTATATATTTTGTTTATACTACAAGGCGGTCACATACGGTCAAAGGATTTTTCAAGATACAGAATGCAAGAATATTACCATATTTAGCGGTTATTTGGGCTCAAACCCTTTTAGGAGCATCAGCGACTAAGGCCATATTGTCAGTCAATTAAGTATGTTCTGTGGTCGATTTTCTGTTTGCTGGACGGAAAACGAGAGGTTCCGGGAGTAAAAACCATGCTACCCTCGCCTGAGACCAACTAACTCAGCTACGTTGTGAAAAGGGAATTACAAGATCGCAAAATGGAAATGATCTGCAAGATTTCTTTTCTTTTTTTCCTTGGTTGAATTACTGTTTTAAATATTCTGCTGTCAACGTTTGCATACATTTTGTCAGTGAAATTATTCTTGTGGGGATGAAATCCTTTATTCCACACTCCATCCTAAAATCTCTTCCTTAATCTAAACCTTGGTTTTGCAATAAATGTGCTAAGGCTGTTCAAGATAAGAATGTTGTATATCGCAATTGGCTTGCATCGAAATCTCCAGGTTTATTTTTTGCATACACCAAAGCACTTATTAAATCAGTCCAAACAAGATTTTGAACTGGCTAAGAGTAGAAAACTTGCTTCTTGACCAAATGCTTGTCGAGCATTCTGATCTCTTTCTAAAGCTATTGGCCGCAATCTGCCCATCTCTATTCTCACCTCTCTCAAAACTGTTTTTTTTTTTTTTTTTTTACGAGTCTTGATGAATCGAACCCGCGACCTTTGGGTTGCCAGTTAGGCACTTTACCCACCCGGCTAGCCCGGTCGGCTCTCAAAACTGGACGGTTCTATTGCCACCTCACTAAAGATAAAGCTGACCTGCTAGCATTCTACTTTTCTTCTAACTCGTGTATTGATGGTCTTAGTAAACACCTCCTACCATTCCCAATACACTGCATTCAGTGCCTCCTGTGATCTTTCGTAAAAAGAATGTTAGAAGAATTTTTACCAGTCTTGATGCCAAGAAAACTCCAGGTCCCAATGATATTTCTCCACTTGTTCTCAAAACCCGTGCTCCTGAGCTTATTCCTATTCTGTGTCGCCTGTTTACACGTTCTTATTTCATCAGTGTTTTCTCTTCTGCTTGAAAATTTTCTCCAGCCAGTTCCTAAAAATGGTGAGAAATCCCTCCATCCAATTATCGTCCATCACACTTTTTACTCCTACTATTTCTAAAGTAATGGAGAAATCCATTAACTGCCAACTCCTAAACTTTCTAGAAACCTTCCACCTGATCCGTGATCGCCAATATGGGTTTCGTCAGTGTCGATCCGCTGGTGATATACTGGCTTATGTTACCCATCTATGAACAAATCAAATGGAAAAGTTTACTGGAATGGAAATCAGTAAACTTTTAGCTGTTACTCTTGATCATTCTTAACATTTCAAAGGTTTTTGATCGTGTTTGGCATAAAGTTCTTCTAAATGTGATTCTATCTTATGGTTTGCCACCTCTAAAGCTATTGGCGGCAACCTGCCCATCTCTATTCTCACCTCTCTCAAAACTGGACGGTTCTATTGCCACCTCACTAAAGATAATGCTTTTTGTTATTGGGTATCCAGTTTTCTCTCTGATCGCTCACTGAGGGTGATGGTAGATGGCTCTCTGTCTTCTGACTTCTCCACTAATGCTGGTGTTCCCCAAGGTTCAGTTCTTTCCCCCACTCTTTTCCTCTTGTATATTAATAATCTTCTTCCATTGACCAGAAATCCTATCCATAGTTTTGCTGAAGACAGCACATTGCATTCCACGTTCCAGTTTGAGAAACCTTGCCCTGAACAAACAGCTTAAAATTCTCGAATATTCACTAACAGTTCTTTAAATGCTGATCTCCAGGTAATTCTCTAGTGGTGTAAAGATAACTTGGTTGATTTCAATCCTTCTAAAGCTCAATCCTTATAGGTCAGTCCTCAGACTTATATCTCATAAAGAGGATTCTTTTTCTCCTATGCTTATCTTCGACGACACTCGGATGTCTAGGCAAGATCATATATCTCTATTGGGAATTACCCTGGCTTCTAATCTCTCTTGGCATAGTCACATAACAAATATTGCTTCCTCTGCGTCTAGAAAACTGGATTTTCTCTTTTGCTCTCGGCGTTTCTCTTCTTCCAAACAGCTGCTCACTTTGCACAAATCTAAAATCCGCCCTACCACGAAACATTGTTTATACATCTGTGGCGGTGCCCCCAAAACCTTTCTCAGGCGTCTAGATTTCACTCAGAAGAGGTTAGGTTAATTAAATGCCCATCTCTGACAAAGTCTCTCCACTTTCTGTCTCGTAGACGTTCTGGTTTTGCTGTATCTCTTCTCTATAGGCATTTCCATGGGCACTATTCTTCTGAATTGAATTCTACAATTCCCCCCCTCTCCCTCTTCCAAACCAGTCAGAACCTTTTTACTGTCTAACTTAAAACTCACAGAACTAACTTTTCTTCTACCTCCTTTATTCCTTCAACTTCGGTTTTCTTGAACAACCTCCCTTCATATATGTTCCGAAAATTACAATCTACAGAAATTCAAGTCCAATATCAACAAGAATGCTCTTTCATCTTCTCAACCTGCAACCCATGCATGGTAATAAGTACTATAGGTTCTAAAACTTCTGTTGCTTGGGGGTTTTTATAAAAAAAATATATATATAGCATTGCTCCTCCTCCATTTGAAAAAATGTCGTAGTTTTTGACTGATCAGTTCAGCAAAAGTCAATTGAAATAAGTTGTCTGAAGGTGAAAAAAACAAGTATTATCTTCCATTATTAATGCCAGGTAAACTTCCGTAATTTTAGGAAATAAACACTCGAATTACGGAAACCAATAGTAGCGATCAATTTCCACGACTTCACGAATTTCCACGAAGTGAATGCAGAATATTCTTAGGAATATTCTGCATTCACTCACACAATCTCAGGGTAATTCCCAAAAGAGATATATCATCTTGCCTAGAAATCGGAGTGTCATCAAAGATAAGCATAGGAGCAGAAGAAGAGATTTCAGATTATCAAATCAATCAAATAAGAAAGAAAGATTCAGCTATATTATGAGAATCCAAACTGGAGCGCTTTACAGCTTGAATATTCTCCAAAACTGCTCTATTACTAGTCATATAAGCTGCAACTGACAGCATCTGACCTAGGGCGTAAACAGGAACTAGGGTTTCCGTTCTACACTTCCGTCTCAGGAAATAAACGTGACAGCCAGACACACCGTTTTTATTCTGCGAAATTAATTTTGATAATCACTAGTATTACTAGATTTGATGGTAAGTAAACAAGTTCGCAAGTGCATTTTGCGACCAAATTGAATAGTATTGACCAATTATTGCACAAGCCATATTTGGAATAACGACTTTTATTATCTTTATTAGGAATGCACCAGTGTAAAAAAACTGCAATTAAAGCATTTCAGTTAGGCCAAATAACGATATTAATTTAAAAGATAGAACTGTTTCTACGTCGAAACAATTGCAGGAAATTTTGTTCTGTCCCTCTTCCTTAAACACTTTCACGTCTGCTTTCATTTTTACTGTTTCCCCCCCCCCCACTCCTCTATCTCTCTCTCAGTGTGTGTGCAAATGTAGCCTTGCCTTGGGTATAATAGTATAACCAAAGTAGTTCGCTTCAAGCGAACTTTAAATTTGGCTTCCCCTCCCTCTGTTTCCCTTTTTCTTCGTGAAATTCATTTTTTCCGTCAAAGTTATTTCATAGTCAGTTACCTGGTGTATTATCGTCGCCTTAGTATATTTTCCTTCCAGGAATTGCTTATATTTCGAAGTTTACTGCCATTCCCATTATACATCCTGTAAGGGATTGCTTGGTGAGACTAGTTTTAAGAGAAATTCCAATTTTAATTGAAGCGCGTAACTGGCACTTGCATACCGGAAACAGAAATTCCGCATGCGGTTCCTAAAAACTTCCTGGATCATAGAAAGCTCTAATGCTTTCATTAGCATTAGCAATCGTATAGGCATATGATGCAAGAAAGCAATTTTATATAGCATCAGCCAAAAAAAAAAAAAAAAAATTCCCATTTCACCACGCCAGATGTTTGTCTAGTTCTGCCTTGAACTTATTTAAGTTGTTGACCTCCACTACAACAGATGGGAGTTTGTACCAACTATCAACCATCCGCTGGCTAAAGGCAAATTTCCCATACATCTATTCTACGATTGTCTTTCTTCAAGTGAGTGATCTGAGCAAGAGGAAGAATCCCATCAGCATCGAGCTTGCTCAAACCGTTCAAGGCCTTATACGCCTCAATTAGATCACCTCGCAGGTGCCTAGTCTCCAGACGCTGCAATTTGCAGAACTTAAGCCTTTCTTGGTAACAGCAACCCTTTGTTCCACTCGCCAATACTTGGTGAGTGGAACAACGGGTTGTCGTTTCGTCACAGGGCAACTGACATATTACTAACTGCAAGGCGTCATTAAGACTTTGGTGGACATTTCAAATTGAAACTTTCTACTGTGTGTCAGGTGGAGAACTATTTTTATGTAGACTGTTTAGAGGAGGATTCAAAATGGGGGAAGGGGGTTATGAAAGCGAACTGTTGTCCCCATTTATTTCATCCTAGAACACCAAAATGCCACTTAGACAGGAATCTTGTGCTCTTCTCGTGAAAATCAACATTTAACCTGCAAACCAATTTTCACCAGACCATCCATTTATTATTATTAAATCCGTTTGTTAATAGCAAGTGATTGCTTTCACCCCTTTTACACAGCCAACCGGCTAGAAGGGTGTACAAAAATGCAAGAGTGGCAATTTTTACAATGTAATATTTACAAATCATGTTTACAATATTTACAGAAGTGCGAATCATTTACAGTATTATATACAGAATGTAATTATCAACAACTTTAGAAGAGGAAATTATTCACAGTACCATTTAAAAGTAGATGTCCAACAGCTATTTTATATTTTGCTCATTCCTTCCTATTCAAGCTACTTCTTCATACTTCTGTAGTTCAAGCAAGCTGTAAGCTTCAGAGAGGCTCTTCACTCTGTTCTGCTTGCCTTCACAGTATTTCACAGGATCTATTGCCAATGTGTTGAAAAGGGGGACTGCGTTGTTCGGAAAGAAGTTCTTCAGACAGCACAGGTTGGATAGTGTAGAATGCAACGGTAAGTAGGGATTGTCATTACTGCGTCCAGCACGTGGAGTACCGATAACTCCGTGAAGACTGGGGGCGTCAATCACACACCAGTTAGCATCTGAGACAGAAGAAGAATGTTCCTGGATGCAATGTGAACTCTCCAGGGAGTGATATTTAAGTTGGCATATAAAACAGCCCTGGAGATGGTGAATGCGCTGCCCGTGACTCTGTTCATCCATCTCATTACCCAGTACTCGACTGCTAGGAATCTGTTTATGTACGAGGTCGGTGCAGAAGACCAGATTGGTGATGCATATAGTGCGATAGGTTGTAGGCACCGCTGGACGTATCCTCCGACTACATCGACGTGTAATAACACCGTCAGCTCTTGTCGAATTGCCCACATCGCCGAAAAAGTCTTAGTTTTCATGGTCGAAAAATGGTTTTGAAAAGTGAGGCCCTCGTCCCAAGTCAAGCCAAGGTCGGTGTGAGACTTCACTTTCCTTATCTGCACTCCGTTGTGATAGGCTGCGATGTCATTTTTGATTCTCTTTTTTGTAAATGTGATTTGGGCTGATTTAGATATGTTTAGCTCCAGACCTATCTGCAATAGATAGGTTACAAGGCTGTTGATCAGGACGGCGGCGAACCATAAACCGGACAGGACAGCTCCCTGCTGTACTCCCTGCGTTATAACACGCTCCTGTTTGAAGGACTTATGGCTGATGATGAGTTGTCTTGGCGTAAGGATGAGGTTGATGGCTTTTAGCAGGCTTCCTGTAATGCCAAAGTATTTTTCCAGGATGTAGATGAGAGCGGGAATTGAGAGCTTATCATAAGCAGATGAAATATCAAGGAAGATGACGTCCAGCTGAGATTTACTGTTGAGAGCAGTTTGAATTTTAAACAAGGTGTCTAGTAAGTTTGTATATGTAGATCTTTTGGGGATCACGGTATGCAGATGTTTGGGTCTATGAGAGAAGCATTGTTCGATCAGTGCTGATAAGATAGTTTTCTGAAACACTTTTAATAGAGTGCAGCCCACCGAGATCGGTCTGAAGTCCTTAGGTTCCTTAGGGTTTCTTCTTTTGGGTATAGGTTGTACCCTGTAGTGATTCTATATTGTCGGGATTGATCCGGAATTTAATATCTGATTAAAGATTGACAGAAGGGTCTCCACAATGAAGGCACTGCACACTTTAACCATGAATAGAGGAAAACCGTCAGGACCAATTGTAGTTTTATTGGGAATCTATTGATGGTATTTATAAGGTGTTGCTTTGTTAGAGATATAGTTGAAAGGGGCTGCCTGGAGTGTATGGTGGATGGCCTGCTGAAAATTATGTATAAGGTAATACACGTTAAATTCCAGATTTAAAAAAAATAAAAAAACTTCATCTGGAATTTAGCCTTAGATAATGCATAAGGTTAAAAAAAAAAAACGTATGCATTATCTAAGGTTTGAAGAGTTCATAGATGCTTTCATTATAATGGACAGTAATGCCACATTACAAAAGTCTCGTCTCTGAACCAATATTCAAAGAATAAGCCATAGTACGAGTGAATTGGAACGCTAATGTTTGTACAAAGCAAGCTTAAATATAATATTTTTTGTCAAAGATTAAGCCAAGACATGTAAACATTATACTTCAGTTTTCGTTGGGTGCGGTATTCGGACCCCACAATTAATTACACGCGCTTGAACTTGCAATCGGCAATGACCAGCTTAAAACCACTTTTTTACAACTTTTTTTTTTGGAAGTTTAATAACTGGAATTTGAAAAGTATGTTTATCAACCAAAAAAGCCGTTCGGAAAATCTCCAGCCCAATTAAAGCACTATCTGCTCAGGTTCCTCTCTAATTGTGTGAATTTGCCTAAGAAGCTCTGGGAGAGATTCTTTCTTTCCTTCCCCTGTCTGATATCTTGGAAGTGCTTATTTGCGAGTGGGTTTTACTGCTATTGATACCATAGTTTCGCTATGAAAACTGAGTTATCCTGAAAAGATAATTTTTTCACCTTTCCCATTTTTCTAGTCATGTTCATCAGTAAATAAATTATTTACGGATTTTTTTTTACTAATTTGTATGCGTTTTGTACTAATTTCCTGTATATAACTATTAATATACACTGCTCGACAAAATTAACAGAACAAAATTGACAGAACAAAATTTTTTTATGAATATTTTATTGTTTAACAGTGTCGCCGAAGGCGAATATTTGATATAATTAGGCATCCCGGCATTGAAATTCCGAGTATCCAATAGAAATCGATCTACCAGCTTACAGAGCTGCACATTATTACACAAATTATTCATGTCTATAAAAACAGGGGTTGCGACCACATCACTTCATTCCCGTTTTTTTTTTTTTTTTTTTTTTTGGCTTGCTCTGTGGGGTACCCACATCTGGTCATGTTTTTGATAGGGGTGACATAACTGCGCAGAGATACCGCGAGCAGATCCTGGAACCCTATGTGCGACCTTTTAGGGGTGCGGTTGGCCCAGATTTTCTTTTCATGCACGACAACGCCACTACACATAGAGCTCAAGTGGTGAAGGAATATCTTAAAACTCAAGATATCAAACGACTGACGTGGCTAGCACTATCACCAGACTTAAATCCTATCTAACATGTGTGGGCTGCCTTTGGTCGTCGTATTGCACGCCGACAGCCACTTCCACTTCACTCGGTCAATCTTCCACCAGTGCAGCTGTCTGCACTGGTGGAAGATTGGTATTTGTTGCCACAGAATTTTATAGACACCTTATTTCAAACATGGTTCACCGCTGTCAGGCCTGTTCAGTACACCACCATATCAAATTTTGTCTCGCGTCATCGCAAGTTGCACTAAGTGCACCCCGTTTTTCCTGTTAATTTTGTCGAGCAGTGTAGTTTTTCGATGATTATATATTGATTTATGCAGTTTCTTGTATTTCTCTCCATCTTTCGCACACTTCCTTAATATTCGTTAAATGAGCTATTCAATAAATAGGATAATAATGTCGTTTTGAATGCACTTGCATACTTATTGTATACAGAATATGTAGAAAAGATGTATCGTGAACATTAATATTTTTCCACATTGTCACCAAATTTGTCCAGCCATTTATTTCACTCTGGCACTAGTTTGTTTATCCTTTCGTCAAGGAAATCTGCATCAAGTTGTGATAGCCATGAGGTACAAACGCGTTTCAGTGTGTCTTCATTTGCAAAACATTTACTGCTCAAAAGTTCATCATCGGGTTGAATAGATAGAGATCACTTGTGGTTGCGGTATGCCATTCACAGAAAACGTCCTGAGTTTTAGGCCAAAGGCTCGGCCGGTTCTTAGAATTTTAGGAGCTTGTGTGCTAAAATTAATATTGGGAAAAAGGCACCAAGGAGGAGTTCTCCATCCTAGATTGAAAGGAGTCTTCTGATTTGGGATTTGGGACCTTTTTCAGTTCGGGGCTCAGGTGCATTTCCTCCTATCTCCAAAAAAAGGATCGATCCAACCACAAAGTATCACCTGCCGTACATTAATGCACGCTACATTACAAAGCGCCATGTTAAATTACGGAGCTACAAATGAGAACTTGTGGGAGAACTATGGAGTTAGTGAGAACTATGCAGCTACATAGTTTAATGTAGACTGGATGCCAGGGCCATCTCAAAAATCATAAGATAGCCAGTAACCGCAATTTTTAACATATTTATTGAAACGCTCTCTCTAGTTACCATGGTGCTTTCCAGACTTTATAGTTCTCATTACACTATAAATGTTTTTTCGTGCTCTTTAAAGGGTTACAAACTGGATTCTGTTACTGTGCTTTGAAACAGGAATTTCCAGCTATTGTTCGTTAGCTAATTAATCTAGCCTGCAAGCTTTCTTCATTTATGAAGAAATTTATTTCCTTCAACGCTATTTGAAATGGGCGACTCTATGAGATTACATAAAAATTCGTTCTAAAGTAATTAAAATTACGCCAGTAGTTTAAACATAACAACAAAAAGATTCATTTCAGTCTTTTTATATTTGAGTTTTCTTCGTAAAAGCCCTTTAGTCCTTTCTTTCGTATAAGTCCGTTATAGCTTCTCTTTATGACATCCTATGTAAAGTCTGTGTGTGTATTTATAGATAAAGTTGAAATTCATTTGGATGAAATATTTAGTTTTCCACGAAACATGCCTAGCGTAATTAATAAAGTAAAATATTAACTGTAACAGTATACTCGAATAAAAACAAGTTCTCTCTCTCTTTCGGAAATGGTTGGGATGGGGTGGGGTGGGGGCAGAGCTTTATTTACAATTAACTCGACTGGTGGCTTAGTTAAATCGATTCGTGACTACTGCGCAAAGGCGATTGCCCAAGACGCCAAGGTGGCACACAAATCTAGCCGTTCGACAACATAATTTGGCAATATTTTAAATATTTTGACATTTGTGCGTTAGCCTATTATAATTTTTTTTTTTTGCTGAGAACAGAGAGCAAGCGGCCAAGCTTATAACATTTGGCTTTATGTTAGACATTTTGTTTAAAGTGAAGATGACGAACACGGAATGGGTCAGAATAAGTTATATTCACACGAAAGCCTGCTTTTGTGTGTTTTTTTTTTTAATACAGTAAAAAAAAAAACCGACCGTGCTAGCCGGGTGGGTAAAGTGCCTGCCTGGCAACCCAAAGGTCGCGGGTTCGAATCCCGCCTCGGGCTTGGATCAAAGTACTGCAAAAAAAACCTTGGGAGGTGCCACAGACGCTCCCAAGGTTTTTTTTGCAGTACTTATGGCCACAGAAGCCGATGCGCCAACAACTACCAAAGAAAAAAAAAAAAAAAAAGTAAAAAAAACCGCTACGACGACAGTTGAGAGAATCAGATGAAATATTTAACTATTAATTTGAGTACAACTACTATGAGGTATATTGAGGGTCTAGCGGCTCCTGGGATTTCTCCCATCTCCGCGAATGTTCTATGTATCGGTGACAGTACCCTGTCAAAGCCAGAGATTTAGAAGTGTGTGGGTCATGAGTAGTGTTATATGTTGTGCCCATTGTTTATCCGGCTTATTGGTTGCCAGGCCCCTAATGGGACCCAACGTTGCCCATACCTCGCCACGTGGAGGCTAGCCGGGTGTTACCATTGAGTCAATTGTACTCTGGCAGGTCCTGCCACTTACTTTCCTGGGATTTTAGTGGCTAGGACCTAAAATAAAATTGGAACGACCGCGGTTGATTTTAATTCACTTACATTAAAGCGCTAATATGGGGTTTGACGCTGAAGGCCTGTTTCTGAAGTGCCTAAAAGGTTGGGCGAAATTTTTTTTGGTGTATTTTAAATTTGGACGTGTAGGGCTATACACTGTGCAAGAGAAAGTGCTGGGAGGGGGAGAGTGAAGGCTAGGGGGTGAAATAGGAAGAAGAGGGTCGATAGGGTAGGTGACCCCCAATTAGGCATGCCCATGCCCCACCAAAGGGAAGGAATGGTATGGCAGGGAAGAGAGGAGACAGCAAGCCGTCACCTCCCTCCCCTGCCGGGTGTGGGAGTAAAAGAATTGCACTGCACAAGAGAGTGCAGAGCCTTGAGCTAATATGGCTCCGTTGAGGCAGCAACTTGGAGTTTCTCTATCTTCGTCGGTCTTCTCTGTCATTGGTAGCGTTTGGTATCCAGATTTGTCCTCAGCTATGAACACTGGTCAGGTCCGTTGTTAGTCTGTTAGCAATGGCTGTGGTTCTCTTCATCATGGGAAGATCCGCATCTCCATGGGGTTATTCATGCGATCGCTGGTTTTAGATGATTAGTAGTGAGCAGGTTCCTGAGGGAGAGTACAACTACTGTTGTACTCAAATTAATAGTTAAAAATTGCATAAATGCTGAATAAAGCACAACAAATTAAGCATTTGTAGTATCCACTTCTAACCGCCATATTACTCTTCTATTTTACATTAGCCTGACGTAGCTGAGTGGTCAATTTGAAAGTAAAGTACCACCCGCGTTTGAATTGACCGTGGTTATTATAACACTAAATACTGTTAATGATAATATTTTTATCAAACGTTTAGCTTTAAATTCTTCTGATTGATGTAGGCGTGCCGAAGTATTAACATTTTTATTTATACGATGAATGTTACTGAGGTCGGTTGTGTCGACATCGATTAATCTCTGTTGACGAAAGTTGTGGAATGGTTTACTACAACGATTCTACAGTAATGGAGAGGTCAGTCTACCTCCGGTGGATACGGGATCTATGCAAAAAAAAAAGCACATTAGCATTAGTAGAGGCATTTGATGCAAGAAAGCAAGCTTATGTAGCATCAGCCAAAAAAATAAATAAATAAATAAATAAATAAAAAATAACCACTTCCACTTCACCCCTCTGTTCGATCGAAATACCTGTCCAGCTGAGCCTTAAACTTATTTAGGCTATCAACTTCCACGACAAGGGATGGAAGTCTGTTCCACCAACCAACCACCCGCTGGCTAAAGGCAAATTTCCTCACGCCTATCCTACATCTGTCATTCCTCAATTCGAACCTATGCCCCCTCAGGTGATCATTCTGAGCACGAGGAAGAATCCCATCAGCATTGAGCACGCTCAAACCATTCAAGGCTTTATACACCTCTATCAGATCACCTCGCTGGTGCCTAGTCTCCAGACACTGTAATTTGCAAAACTTAAGCCTTTCTTCCTAAGAGCACCCCTTTGTTCCATTCACTAATCTTGTTGCCCTTCTCTGTACTCGTTCCAGCATCTCTACATCCTTCTTGAAATGAGGCCTCCAGACCTGTATACAGTAGGTGACTACTCTATACTCTAGGTACTGTATACTCTAGACCTGTATACTCTAGGTGTGGCCTGACCATTGCCTTATACAAGGGAATAATCACCTCCTTATCCCTGCTAGAAAAATTCCTATATATCATCGACAATACACCATGAGCTACTCTTGCAACCCGTCTGCACTGCTCAGAAAACTTCATATCTGCCTGCACAACCACCCCCAGGTCCCTTTCATTCTCTACCACTGTCAGTGTAGTACCACAGAGTTGATACGTTTCTCTGGGGTTGCTGTTTCCCATATGTAGTACTTTACATTTGTCAATGTTAAACTTCATTTGCCACCTCTCAGCCCATCTGCTCAACCTTTCCAGATCCTGTTTCAGTAGCATAATGTCAGTAGTGTCCTTGAACAACCCTGTCCTTGACATATCGTATCGTCTGCAAACTTGGACATTAAGCTTGATATACCATCATCAATATCATTTATAAATACAGAAAACAATAATGGACCCAATACTGAACCCTGAGGGACTCCACTAATAACATTAGTCCACGATGAGCAGTGTCCATTGATTACCACTCTCTGTCTTCTCCCCCTCAACCATCCCTTTATCCATAGCAGCAATTTGCCTCCATTGCCACACTGCTCCAATTTGTGCAGCAGTCTTCCATGTGCAACAGTATCAAAAGCCTTTCTAAGATCCAAGTATATAATATCAAAGTTATTCCCTGCATCCAGTTCTTTTGTGACTGCATCATAGTATCCAATCAAATTGGTCAGGCAAGACTTCCCCTTAACAAAACCATGCTGTGTCTGAGCTATAACTGAAGTCTTGTCTAGATGATCCTGCAGTGCTTCTTTAACCAGTGCCTCCATTAATTTTCCGGGAACAGAAGTTAAACTAACAGGTCTATAATTACTTGTGTCGCCCTTTGATCCTCCTTTGTGAATTGGGGTCACATTTGCACATTTCCAGTCCATGGGTACTTCCTCTGAGTCCAAGGAAGCTCTCATAATTATGGGTAAGGGTTCGCTTACTTCCTTTGCTGCCTCCTTTAATATAACTGGATAGATCCCATCCACCCAAGGTGCCTTTCTTGTATTTATCTTCAACAATTTCTCCTCCACTTTACTCTCAGTTATTACAAGATTCTCTAGCTTACTGTCAGAGTTGAATACACCTCTAGCATTCCCCTCGCTGATTAAATCCTTATTTGTGAATGTCGATGCAAAATATTCATTTAGTTTGTTAGCTACCTGAGCAGGATCATCAACAGTTGACCCATCGATATCAAGTTGACCAATCTGATTCATCCCCTTCCTTCTAGAGTTTACATAAGTAAAGAACTCTTTGCTGTTTTTCTTTGCATCCCTTGCCAAAGATTTCTTGTACTCTGCCTTCGCCTGCCTAACGTCCTTTGTAACTTGGTTACAGATCAACTTGTATCTATCATAGGCTACTGTGTCACGTGTTAATTTGTATGTATCCCATGCATTTTTCTTCTCTGCCATATGTCTCATTAGTTCATCTGACATCCACTTAGACCTAAACCTTGAACAATATTTCTTAGTTGGTATGTAAAGCCCAGTAGCTTCCAAGATAAGTTCTTTGAATGCTTCCCATTTTGAATTTGCTGTTGGTAACATCATCAGTTGGTCCCACTGCATAGAATTTAAATACTGTCTCAGTCCATCGCAGTCGCCTTTACGGAAGCAATAACCCTTCCCTTTACCCCTAATGGTAGTTACTTCTTTGAGTAAATCCCACTTCAGCACACTGTGATCACTGCCACCTGGTGGTTCATTTACCTGCAGATTCTTAATGTATGAAGAATCACTACTGATAATCAAATCAAGAGTATTACTCCCTCTAGTTGTCTCCCGAACATGCTGATGTAGAAAACAATCATCCAATAAATCCACAAAAGCCTTGCTAGTGTGTGAGTGACCACCCCCCAAATTCCAGTCAATATCTGGGAAATTAAAATCCCCCATTATAAGACTCTCTGATTTACTGGCCCACTCTATTTCCCTGTACAGTTTCTTATTATACTCATCAGAGTCATTAGGCCTATAGCACACTCCTACTCTCAATTTTGATCTCCCAATGCTTATGTCACACCAAACTGACTCGACACTGCACTGTCCAACGATGTCGACTGGCATCACTTCCTTGGATTTTATATATTTCTTAACTAATAGCATAACCCTTCCTATCCTGTCTATCCTTTCTGTAGACATTGTACTCCCCAAATTCCAGTTCTGCATTCCTTATATCTGTGTGACACCACGTCTCTGAAATCCCAACAATATCTGCCTTTGATGTTTTGAGCAATACCTCAAATTCATCAAATTTATTTACTAAATTCCTAGCATTGGTGTACACGCAAGTATACATGCACCTGTTCTTTCTCTTAGCTACCCTAACACAACCCATGTGTTTATTTGTACCTCAATGATTCCCAGCAGTCTCTGAAATATCCTGCATCTTATTTTCCAGGCTGCGGCTCATTCCAATAGAAGCAGTGCAAGAATCACTTTCACCTCTGCCAGTGGCTACTGTTAATCGATTAGTCCTTGTATCCCCCCAATCTAGCAGTTTTCCGACCCACCTAACACTGCCTCGATAGCATCAGCAAACATTCTTGCACCCTTTCTATTTAAGTGTATCCCATCCCTGTAGAAGCAGTCTCTCCTGTTAACAAGTACAGACCAGGCTGAAAAAAATTCTACCCCTTGAGCCTTGCACAATCTTTCCAGGGCCGAATTGATCGACAGGGCTCTCATCCTATACTCCCTCCTATCGTGTCTCGGCAGAATTGCAGACACTTTCAAATTCAACCCTAATTCACGGCTTTTGTTCAACAGTGACCTGTACTTGTTAAGTAATTCCGCCGGTCTCCTACTCTTAATATCATTAGTGCCAACGTGTACAACTATATCACCTTTTGTGCCCTTAAAAGATGATATCCGCTCTACAACGTCATCAACCTTTGCCCCTGGCAGACATACCCTGGTCCTGTTCCACCTATCCTTTTTACAAAGCATGTTTCCCGTTTCCCTGACAATAGAGTCACCAACAAGTAATAGTTCCTTTGTGACCAGCGCATTCTGCCTTGGGGGCTGCCGCTGTGTTGCGTGAAGACCAAGTGCAAGCTCTGGCATTGGTGTGTGCAGCTGAGAGCTTGATGGGCCCTTCACTTTTAATCCTTCGAGGGCATCCACCCTGTCCTTCAAGCTCTCATATAGGCCCATAACATACAGATGATAACAACAGAACACACTATTCATAACACCAAACACTAACAATTTTTCAGGCTTGCTATACAGAGTGTCTGTACGATCACAGGTGGTTTCCGTACAATCACAAAGGTGGAGATGGGCATTTGCCTAGGAGCCACCCCGATACAGGAACACACACACACACACACACACACACACACACACACACACACACACACACACACACACACACACACACACCTAGGATAAATAAATATATATGTATATATATATATTTTTTTTTTTGAGAATGTTTTAAATCTTGTATATAAATTAATCGTGTATATATCTTGAGAATGTACATAAAATTTGTGCGTGTGTGTAAATAAATGAAATGAATCTTCAGAAAAAAAAAAAAGAAAGTGTGTTGTTCTGACATTCCTCTTCCCAATTAGACTTGTTGTTGTTGTTGTGTTTTAGGAGCATCAGTGACTAAGGCCATATTGCTCGGTATGTACTGTCTATAAATTGCATGTTTTGTAGTCGATTTTCTGTTTTTGGGCGAAAACCCGAGTTTTCGGGAGAATCCCCCCGGAAACCCTTAAGGGCCCGCCCTTCTTTACAGCCCGTTACGTGGAGGCTCAGGAAGGGCGACAGATTCCTGCCAATGGAGATGCTCCAAAACGTCCAAGAGATGGATGCTGATTACAAGAAATTCATTGAGAACAAAGCCCACAGAAGACACATCATCAGGGAGTAGCTCTCGTCTTCAACCGAGTGATTGTCATTGTTTTTCCTTGATCAGTTAGTTGCTATTGTGAGAAAAAAAAACTGTTTTCACAAGTTTACGACTTGTTTTTTGGTTTTTTCCTATTTTAGTTCCTTTATATGTTAAACTCCTAGCACTTTTGTTGTTATGGGAATTGCATCAGGCATTCATGTGAAATTTACTTATTTTCACTGATTGCAATAAAGATATATGCCGCCGTAGCCTAGTGGTCAGGCGCGCTGGTGTATAAGTACACGGGCCTTGAGTGACCGGGGTTCAAGCCCGTGACTGCTGAATACTGTGCTGTTTCTTGTATTCTTGTCGATCTTGTTAACTCCTCTGACTGTTCTGACTGTTTGGTCGTCCCGGAGTATATAAACAGAAAATTTATTTATTATTATATTATATAAAAAAACATGTTACCCTCACCTGAGACCGACTAACTCAGCCACGTTGCCCATAAAAATTCCTCACGTCATCGACGGGACTCAAACTCCGGCCTTTTCCACCCGGTGTGGAGATGACAGCGATCCTACCAACTGTGCTACCCACGAGGGCGCCCCAGTGAGACTGCAGTGGGCGCAATCTATCAGGAAACCCCCTGCTTTGCTGACATGCCCCCCTCTCGTCTGAGGATGATGTGGGATCTGCTGACACTGGCTTCAGCTGTCCTTGCTAGTGTGGGATTAGAACAGAGAAGTAGTGCGATCTCCTCTCCCACATCGGGTGCCCTGGCCCTATGACTTTACTCCCCTTCTATACCTGTTTCCCTCCCCACTTCCGATCCAGACCTTTCGCCTGGTAGAGCCTACCACCACAAAACTTTCCCCGCTCTTAACAAAGACTCCCCTGTGGAGGATGGGCTCCTTCCACAGAGGTGTCGCTCTGTCCCCTTTAACTTCCATTTTCCAGGTTGGGGCCTTTCTGTCATCCACCGTCTTTATCTTCACCTTTTCTCCAATACTTAAACTATCACATTTGTGCTCCTTTTCCAATAAAAATAAATAAATAAATAAATAAAAAGTTGCAAGCTCAGGCGACGTCCAGGGTTTTCTCTCTACTCCGATTTTATTTACACTCTACGCCCGGCCTACCTCCACGTTGTGATGGGCAGGAAACGGGGGGTTCCACCAGGTCCCCCCCGTTTCCTGCATACCAAGGCAACCTAAGACTACAGTCCTCAGACTACATTAAAACTCTCACTATCTCTGACCTTTACAGAGTTTGTACTGCGAAAAAGAGAATACAGTACTATGCGGAGTTGGGGGGAAGAGGATCTCTGGTGCCGCTTGACAGTAACCACTACACACTGTGTTCAGAATTAATGTAAGCTCTGGAGCTAAATGAAAAGTGTAATAATGCTGTTTCAGAGAATCATCAGTTTAAGAAGAAATCCGAGCTCTATAGTCTCCCGATGTTGTCTCGTAAAGACTGCCAGGCTAATTTCAGGAATTTGGAATCCTTCATAGTGAAAATATTGAAGGCCTGGGCTCAAATCTTGCCAGTGATGCTAGAAATATCATATGCTTTTTTCATAACGTGACTGAGTTAGGCGGTCTCAGGAAAGGACAATACGGTTTTTCATCCATCCAACAAAAAATCGACTACTGAATGCATGCAATTTACGACATATATACTGTCACCGCCTAGCCCTAGTTGCTTTGGCGCTTAACATGGACGCAGAGCCGTCACACGAATGTACTGTCTCTTGTCTAATGTTTTGCAGTTGTGTTTGTGTTGCCATTTCATCTACAAAAATGCGTTGTGGTTTTGTCTGTTTTTACTATTTATTTGTTAATTGCATTCTAACTGCTAACTGCGCTGGTATGCCTTCCTTGTCTTATGGCTATTTGTAGGAGCTAAACTCAACTCATATAGTTTAATGAACGGAATAATAATAGTAATTGTACGTATGCATCGAATCGCCTATGTGCTGCTTACTAGTTGAACATCTTAAAGTATTGAACTGCAAAAAAAACCAGCATTATGACCAATTATACAACATGATTAAAGTCTGGAGCACACAAATTACAAATTTACACATGAAAATATATTTACAACAGCATGTTAGCAAGTAACGTTATTTCCAGGGAGAAGTTCTTTTATATTGCAGAACAGTTATCTGAGCGGGCGCAGAAAGGTTTGAACACTGGAGTGATGGATCCATGGCAGTGATGGACAGGTGTTCGGGAGCAGGCTATAATGTCTTGTGACGTAGTCCTGAGAAGGAAGTCGGTGAAGTAAGTTCTGTCTATATTTCTTGCCGACTGCGAACTTGTAGAGGTCGCCGTCCAGGAAGCGTATATACTGCAGCATTTGCTCGGGTAGGAACCGATCGGATAACTTTAACCGGTTTGGGGTGGCCTGAAGGACTGGGTTAGCCCTAAGGCTTGGGACTGGGATCCTCCATCCGCAGTTAGCCCAGGAGTCTGGTTCAGAAATAATGCCAACCACCATTTTGACAGCAAAGACGATTCTTCTCTCTTGAATGATGGCAGGAAGACGTCTGATGTTGGGCGAAATATACGGACGAAATCCTTGTACCGTATGTTAGACTGTTTGAGTGCAGTAGGATCCAGTTCCTTCTAACGGAGTACAATATTCCACATGCACTCTGTCTACCACAGAGTGCATGTGGAATATTCTATGATGGAGAGAGTAGGGTCGTCTATTAGTTTTAATACTCTCATTAACAGCATGAGAAGAGGGTAGTTATCCCAGACAGCCACGCTGTCGAGAATAACATACGCCCTTTTAAGTGTTTACCTCTGTTGGATACTCATTTCCAATACGCATGAGCTAATTTGCATATTTCAGAAATGATATGCCTTACCCATAATTTCACGTATAGTATTGGTGCATCATAACACAATGTACTTCCTTACTAAATTTTTATTGACTGGTAACAATCATTTTGCAAACTGTTGACTTTTGTCATTTCTACCAAACCTTTATCCACCAGTGCATATTTAAAATCATGAAACTGCGCTATTTATTTATTCTGTTCAAAATTCCTGGGAGAAACCTCAAAATAAAACCTTCAGTTTTATTTTCTCCTAGGTAGCTAGCCTTCGATGACCGATAAGTTGTATATGCTCTGCTACTTTCAGAGAAAAAATTGCTTCGGAAACGGGGAGGATATTGCTATTTATTTAAACGATTTTTGTTCTTCTTACAGGAGTTGGTACAATTTGGTAAAGTGGTACATTAGTGAGGAAATGGAAGAGTTTCGATTTTCTAAATACACACTACTTAAATTTTTCATTTTCTTTCGTTGCTCGGTACTTTCTAATTTCAACAGTTTGATTCAAGCACCACATAGTAGAGTCCTGGGCTCGTCCATTGTATTTGACCTGCACTCACAGTAACTGGAACCGCACCCGAACCCAACACGCATTGTTTCTACCCGCAAAACAAAAACAATAAAAAAGGACATGTTAAAAATGTCTTAAGTTTTTTTCACATCAATAATAATGCAAAACTCAGTCATCAACAATATTAATATTTTATTGTATATAACATACAAAAATTAAAAAAAAAATAAATAGAGAAAATCTAATGTAAATATATTCATAACTTAATTAATTTTACACATTTCTGTCATGAAGAAAGAGGACAATTATCAACAGTTTCTGAGTTCAACTGGATTCTTTTTTCTTGGATTAGGAATCCAATTGCAGAAAAATCTCTTTCACCGGGTGTGTTTCCAGCAGGAATGACAAGAATGAAACGTGGCACAGCCAATATTTGGATGGGAAAAAAAAAAAAAAAATCAATCTTTTTTTTCCCAGCACTTCAAGAATTAAAAATCTTCATCATCAGAAATTGGTTTTGGAAGTTTCATTGTAATATAATTTTAGATTTCGTCGGTCTTCCACATTAAATAAATCGTCTTCCTTCCACGGTTTTATTTCTGTTAAATCTTTAATTTTGGTGTCGTATAGCAATGAGTTATTCTTAAAAAGTAGAACCGCACCCAACCCTCGAACTGCAAAATTACCTGTTGTTTTTTTTAAAAATTAACTCATTAGTAGAGTGTAGTGAATATCGAAAAATAAATTCTGGTAAATATCAAAAACTCGATTCCTGGTTAAGATTTTTTGAATGATATATGATTTATCATTCAAATTGTTGATACAAAATTCTAAGCCAATATCGCGAATAAACGATGTTCAAGAATGGTTTTTATAATGTATAATAGAAGAAGAAAGACGAAAGCTATTTCTCGTGACCATTTCCCAGAACGTAGCTACAGTGCATTCAGAGTGGAAAGAACAAATCAAAACTTATGAGAAGGCGCCTTCGTGTTTCCCAGGTCTCCTCCCTTCCTTTCACTAGAGTGGTTTAAATCGTCTCTGCCTTTTGGTTTCCGCACGGACGCCAGTAAAAGCCAATTATCATCCGGAAATTAAACGTAAATTTGTGTGCCGGAAAACCCCCACTGTATATCACGGCTGTACAAACAACGTTTTCACGATCCGATGCGGCTCAAAAGACACTTCTGGTCCCCAACCAAGGAGCGCCATGTAGCCTACGCTGATAAAGGCGGGAACGAGTGAAATCAACGGGGAGACGCGTGCCCATCACGTGTTCTCAGGATACTGTGGAGGGGAGCGAAGAGGCGCCTCACCAATTTTTTGCTTATTATACACGCTTAGTTTGTGGCATCATTTTGTCACTGTGTCGTCTCCTCCTCGCGGCACAAGAGGCCTGCACGCGCGATAAGAACTTGTTGACTAGGTCACGTGACAGGCAAGCGTTCTTCTGTTTGCTTTCCTGCAGATGATCGCAGGAGCGCGAGTTTTTGCACGGCCCGGAATGGTGGAAAAAGGGAATATGAATGAAAATGTGCGGATAATGACTAATCCGATGTTTTAATTCTAGGCGGATGGTGCATGTAAGTTGCACGTGCGTGCCCTTATATTAATATTAAATGGCAGTACAATTTCAGTGCGAGGACGTAAATAAGAATTATAGTGAAGGGGCGGTCATAATAATTGTCCGTCGGACACCAATCTTTCTTCTCCTCTATTCAATCCTCCCCAAAACTTCGTCTTAACAGAATCCTCCCATGCAACTCTGGCGTGCGTCAATTGAAACAATAAAGACTCAACGCCAGCCTGTACTGCAGAGGGAGAGCTTTATCGGTGCACCCTGTACGCACTGATGAACTTAAGCAAATAAGCTTGTACAGCTGTGACCTCCCGTTGTGTAATGGTCTCTTATTTTCTGGGAATTTTTTTTTCTTTGAAAAAGGGAGGAAAATTTGATGGAAGAAAACATTGATGTATACTTCGATACTTAAAAGAGTACGAAAATGTACATAATTTTAGAAATCCATACATGGTATTTCTAAATTCCCCTGTTGGATTTCCCCATACATTGGATTTCCCCTTGTATTACTTAAAACAGTGAAGGTGTAATGCAAGTACAGTATAATGTAAGTCCATTCGTATAGGACACAATTTTTGGGTTAATCTACATATGTTGATTGAGAAAGTTGAAAAGCTGCATCGACTACTGATCGAAAGTTAAAAATGAAATGTTCTGCATAAATTATTTAAACAAAACCAAACGTAAAAAGAGGCAAGAAAAGAAAAAGTTCTTTCCATGCAGCAGTTCGTAGCTGAGTGGGCAATGCGGGAGAACGGTATTTGCGTTCGAGTTGACGGTGGTTCGAGTCAAGTGACCACTAAATATGGTAATGCGTTTTTATTCTCTGTCTTCTAAACTTCTCTGACCTTGTTTGGCCGTCCCAGAGTATAAATAGAAAATGTATAATTCAAGGAAAATAAATAAATGTTCTTGCTATCGATTTCTCTTTGTTCGTTTTGCACCAAAGCAACTGAGACTGTGAACAGTCAGCATACTGCATCTGTAAATCACATGTATTTCTATAGTCAGCTTGCTGCTTTACTGGATGAGAAACCTGGCACCTTCCTAGAGAAAAGATTCAGCCAGGTTACAGGAAGAAATGTCAAAAGAAATATTTTCCGTCTTAACAGATTTCGAATCCTGGTCTTTTCCAGATGGCGTGGAATGACAGTGATCGTACCCACTGCACTACTTGTGAGGTTTATTTGTTTACTATATTCGTGGTGTTCGATCACCACGGGTATTTCAGTATCCCATATTGTTATTACTTATATAGCACATCAGTCTAAAGTTATATTGCACTGTTTTTGCTACATCTATGTATATGTTCACAAAAAATAAATTTTTTTTTCGCTCCCTGTTAAACTTCAGGGTTATTCTTGTAGATCTGACGTTGCTGAATTCAAATATGGCAACCATATTACTGTCATCATCATCAGCCACTTTCAATCCATTGCAAGATGAAGGCCTCTCCAGCAACTTTCCGGTTCTGTTTTGGGCAATGGACATCCATTTACTACCCACAAACTCGTGAATTTCATCTGTCCATCTCCGTCGTTGTCTTCCAGGTTTTCTTCTAGCTTCCCTTGGGTACCATTCTGTTATTTTCTTAGTCCATCTGTCATCATGTCTTCGAGCTATGTGTCCTGCCCAAGACCATTTTAATTTTTTAGTTTTGATAAGAATGTCCTTTACTTGAGTTTGCTGCCTAATCCATGTGTTTCTCTTCTTATCTAACAGTCTGATTCCTAATATAATTCGTTCTATTCTTCGCTGTGTAGTTTTCAGCTTCTCTTCCATTCGTTTGGTGAGTGCCCAAGTTTCACTTCCATAAGTCATGGTCGGGAGATACATTGGTTCATTATTTTACTTTTCAGACAAATTGGGATATTGCTCCTCAGTACGTGACTATATTACCTGAATGCTATACATCCAAAATTTATTATTCTCTTGACTTCCTGCCATTTATCATTATTACGGCTAATGACTTGTCCCAGATAAATATATTAATCCACCTTTTCAATCACTGCTCCTTAAATGATTATATCCCTTTCTGTGGCATATTGTTCATCATTACTTTTGTTTTAGCCATATTCATCTTTAGTCCGAAATCCTTACTAACTCTGCATAACTGATTAAGATTTTCCTCTAATTCTTTTGAGATCATGGCTTATGATCACAATGTCATCTGCAAATCGTAAATGGTTTAGGTACTCTCCATTTACATTGACTCCTTTCTGCGACCAGTCCAATCATCTGAAAGCTTCCTCAAGGGCAGCAGTGAACACCTTCGGAGATATTGTGTCTCCTTGTCGAACTCTCCTTTTTCAATTTTAAATTTGCTACTGTCTTTATCTAGTCTAATAAAGGAGGTAGCGTTCTCATATATTTTCTTCAAAATCATAATGTATGGGGTATCTGTGCCTTGTCTTTCCAGTGCCCGAAACATTGCCTTATGCTGTATGAAGTCAAATGCCTTTTCATAATTCACAAAAGCCAGGCATAATGGTGTTTTTTAATATTCATTTGCTGTCTCCATTAGCTGTCATATTACGTGAAGGTAGTCCATAATGGCGAATCCTTTTCTAAAGCCAGCTTGCTCTTTGGTTGATTATCATCAAGTATTCTTTCTAATCTGTTGGTAATGATACCCTTGCGAACAACTTTGTAGATGTGGGACAACAAGCTAATTGGTCTGTAATTTCCAATTTCTGATTTATCTCATTTGTCATGCAGCAAAACTATGATTGCATTATTCCACTCCTTAGGCGTCACGCCTTTTCTAATGCATTTTGTGAAGAGTCTTGGCAGTTTCTGTGTCATGTCTCTTCCTCCCAATTTTAACAACTCTACAGTAACTTCATCTTCCCCCGGGGCTTTCTGATTCTTCATTTTCTTCAACACATGTTCTACCTCATCAGGAAGGATATCGGGTATGTCATATGTGTAACTAATTTGTGATCCATCTTCTCCACTGCTGGCATCATTTCCTCGCTCCTTGTATAATTCTCTATAGTAGTCTTCTGTTATTTGAATTACGCCTTCTCTGCTATTTATAAGTACACCATCTCTATTCTTCGGTTTCAGTATCATTTGTCTTTCTGTATTACTGCTCATAGCTGCTGATTTAAGTCCTTTGTTTTCCCTTAATGCTTGTTCTACTTTTCTTGTATTAAATCTTATTATGTCCTCTCTGAGTCTCTAATGGCTTTGCATAGATCAGTATACTCAATTTTGTCCTTGTCAGTGATTATCTTGCTCTTCATTTGTCGTCTTCGGTTCATCATGACGAGTGTTTCTTGAATATTTTTTTCTTCTTTGGATTTCCACCTGTGTTGATGATAGTTCTATGCTGTTAACAGTTTTTGACGGGGTCGATGGCATTGACTATTCTGGCCATGGTGAGCAGGTTCCTATGGACCTAGATAAAAGTATCTATCAGTCATGAAAAAAGTAATGAAATTTGATCTGTGATCGTGAAGTAATGAAAAAATAATTAAATTTAATTACTACTCCGGCACGATTGCATAGTCCGTGGAGTTTACAGTTTACATTTAGCAATAATATTATCATTAACTGTATTTAGCGGTCACGTGAATTTGAATCACGGTCAAATAAAACCCGGTATTACAATACTCCCGCATTCACCATCGGCTATTAAGCCGTTACGGGACGGTATGGCATTATTTTGCACTCCCACGATACTGCTCTGCTAGTAGTGTTGGATAATACCATATTAATGAAAGTGAACTTTTTTTTTTTTTTAGTTCTACAGAGCTTCAGGAGCGCATCCAGGAGGAGAAAGGATGCATGGCTTCCAGGCTTCACCCTCCCCCAAACGGACTCGACCGAAACAATCTTAAAACCAAGTGATTTTCTCTATGTCAAAAGCGCGACTTTGATCCTGATTCCTCCTCAAAAATTTAAATTTAAATTCTGCTGCTTGGTGGTAGTTTTTTTTATTGATAGCGAGTTGTACTGACAAACAGAAAGCTTATTGTGTTTTGTAAATTTACATTTGATGTGGGATGCAGGTGTTGCTTCTGTAAAAGCTCACATCAATGGAAGGAAACCTATCAGCAGATGAAAAATTTCGAGACAGCCAGCCACATCTTGATTTGAAAAAAGAGAAAGTCATTCTGCAGACAATCGTTTAACAGAAGATGGACGCAATGGGCCATCGGATCGGTGAAAAAGAAGTGAAAAAAAAAAGCCAGTTTTCTTCCTCTACGAATATTTTAAATTTTATCAAGAAATAATCAAGTTACATGCACAAATTATTTGGGTATTGCATTGGTTAAAAGTATCATAATTAGGGCCACCCGAAAACTACTTCGTCTGCCCATGTGTAATATGTCCACAAATTGTATGTGTCCTCTTGCATTGGCTGGTCGATATGGCTGTTTTGCTGGACAAAAAACCGGAGTTCCTGAGGAAAAAAACCCTTGCTGTCCACGCCTGATACCGACTAACTCAGCCACGGAGTGAAAAAAAAAAAAAAACCGATAAAAGTTCCTCAAGTCACTTACAAAATTCGAAGCGGGTATTTTCCATCTGGTGTCTTCCCGACACCAGGTGGAAATTTTATGGATATCTTTCATTGCTCCATTTTAAAATGAGGAACGTAAGTGCTCTTCTGGTAAGTACTGCGAGAGTTTCTTTTCTTTTCTTTCTTTCTTTTTTTTTTTTTTGTAAAGAAAAGGTTTCTACTTACAGTTTTGGAGGTACTTAATGAGCTTATCTGCTGCAGTCTTCTCGGTGCCAGGCTGGTCAGACCTCTTCTGTCGCCCTTAGGAACCGTTCCGGCTTTCGAAATTGATATTTTCGCAATCCGTTGACTCAGGTAATAATTAAAGGCTGATTTTACTTATCATTAACCACAGGGGCTCACATCTGGTGAGCCCCTGTGGTTAATGATAAGTATGGGCTTAGTACGCCCTACGTCCTGTGCTGGATATCATCATTCTTCTCTTCCTTGGTGATTCCCTTCTCTCTCTCTCTCTCTCTCTCTCTCTCTCTCTCTCTCTCTCTCTCTCTCTCTCTCTCTCTCTCTCTCTCTCAGGGTAACTCAGAAATTTTTTTTGGCTGGTGCAGCAAAAGCCTCAGGCTTCCTTGCACCATATGGCTAATGATAATAATAATAAAAATAATCATAATTCAATATAAATACCGTATAAATCCCTACTGTTTCAGCCCTTGCGGTAGCAATAGTTATAATCACTGTCCTCCTACACTTGGAGGAATGGTCTGAGTTCGAATCCCCTCAACGGTTGGGGAAACTTTTATCGGCTTTTTTTTCCCAATGTGTCTGAGTTAGTCAGTCTCAGGCAAGGGTTGTACAGTTTTCTTCTGTAAACTCGAGTTTTTCGTCCAGCAAACTGACGGCCGCGATTTAAGACACTGATGCCCCATAGCTTAGTTGTTTTTAGGCGCTTGAACGCTTAACCTAACACACTCTTTCACTAGGCCAGTCAGTGAACAGCTAGCCTTTCTGATTAGGGCATTCAATTCACGGTTGCGGACTCGGAGTTTCTCTTAAACATCTCGTCCGTAACGTAACTCTCACCTCCAACACTTTACAAAATACCAGTAAAAAAGCTTCAACTCCTCCGTGCCATCACGGAGGAATTAGTTTTTGAATTAAAAAACAGCCAGTTTTTAAAACAGGATGAGGTCTTGATTTACTTCCAAGGATTCGTTATAAATTGAAATTGGCTAGTTAAGTTGCTATCAAGCAAATTGATGCAAATTAAAATCTCTAATGGCATGTTTCCACTTATTTTACCCAGTTTTCACTAAATGCCAACCTGTTGAGTCTGATTATGACCTACATTTGTTCTAGAAAACAGAACACAATATTTACAATATGCAGCATTTTCTATTTTTGAATAGGCTAACCAGTCGTATTTTCTCAACCAAGAAAATTGAAAACGTCTATTAAACTTTTCTTTTTGATCGGTGGATCCAGGAAATTTATAGCTAGAATCGGGAACCCAAACACTACCCAAAGTCTTGATTAAATCCACGATAAACATTTTTTTGTCTTTAAATAATGCAATGTCATTAACTTCACGCTTTTCATTGATTTGAACTTCAATTTCCTCTGCATTCGCTGACTTCATATTCTGGACTTCAACAGAATTTTGATGCTCAGATGCACCATCATCATTCGTTTTGAATTTTTTTTGCCACAAATTGCAACATTGAATTTTGTTTTCGTTTTTCCATTTTATCTAAAAAAAAGAAACCTCAATTCAATCGAAATTTTATATAGGGATCCTCAAATTCGAGGCTAAGCATGAGGACTCGGAAACAGAAATAGATGCAAGGTCGGTTAAATTGGTGTAAATTGTGTAATTGGGGGCCTAATCCGTTGAAAAATAATTTTTTTTTTTTGTTTTCGAGAATTTCGAAAAAGTGTAAAATTTTGAATTTTTGCTTTTAACTTCTGAGGAAGATGTGTTTTTAGTTTTTCTGTTTTTTTTTTTTTTTTTTTTTATGAAAACCCCAAACACGAAAGATATCAAAACCTATAGTACTTAATACCGTGCATGGGTTGAAGAAGAAGAAGTATGGGGGAGAGGGGGATGCCGGAAACTTTGCTCTAGAGACTAAACATGGGTTTCGCCACTTCAAGCCTCCAATAAGCAAAGCGGTGGTATTTCACCGGTTGATGAAAGTCATCTACCACCTGGTTAGATAGTTCTAAAATTTAATCCTCCAGTAAACTTCTTTATTCATTTTTTAACGGATCATTATTAGGCCATAATTACGTAACATTGTCCCAATTTAACCGACTTCGTATCTCTTACATGCAGTTTGCTAGAAGCTAGATCCCCAAGCTTAGCACCAAGTTTGGGATTGTAACTGTATGTACGAAGAAAAAAGTGAAATATAATGTAGAACATTTACTTTTAATGAAAAAGCTTATCTTTTATATTGAGTAATTTAGTCAATAAACGTATACTGGTAAATTAAAACCTGACAAAAGCAACTGTGAGAATCAACGAAGTGAAATAAAATTTTTTTACAAATACAGTATTCAATATAAACTTTATATTGCAATTAAATTTATCCAAGCGCGAATTATAAATTTTCACAAAAACACAAATTGTAACTACACCAAAGAAACACTTACAAACAAAAGCTACAAATTGCGCTGATGTCACTTTACAACTAAGCCGAAAACCTTGTTAGGTATTAACCTATCTACTTATTATACATATTTACGGTTGAACCAGCGAGCGAAAGTCAGATGCGCGGTGGCAAAAGTACGCGGAACTCGACTTGTTTTGGTTTTTAGGAGCATTAACAACTAAGGCCATATTGCTCCGGGATATGCGGTGGTCATTCCCTGACCCTTTCGTATTTGGTGGTCATGGGCTCGAACCCCGGTCTAAGAAGCATGTGATACGCACTACTGCTCCTTCCCCCCTGGCTACGGAGGCGCAGCTCGACTTGATAACTTCGTTACAGTAAGGGACATAGTTGAACTTTCGTTTGTGCAATGCTGTCAAATAGTAATTAAACTGAAATTGGAACAGTGTTTTTAAATATGGAAAATAGTAGTATAAAGTAAAAATATAAGAATAGAGTATAGTCTCGGAGGGGGCATCAGTCCCATACTGGTTGGGATAGAGTCTGACAGGGTTCAAAGCGGGATTGGATTGTTCCTTTTTAGAGATGGGCAAATTGATCAATTTACTTTTTTTTTTTAGAATCGTTCGCTTCCTTGCATCATTTTCTCTGATTGATACTAATTAAACTGACTAACTGAACTAACTAAAATTAAAGAAAAAATGCAGCTATTAGATGACACGATTTTGCAGTAAAGCTGAATTCATAATAATTACACTACACGACAATTTTTTTTTTTTTTTTTTCGTCATACCTCTGAAACTAAAGTTCGTTATTCTGAACAAAATTAATGTCCTGATTATGAAAATATCAATCTTTTACTTTTGTCACGCCTACATCAAAAGATATACGCATTTTTTAAATTCCTTGTTTTTATACAATATCAACATACCTGGTTGTAATTATTACACACAATATATGTTACTTAGACTATGTATATCTTAGTGCACTTGCATCATTTATACACAGCCAATTATAGATTAGCAAATTTGCAATAGCGGCATCGTTTATGTTACATCTCATATGCACTAAGATATACATAGTCTAAATCTTTCGCAGCTTGAGGCATAAGCCCTTAATGCATTAGAATGTTACTTAGACATATTTCCCACACAATGATTTCCTTTTATACACCAGATTGCTTTCCCATATAAGGAACCAACAGTAATCTCCCATCGTGGCAGAGTCCCAGCGACCTTAGTATCGTTTTTCCATTGCAGATACGTCCTGGTGTAAGCACTCTCCTTGTTCATCACTGACATCTGCTAAGTTTTCAGGAAAGAAATCCAGATGGGAATGAAGGAAATGCATTTTAAATGACATTCAGCACCCCATGTTCTTGTAATATTTCAGCAAGTTTGTCACCAGTTGCTCGTCGTTCTCTTCTTTTCTCTTTCCGAGGAATCCGTGTACCACAGCCTTGAAAGATCTCCATGCAGCCAGTTCAACATCATTCAGGTTTCTTTGAAATTCTTCATCTTTTAGGAGCTTTCTTATTTGAGTACCTATGAAAATTCCTTCCTTCAGCTTTGCATGAGATAAATTTGGAAACATTTTCAGTAAATATGTGAATTGTCTGCTTTCTTTATCCAGTACCTTAGTGAAATTCTTAATCAGTCCAAGTTTGATGTGTAAAGGGGGAAGAAAAACCTTTTGTGGATCAACCAATGGAACATACTTTACATTGCTTTTGCCGGGAATATATTCATCTCTCTTATCCCAGTGTTGTACGACGTAGTGTTTGGCTGTTGCACGACTATCCCACAAACACAAGAAACAACAGTACAGTATTCAGTGAAATCACCTTGCAACCCAACAAGCAGTCCAATCACTTTGAGATCGCCACAAATAATTCAACCATAGTCATTGTAACGTATAGCAGCAAGAATCTGGGACATACTATCGTAAGTTTCTTCCAGGCCAGCAGCATAAACAAGAGGAATTGATAGTAAAGTATTTCCATTATGAAGCAATACTGCTTTCAAACTTAGCTTTGACGCATCAATGAACAAACACCATTCAGAGGTATTGTGATCAATGTTCAGTTCGTGCATAAGACCAACGACGTCTTTGCAGACACACATGTTGTTTTCCATTGCAAAATATCTTGAAAACTCTTAATTTCGCTTACGGTATATTGTAATGTTTGCCTTTGGCGAGTAAGTTCCACTGTTGTAGTCTGGATCCGAGTAATTCATCCTTCTCATTGGGCAAGCCCAAGTCTCTGATCAAGTCACTTAATTCTTCTTCAGTGTAGTGTGGGGCCTTTTCTTTTTCTGGCTCGTAGTCCAAATCATGTGAAGTACATGGTTCCGCGACATCTGGTAAAACGCTTTCTTCTGTAATTCACGGGGTAACTCAATTCCTTCCTCTGCGTTATGTTCCGATTGAGGTTTTTTAAAAATTCTTACACTTTCCAAAGGGTATCCGCGCTCAGGCTTCTACAAAAAGAGTGGTAAGTGGCGAACTCACTATACATTCTGTCACGGAGGATACTCAAAATGAAAGCATGCCCTCTGAATTTGGACAAGGTCTCCGTCCAGAGAGCTCAGGCGACCCTGTCGGAAACGAGCCAGAGTATGATGGGCAGCCTGGCTCACCTCCCAGTGGTGGTGGTGGCGGGCAACGTAGTATCCCACTAGGGGCCCTGCGGCCAAGCAGCCAGAGACACAACAGAACAAAACCCAATATTGTATAAACTAAACACTACACTTTTTTCTGGCTTTTGCAGTAGTTCTGCATTCTGTCGCAGAGTACACACGGCGCAGATGTGGGAAACCACCTGTGGCCTGACCCTAAATACTATGCCACTATGCATTTGGATAAACGTGTAATTCTTAGAATTAACAAATTTCCTACATGTTGCTGGTGGCGGCGGTGGCGGTGTAATGGTGTGGAAAGTGTTTTTGTGGTGAACATTAGGGGTCCTTGATAACAGAGAAGCAACATTTGTATGCTACAGGTTATCTGTAAATTCTTTTCGACTAGACGTATTTCTTCATGGCTGCGGTGTATCCATCTGCGAATGGATTATTCCAACAGGTTAATACACCATATCATAAGGCTAGATTGTACAGAACTGGTTCCAGGAACAAGCGATGGCCCAATCCCTAGACCAATCAAGTCGAACTCTGTGGGATGAGGTGGAACGAATTCTTAGGACAGAGATACGCAACTATCGAATTTCAAAAACTGTGGTAAGTAGTTGAGGCAGCATGAACCAAAATCCTTGTGGCACGATTTCGACACATCGTTGAAATTATGTTACACAACGTAACATAAATAAATAATATTATTTATACACTGAGTGGCCACTTTATTAGGTACACCTACCTAATAGCAAGTAGGTTCTGCATTTGTCGTGGATGCCCATCCACCACGGATCCTGAGGGCTAAAGGAGAACCTACTTGCTATTAGGTAGGTGTACCTAATAAAGTGGCCACTCAGTGTATAAATAATATTATTTATTTATTATGTTACATTGCAAATTACATTGTGTCAATCGCATCTCATTAGCAATGTGATTGATGCCGACAGTTTTGCTGTAGCTTTTTCGACAGCTATCTGAAAGTTCTGTACTCGGCAATATTTTTTCGCAGTGACTTTCTCTAAAGATGCCCCAGTTTTAATTGTATATACGTATTGCATAGTTACCCCAATAGACGTTATACTGACAGGATCATGCATTGTTGTTGGTTTAGAGGTCTCCCTTTATTTTATCACCATTTAATAAACGTTTTGAGCCGCCCTTCCTTTTGTTTGGGTCCGGATGTGTCACAAGCAATTCCCCCCTTACTCCATTTCATCGCCCTGGGCAATACACCACTCATTTTACTGTCTTTGGAGTAAATAGTGTTGGAAATGTAAAACTCGTAGACAACGCTAAACGAAACCGGTAACGTTGTGCCATCTATTGAAGAGATATCACACTATCATAATATTTAGCACAATCATATTGTGTTGGCAGGAGGAGAATTAACAGCCTCTTTTTTATTAATACAACCATGGGTCGAAATGAAAAAAATTATGAAACGGAGCACTCATTAATAAAATACTGTATCTGATTTTTAATAATGAAGTACATGTATGTACATTCGGAATAGCGTTCCAGTCTCTCCGGCCCATTCCGGAGCGTATTACATTACTATACATATTGCATTGTGAGTACAGTAGTCTCAGACAGTTTTTAAATTCTGTACAGTGGGATCAACTGACGATGTTACCAACAGAAAATTCTAAGTGGGAAGCATTCAAGGAATTAATCGTGGATGCTACTAAAAGTTTCATACCTATTAAGAAATATTGTTCAAGGTTTAGGCCTAAATGGTTATCAAATGAACTAATGAGACTCGTGACAGAGAAGAAAAATGCATGGGATGCACATAAATTATCAAGCGACTCAGAAGCCTATGGTAGATATAAGCTAGTCTGTAATCAGATCACAAAGGAGGTTAGGCAAGCGAAGGCAGATTACGAGAAATCTTTGGCAAAGGATGCTAAGAAAAACAGCAAGGATTTCTTTACTTATATAAACTCTAAAAGGAAGGGGATGAATCTGATTGGTCCACTTGACATCGATGATTCGACTGTTGATGATCCTGCTCAGATAGCAAACAAACTGAATGAGTATTTTGCATCTACATTCACACATGAGGAGTTCTTAAGGTTTGAAAATGGAAGAAGCTTATCAAATTGTAGTGGGGTGCTTAATGATTACGTAATAACTGAGAGCAAAGTGGAGGAGAAATTGTTGAAGTTAACATAAGAAAGGCACCTGGGGTGGATGGGAGCTATCCAGTTATATTAAAGGAGGCGGCAAAGCAACTAAGCACACCCTTAGCCATAATTATGAGAGCATCCTTGGACTCAGGGGAGGTCCCCACGGACTGGAGATATTGAAATGTATCCCCAGTTCACAAAGGGGGATCGAAGGGTGACACGAGTAATTACAGACCAGTTAGTTTAATTTCTGTTCCGGGTAAAATAATGGAGTCACTGGTTAAAGATGCATTGCAGGATCATCTAGACAAGACTACAGCAATAAGACACAGCATGGGTTTGTTAAGGGAAAGTCTTGTCTGACAAATTTGATAGGATATTATGATGTGGTTACAAAGGAACTGGATGCAAAAAATAATATTGATATCATATATTTGGATTTCAGGAAAGCTTTTGACACTGTTACGCATGGAAGACTATTGTACAAATTGGAGCAGAATGGTATTAAGGGTAAGTTGATACAATGGATAAAAGGATGGTTGAGTGGGAGAAGACAGAGGGTGGTAATTAATGGGTACTGCTCTTCGTGGAATAATGTTATTAGTGAAGTCCCACAGGGTTCGGTGTTGGGTCCCCTGTTGTTTTGTATATTTATCAATGATATTGATGAAGGTATATCAGGCTTAGTGTCAAAGTTTGCAGATGATACAAAGGTTGGCAGGGTTGTTAATGACAGTAATGGCAGTGTGCTACTGCAACAGGATCTAGATAATTTGGGCAGATGGGCTAAGAAGTGGCAACTGAAGTTTAACCTTGAAAAATTCAAAATACTGCATATGTGTAGAAGTAACCCCAGAGAAACGTACCAACTGTGTGGTACTACACTTAAGGTGGTAGAAAATGAAAAAAACCTGGGAGTAATTGTGCAGTCAGATACGAAGTTTTCTGAGCAATGCAGACAGGCTGCCAGGGCAGGTCATGGGGTTTTGTCAAAGATATATAGGAATTTTGCTAGCAGGGAGAAGGAGGTGATTGTCCCTCTGTATAAGGTAATGGTCGGGCCGAGCCTTGAGTGCTGCGTTCAGGTCTGCGGGCCTCATTTTGGGAGGAATGTAGATTTGCTTGAGCGTGTGCAGAGAAGGGCAACAAGATTGGTGAGGGGAATGAAGGAATCCTCTTACCAAGAGAGGCTTAAGTTCTGCAGATTGCAGTGGCTGGAGACTAGGCACCTGCGCGGTGATCTGATTGAGGTGTATAAGGCCTTGAATGGGTTGAGCACGTTGAATTCTGATGGGATCCTTCCACTTGTTCAGATTACGAACCTAAGGGGGCATAAATTCGACAGATGTCGAATAGATGTTCGGATATTTGCCTTTAGCCAGCGGGTGGTTAATTGCTGGAACAAACTGCCATCTGTCGTTGTGGAAGTTGATAGGTTAAATAAATTTAAGGAGTAACTGGACAGGCAATTTGGAGGGAATGGTGTGATTTTTTTTTTTTTTTGGCTGATGCTGCATAAGCTTGTTTTCTTGCATCACATGCCACTACTACTATATACAATATTTTTTAACAAGTTTTCCAAGTTAGTTTTTAATATAAATTGTTGCCTTTTTAAACATTATTGTTTTTAAACAATGCATTTTGTAATATTTAATTATTTAATTCATAGTCTCTTTGCTATGGGTATGTACTGTATGTGGTGCAACTGTTTTTTTTTTTTCTTTTCTTTTTATACCGTAAACTGTAAAATCTGACACTTTACAATGTGGAATTTTTTAAAATCCAGCACATTAAAAAAAATCAATATTTTAAAATAAGGAAATATTAATAAAGTAATCTGGCACTCCTAATAACGAACGTGTTTGTCTTTAAGAAGCTATACAAAAAAAGGGTGACATTTCTCTCTTAAAAAGATTTATAAACAATCCTTTATGCGATGATTATAAACAGTCAAGATTAGAGGACAAAATGGTCCTGATTACAGGACTATCTTGCTGGCCACAAAAAATAGTTTAAAGTGCATATACAATGCAATGGTCTTAATCCCCACCTTAGAACAATTGCAACTCGACTTTTCAACGAGTTGTCCTGGTATTGCAGTACTTTCAGACAGAACGCTTTGACGAAAAGTTAGTCGGCCATTATTATTAAAAGATCAGATTGCTGTAAGTAATCGGAACTAATTGGTCCTTCATCAGCATGGTGGTATTATGCAGAGAAAAAAGTTGTGAAGAAATCGTTCGACGTCAGCTGTCGTGCAATGTACGAAATCGGAGTTTTCAAAGTTTTAATATAACCAAAGCTACCTGTTTTGTCCGAGTCGTCGTTAGAGACCGCCTGCTATGCGATGAGAGACCGGCTAGTCCTGAAATAGACTGTAATAGTAGCCTCATCTTTTAAACAGCCAATTAAACTTTTAGCAAATCCGTCTGTTTGGAAGTAGAGTAGTGTAATACCAGAACCACTCGTTAAAAAGGCAAGACTGCTGTGAGAATTACATTTCATCATCAATGCACTTTAAATCTTTAAAAGCAGATGAAAAGACTCGGTAGTTTTACAATAGTCTTCCAAGGTAGTTTTGGAACACTATTGTACAAATTGGAGCAGAATGGTATTAAGGGTAAGTTGCTACGATGGATAAAAGGATGGTTGAGTGGGAGAAGACAGAGGGTGGTAATCAATAGGTGCTGCTCTTCGTGGACTAATGTTATTAGTGGAGTCCCACAGGGTTCGGTGTTGGGTCCTCTGTTGTTTTGTATATTTATCAATGATATTGATGAAGGTATATCAGGCTTAGTGTCGAAGTTTGCAGATGATACAAAGGTTGGCAGGGTTGTTAATGACAGTAATGGCAGTGTGCTACTGCAACAGGATCTAGATAATTTGGGCAGGCAGATGGGCTAAGAAGTGGCAACTGAAGTTTAATCTTGACAAATGCAAAGTACTGCATATGGGTAGAAGTAATCCCAGAGAACCGTACCAACTGTGTGGTACTACACTTAAAGTGGTAGAAAATGAAAAAGACCTAGGAGTAATTGTGCAGTCAGATATGAAGTTTTCTGAGCAATGCAGACAGGCTGCCAGGGCAGATCATGGGGTTTTGTCAATGATATATAGGAATTTTGCTAGCAGGGAGAAGGAGGTGATTGTCCCTCTATATAAGGCAATGGTCAGGCCGCGCCTTGAGTACTGCGTACAGGTCTGGAGGCCTCATTTTAGGAAGGATGTATATTTGCTTGAGCTTGTACAGAGAAGGGCAACAAGATTGGTGAGGGGAATGAATGGATCCTCTTACCAAGAGAGGCTTAAGTTCTGCAAATTGCAGTGCCTGGAAACTAGGCACCTGCACGGTGATCTGATTGAGGTGTATAAGGCCTTGAATGGGTTGAGCACGCCTAATTCTGATGGGATCCTTCCACTTGTTCAGATTACGAACCTAAGGGGGCATAAATTCAAATTAAGAAAAGACGGATGTAGAATAGATGTGCGGAAATTTGCCTTTAGCCAGCGGGTGGTTAATTGCTGGAACAAACTTCCATCGGTCGTTGTGGAAGTTGATAGGTTAAATAAATTTAAGGAGGAACTGGACAGGCATTTGGAGGGAATGGTGTGATTTTTTTTTTTTTTGGCTGATGCTGCATAA
This sequence comes from Mastigoproctus giganteus, assembly GCF_048544385.1. Taxonomy (NCBI): domain Eukaryota; kingdom Metazoa; phylum Arthropoda; class Arachnida; order Uropygi; family Thelyphonidae; genus Mastigoproctus; species Mastigoproctus giganteus. Next base: position 136,475,943 of record NC_143576.1, read on the forward strand.
GCTCACACACACAATTTCTCCGTGGTTACAGAGCTAGAGCTGTTTGATAACTTTGAATTTCTCTCTTTTAGTGCTATCTCTTTTTGGTAAGCTTCGTAACTTAGCACAACAGCTCTTGAAAATTACAGCTATGTGGCTGGTCATACAGCGCTTGCGTGAGCTGGTAACGTTGACATCACTGTAGAATAGCTGAGAATAAAGAGAGATTAAAAATACCCTGTATGGTACCGCTGGAAAAATGAATGCTGCTTCATTAAATGTATGGTTAATCTTTTCCATAAACAGTGACTTGCCGACGCACATGAACAGTAGATTTAATTCCGCTCAAAGAAAAGTTTTTATCGCCATTATAATTAGTAATGCAGCTGGCCATTTTTCCCAACTTTAGTCATTGTGTAATTAAAGCACGAAGACTCGAGGTCACGTACTTGGCTTCCCACTCTTTACTAATGTTATGTTCGTTGTGGAAGAAAAGACAGTGAGTGACCTTTGTCTATTGTTTGTTTCTGTGCTATAGTTATAATGGCGGGAAAAACGAAACAGCGTTATATGTTATTACATGCAAGAAATTGATTTAATTTCTCCTGTGTACATTAATAAAAGTAAAATGTCATGTAAACTAATAAATATTGCCATATTATAATAATTATTCCTCAAGAAGAATAGTTAATTTTTTTTCTTATTTATGAACATTGCAAAAGTATTGTTTCTGAAACACATCTATTGATATTCTAACACTATTTGCTATGACTATGTTTATTTTCATTTGTTCATTCATATTCGACAAATTACCCTGTTATTTACATTTTAACCACTAGTACTATCTTTTGATCAATATAAATATTTATAGATGTAAATAAGGGGCTCACATCTGGTGAGTATGGACTTGGCACATCCAGAATCCTCAGCTGGATATCATCATTGTTCTCTTTCTTGGTGATTCTTTTCTACTTCTCTCTCTCTGTCTATCTATCTATCTATTCCCGGAATACTTTCAGAACTGCTCTTCTACAATAAAAGAATAATAAACCCTGCAAATGATGATATTCTCTTCTTCCCTACGTGGAACTAGGCAGGAATAAGAACCATAAGCGACCTCCTGACACCAAGCCTTAAATGGAAAGGATCAGAAGATTTGCCCATTAAAACCATAAATGCAAAGCAGCAACACAGACATCTAAAATCAGCGATCACACAAGCTCTTCCAGACATCACTACAACTAAAGGAATTGGAAATGTCATTGGATCCTCGCTCCTTTGAGCACCTGTCGCTGGAAAGGTGCTCACAGGAGCGCTGTTTCTGCCTGCATATCATGGTGGTATATTAGTTTCTTGCATTTCGATAGTTCTCTCTGAGGGTGTCCACTTCAGCAGCAGGCCAGGAGCGCCATGCACGTTGGAAGCTTTTGGGCCAGTTCTGAACCTCACGTGTAAGGCTTAGGTCCTGGCTCCACCGTGGGACTACCCCGGGAGTCAGTTTTTTCCTTCTAATGGTGTTTACGGCATCTGTTATATCTAACTATTGCAGTTGGGTGCTGGTCTGGATTGAGTCTGTTGGTTTGGAGGGATTGAACTGTAGTGCATAGTGTTGACTGGAACTGAGGCCAGTCCACTCTGTCTACTGCATATCTATATTGGGTCTGTCTCTGCTGCGAAGGTTGAAGATTATGGCCCTGTGGTTTGATGTAGTCCAGTGCTCCCTGACGGTCCAAGGAATCATGTGTCCGGAGATGGTCTGGTCGCCAAGGTTACATCAATTGTGGATTCCCACATTGTACTAGAAAAGGTAGACGGATTATTCGGTTGGTTGAGGATGACATAAGGGCGGTTTGCTAGGTATTCTTCGAGGCGCTGCCCGTTCACAGTGCCACGTCTCTCAGGAGTTGTGCTGAACCACATTGGAGACCGACAGTTGGCATTAGCACCCACAATGATACCGGCGTTAGGGAAGTTGGTAGCTATGCTTTGCAGGTATCTTGTAGCTGGGGGGACGTCCTCCCCAGGTCTGCCGTAGAAGGACACTGCTTAGATCTCACCCAGTGGAGTGATAATGTGTGTGCAGGCAGCCCAGGGAAGGCAGAAGGTTTGAAATTTGGTCACCATCAGTTCAGGATTCCGGACGATTATAGCGGCCCAAGGAGTATTAGTGCCGTCCTAGACAATTTTATATGCCAGAGGGTAACTCCTGACCTCCCGACTGTGGGTATAGTGTTCCTGGATTAGGAGGATGTCCATGTTTTATTCATTCGCCTTTTTGGTCAATTGAGTAGCAACCGCTTTGGAGCGTTGTGTGTTGAGGTGTAAAAAGTTTACTTTGTTGTAGTTGAAGGAGCTAAGATACACTGTGCTGCCACTTTATTAGGTACACCTACTTAGTAGTATGTTGAGCCTCTTTTAGCCTTCAAAACAACCTGAATTCGTCTAGGCACGGATTGAACAAGATGCTGAAAACATTGTGCAGAAATGGAGTACCATGCAGACTGCGTGAATGTGTCACGCAGTTCCTTGAGATTCGACGGAGGTGTAGGCCAGCAACGAACAGCCCTTTTCAGCTCGTCCTAAAGATGTTCAATACCATTGATATCCGCGGACTGAGCTGGCCACTGCAGCAAAGAAAAATCATTGTCATGTTCCTGGAACCATTCCACAGCGATTCGGGCTTTGTGCACCGGCGCAATATCCTGCTGGAAGTAACCATCTGACAGGATTTAACTGTCAACATGAACGGATGCACTTGTAGTCAGCAATGATGTTTAGGTACGATATGGCATTCAGACGTGAATCTATGGGTATCAATGGACCCAACGTGTGCGAAGAAAACATTCCCCACCACTTTGCACAGTAGTCGTCAGACATGACGAGTCCATGGATTCATGTTGTTTTCGCCAAATTCTGAGCCTTCCATCAACATGATGCACCCAGAACTTCGACTCGTCAGACCAAGCAACTGTTTTCCAATCTTCGATAGTCCACAGGAGGCATGCTCTCTTGTTCTTCATTGATAACAAAGGTACGCGAAGTGGCCGTCGGCTATTGTAGCCCATTCGCGACAGTACGACTAGTGGTCCGTTGCGATCTTTTATTCTGCACACCACGGTTGTATTCTGACGTGATGTGCGACATTGTTGCCCGTCTGTTTGCTTGCACAATTCTAGCCATCCTCCTCTGAGCTCTCTCATCAATACGCAATTTTCTTCCACAGGAGTGCTGTTGAGAGGATGTTTTCTGTTCGTTGCACCATTCTCGATACACCTTTGCAACTGTGGTGCATGAAAAGTTCAGGAGAACTGCCGTTTTAGAGAAGGTTTGGCTAGCACGTCTTGCACTTACTACCATGCCACGTTCGAAGTCCGTTAGATCACTCCTTTTCCCCATTGCTACGGTTTGTATGCTTAACTGATACTAGAAAGGTTGCTCTGCTGCATTTTTATCCCCAGCTGTGGTTATGTGACTTGCAACGGTGTGGGACAAACCATTTGTGGGCACAGCAGGGGTGTACCTAATCAAGTGGCAGCACAATGTAGATCATTGCTACACAGATGGGATGTTCAAAATTTGTAGGTACATTGTTTTAGCTAATACCAGGTGGTTCACTACCAGTGCGAAAAACTTGCAGGAGGTGTAGGGGGCAGGAAGACAAATCGGAATCACATAGCATTGCAGGGTCCGAAATGCCTTCGTCATGCGGTAGAGGACGTTGAACGAGAGGTCGCGTGAACAGCGATCCCGCTGGAAGTCAGCATTTGCGAACCGTTTCTGTTGAAGAAACAAAGTAGCAAAAGTCCTCCAGAGTGGATAATCCGCAGGCTCCAATGATTGGACGCGTTGCAGATGGTATTAACTCATTTGGTTTGTTGACAGTATCCTCCATACAGTGGATTGGGAAATACCCAATCGTTGGCCTATCGCTCGAGTACTCGTACTCGGATTGCCTTCTGCAAGACGTAGGACATTCTCCTCATTGTCTGGCGTCCTCGTCGTTCGCTTTCGATTCATGGTACCTCTCGTGAAACAACCAGTCTCACATAACTTTCTGTGCACACGTGCGAAAATCGTATGATGAGGAGCACGCCTGTGCGGTAAACGTTCCTGGTACAAGCGCAGAGCGGCGCGCCCGTTACAGTCCGCAACTCCATACGTGAGGTGCATGTCGGCCAGTTCAACGTTTGAATACTCGTTCATCCTACTGCCTCGGGAACCGGTTCGCAAATGCTGACTTCCAGCGGGATCGCTGTTCAAGTGACCTCCCGTTCAACGTCCTCTACCGCATGACGACGGACCCTGCAATGCTATGTGATTCCGATTCGTCTTTGTGCCTCCTACACCTCCTGCAAGTTTGTCGCACTGGTAGTGAATCACCCTGTATACTCGAATTTAAGGAAACATAGCTAAATGCTATCATATACAATCGCTATGGCAACCCTATAATAGCCTCCATAGAGTCTGTATACAGACGCTATATGTAAAATTTCAAACATAAATATCTCTGCAACTGTAACTCTCAAAAGTCTAAAAACTCACCTGGTGGTCCTCCTTGCTCAGTTCTTCCTGTCAGTATCTTAGGCGATTGTTGAAACAAAGTATATCCATGTTTAAAAAATTTAAAAACACTTTCGCTTCAGGAGCTTTCACTAAGTCACCCACCTACCTAATAGTGGGTATGTTCTCCTCTTGCTGAGAGCCGCTGCCACATGGCGAGGCATGGACTCTGTAAAGCTTTTGAACGTTGTACCATGTCGCCAGAATTGTCCCATAGATCTGCATAGTCCATGGTGGAAGATCTGCAAGCGGGATCTGCTGGTGGTTCACGTAATCCCATCGATTGTCTATGGGATTCATATCCGGATATTTCAGTGGCTAGGGTAGCCACTGAAAGTCATTTTCGTGTTGAGCGAACTAATCTCGAACAATACTGGTAATGTGGCAAGGCGATTATCCTGCGGGAACACACCTGTATCATCTGGGAAGACGGTCACCATGAAGGGGTATACTTGATCAGCCACAATGGATAAGTAGTTTTTAGCAATCAGAGTGCGGTATAGTAGGTTTTCCTGGAATCCAACAGATTCCTAGGAAAACATGCCCTATGCCAAAACATTTGGTTCTGCTACCTGTCTCTTTCTGTTGGATCAGGACAGCGGAGTGAATCCTCTCTGCAGTTTATTCTGCAGCTTGATGTACTCTCTATCTACCGTCCACACGGCATAGCAAGAAATGTGATTCATCGGAAAAGGCAACTTTTTTTGCAGTCATCAATGGTCCAATGACGCCATTCAGTGCAAACTTTAGACGTCGTTGGCCATAAGCTTGGATACCTTGACCGAGTGCCTACTCTGGAGGACCACACGGAAGAGGGGGTTCGTTGGATCGTGGATTGGAAACACCGCTGGTCTTTCTGTGGTTAAAGTCCATGGTAAAAAAAAAAAAAAAAAATTGTCATATTAGGGCCATCCGAGAACGAAGAACAAATTAATTTGCTTATGCGTAATATTTTGGTGTGTTCTCTGGTCGTTTTGCCTGTTTTGACGAAAAATGCAGTACTTAGATATTTGAGCAATCATGTGGCCTTAAAATTGTGCTTGGTCACGGACCTCAAAAGCGTTCAAATGTACCTTGAGTTTAGCTGTATTAGGTAACGGCCTATTTAATAGGCTGCTCTGAGGAAGTAACCAAATAACCATTTATAACGTTATTCCTATGCGTTCAAAACAATCGACTTATCAAAAAATCATTTGAAGCTGACCCATTCGTAATTTTTGTACATCAAATGTAATAAAATGTGATATCCAACTTAGAATTAAATTTATCAAAAATTTAAGAGTTGTTGAGAAATTTTGAAGAACCGGCGCTCGGCTGCTCCCCGTGATTTCGCAACACTGCTGTCAAATATTCATTCCTATGCTTATCGAAAGTGTCAAATAATTACTTGCTCATTCGCGAATTCCAGAGGCATACTAAATAAATAATTCTATCCCTCATTATTAATGTGTTAGGGGAAAAAAAATAATTCACGTTCCAGTACAGAGTAGTAGATGCTCTGTGCGATCCTGCTGCCCTCTTGATTATTCTGCTGTAAAACACATACGGAAAACATGGATTGGAGACGCACTCTGTGTGATGAAACGGGGTATGTAGTCAAATAGATTATTTTCTTGTGTTGCTTTAACAACATAAGAATTTAAAATTCTATGGCAAATTCTGTTGGAACGGTGATTAGAGCGGTCTCGAAGGTCAGAAAAATTCCTACTAGAGCAGCGATTGTATTGGTGAGAAATTAATGTGATATTTGTTATTAACATTTAATTGAATTATGGACATCGAGAAATAAACTATTTGTACACATTTTACCCCTCTACAATTTTATCGTGGTGTACAAAGTGTGTGACTGGTTTATTTCTTGATGGATAATATCCGCGAAGAAAACGTCCCATTTAAAGAATTGTGGACACAATTTATTTCGTTGTTTTGTACATTATCAGTGTCTGTGTTTTATAAGAGGGGTTTGGAATGGACCGGCGCTCACTAGGATGCCGTTGTGGTTCACCAGAATGCTAAGTACATACTCGATGATTAAAAATGCGTAATAAAATTTCTTAAAATTCCTTTTCGACTCTTGACTTTACATCAAGGTGATCAGATGTGGCCTTAAAGTGCAGGACAACTATTTTCCGCTAATTTTTACTGAAGTGTACTGCGTCCTGTGTTTTGAGACGTTTTAATTAAAACCCGTCCGAGATGGGTTTTAAAAAAAAAAATCGGATATTCACATAAGTGAGTAGAAATTTTTTTCAATTGTGCTTGGAGTGTACTAATGCTTGATCATTTACTTGTAGATTTCTTATCAATTTTATTTCTTTCTTTTTTTAAAAAAAACAGGAATTGAAAATTTTGCAAATGTTTCTTGGCCACTCCATTAGTTTGAATAAAAAAAAAGTTTATTAATCATACTTAAATTTTCATAAAAACCAAATATAAACATGAAACAATTAATGTATGCCAAATTTTAGTTTGTAGCATCTTAGTCTTTGTAGCATCCTCAATTGCACAAAACTGGCATTACTCCAACACAATAAATTAAGCCAATATTTATGAAAAACATTGAAATTAAAGTATTACAATGAAAATAATAATTTTCTGTTAGTTCTGCCTGTGCATATAATGAATATTATGAACATGAAATCACTCTTTTTTTTTTTTTTTTTTTTAAACCAAGGGCCTTGTAATATTCACCACCTCAAAATTCACTGGGGTTAGCTGATTCTCTGTTCATGTCCAAAAACTCTATTGGAATTTATCTTATTTTTCATGATAATACCCACATAAGCGAGTGGCAAACTTTGAGAAGCTTATGAATATTGGAAAACATGCCATTGTGATAAATACCAGTGTTTTACTACACCACAAATTGTACTTGTCCAGGCACAGTGGAGAAACGCAGTTGATATCACTTAGCCGCACAGGCTCCTTCAGCTTACGCAAAGTGAATGACAATATAAATCTATCCAGTTATATTAAAGGAGGCAGCAAAGGAAGTAAGCAGGCACTTAGCCATGATTATGAGAGCATCCTTGGACTCAAGGGAGGTCCCCACAGACTGGAGATTCTCAAATGTTTCCCCAATTCACAAAGGGTGATCAAAAAGTGACAAGTAATTACAGACCTGTTAGTTTAACTAGGGAAATTAATGGGGTCAGTAGTTAAAGAAGCACTGCAGGATCATCTAGACAAGACTGCATTTATAGTTCAAAAACAGCATGAGTTTGTTAAGGGGAAGCCTTGTGTGACCAGTTTTATTGGATACTATTATGTGGTCACAAAGGAACTGGATGCAAAAAATAATTTTGATATCATATACTTGGATTTTAGGAAAGCTTTTGATACTGTTGCACATGGAAGACTACTGTACAAGTTGGAGCAGTACAGCATTAATGGCAAGTTGCTACAATGGATAAAAGGATTGTTGAGTGGACACTGCTCTTCTTGGACTAATGATGTTATTAGTGGAGTTCCCCAGGAGTCCATGTTGGGCCCATTGTTGTTTTCTGTATATATCAGTGAATCCATGATTATCAATGAAACGGGAAGGGTTTTTTTTTTGTTTTTTTTTGTCTGATGCTAAATAGGCTTGCTTTCTTGCATAATATGCCTCTTCTAATGCTTATGCTAAATGGACAAAAACACAGCATATACAAGACTAAAGACACTGTTTTAAAGTTCTCTGAAAAATATGTACAGTATATAGTAAATATAATTACAACTACTAATTCAAGGTGCAAGAAGTAACAATTACTAATTCCCAACCAGTGAAACATAAGGATTAAATATTTTCCTGCAAGGGCTGTTATTATTTTAATATTATTATTAGCTATATGGTGCAAGGAAGCCTGAGGCTTATGCTGCACCAGCCAATAAAAAAAATAATAATAAAAAAAATTGAGTTGAGAGAGAGAGAGAGAGAAAGAAAGAAGGGAATCACCAAGAAAGAGAAGAATGATGATATCCAGCTCAGGACTCTGGGTGTGCCAAGCCCATACTTACCAGATGTGAGCCCCCGGGGTTAGGTAACACCATATCATTGCTGGGTTTAATTTTGTGTATGCACACTTTTGACTTTAATGGAGTGGGGTGACACTCCATATTATGTCTATATCCAGCCTCTCATTGCAAGAGGCACATCTATTGTTTGAGAGCTGTCCTGTCTAAGATGCTATACATGTTGTTAAGCATCCTTTGATGAAATTCAGTCCAATAATGTAGTTCCCTAACATTACACACCACTTATTTACTGGAGATCCGTGCTGAAAATTACTTTCAATCACTTTGCAGATTTTTGCGAGCCCATATATGAGAATTCCTTGTATTGTTCGTGACATCGCACATAAACAAAGCTTTGCCGATGAAAAGAATATCATCTAACATTTGCCATTATGTTTGTAAACAATTGCAACACTAATTGTTTTTGTAAAGCTCTGGTTAAAGAGCATCTTCATTTCCATGGTCAACTGAAGAGTGCAAGCAATTTCCACTTGGAAAAATTGAAGTTTTAAATGCATTCAAACTATTGCAGTGTAGATTTTTTTCAAATATTTGAATGCATTTAAAACTTCAATTTTTCCAAGTGGAAATTGCTTGCACTCTTCAGTTGACCATGGAAATGAACCAGTTTTTCCTTTAACATTCTACATATTTGAAATGTATGAGGTAATAAGGTCCTGTGCTGGTGCTGTTGTGGTCATGTTTGATGAGTTTGAAAAAAAAAAAAAAACAAGTGGTATGATGTAGTTCAAACTTCCACCAGCAGGTGATACAGAGATTATCCATTAGGCTGACAGTTTGCAAATAACAACCAGTTTTGTTAGTAGCATTAATGTACTATGTCACAATTTTTAAATGGAGCAATGAATGAATATGAAATTTTGGTCTAAACTGAAAAAATTTGCAAGAGAAACATGAAATTTAAAAACTATTTATAGTGATGAAATGTTAAGCCATACCAGTATGTTTGAATGGTAAAATTTGTTTAAAGATTGATGTGAGGATGTTTGCAGTGTCCCAAGAAGATGCTGTTCAGCAAGCTCTTGAAATGAGGATAGGAAATTGTGGCAAGAGATGGTTGTTTGATGCTCACAATTATGGCTGATCAGTTGGATATGAATAAGGAGATGATTTGGCGAATCCTGCATGGTTTAGGGAAAGGGACGGTCTGTGCAAAATTTGTGCCCACAGCCTCACAGATGAGCAGACCGTCCCTTTCCCTAAACCATGCAGGATTCCAATTGTATTGTCACTGGAGCTGAGCGTTAGGTGTTTCAATATGACCTGGAAACAAAGCATCAGAGTATGCAGTGAACTTTACAATCATCACCAAGGCCCATAAAGTTTTGTTTACAGAAGTCCAGCATCAAGACGATGCTAATCATACTTGTGAATCACACTGTTTGTTGAAAAACAAATGGTATGATTCACAAGGAATTTTGCACCTGAAGAGAAAAGAGTCAGTAGTACATTCTGTGTACAGGCAATTCAAAGACTATCGAAGTTCATCCTTGTTGCACGACAGTGCCCCTGCCCATTCTACACTTGTGGAGACATTTCTGATGAAATGTGACATTATTGCTGATCAACTATCCATCCTATTCTTCTGATTTAGTACCAACGAACTTCTTCCTCTTTCCCAAGGTTGAAAACTGCCCTTAAAAGAAAGATATTTCAGGATATTGAAGATGTAAAGAAAAATGTAACTACTGAACTAAACATTCACTTTGGACACCTTCACTGACACTTTTCAGAAACTTTAATAAGTGAATTCAGTTAGGGGATGATTACTTTTAATAATGAAACCATTTTGGAGCTCCTTCACTTTGTTCTTTTTATTGTATCAGTTTGCAAACTTTATTGCATACATCTTATATGTTAATGTAAAATCGGGCAGCCTGGATACTTAATAATTTATTGTTTGCACCGAGTAAATGAAAGGACTTTATTACTAAGCAAGAGAGAGTAACCACAATAAAACAAAATGGAAACTGACACAAGGCACAGATATTCAAGAGATAACATATATTAAGTTTAGCACAAATAAATAACATAACATAGAAGCTTTTGGCTACTGTATATGGACTTTGCCAACTAATTGAGCACTGGAAAGTGGCAGTTTTTATGAATCATAAAAAACCAAATATAAAAAATAAATATAAATTAAAAAATATAAATCATAAACCAAATTTATGAATCATTAAAATACTGCTTTCCAGTGCCCACTTAGTTGACAAAGGCTACATAAAGATAAAAAAGGTAAACTGCAGCCATTGTAATTACAACCCACTGCAGGATGGAAGCCTCCTCAACAATTCATGCTGAGGGAAAATGGACCATAATCTGCCATGCTGGTCCAGTGTGGGTTGGCAGATCGACCGTATTTAGCAGTCAGGGGCTTGAACCTCAGTCTACTCAAAGAGTGTGTGCTACTGCACTCCCGTTCCTGACCACTCGGCTACGGAGGCCTACAGCAGCCAAAAGCTTTGATGTTATGCTCTTTATTTGTGCTAAATTCAGTATATGTTATCTCTTGAATATCTGTGCCTTGTATCAGTTTCCATTTTATGTGTTTTTGTGTGTACTCTCTCGCTTAGTAATATAGTCCTTTCACTTGGTCAGTGCAAGCAAGAAATTACTGTTGCTGGCATTCAGCAACAGCTTTCCTAGCATTACCATTGCAGAAGCTGTAAGTAAATATTATATCTTGTTTTGAAAACAATGCAAGCATTTTTAATGATGTTACACAGACAAACACAAGCAATTTGATAACCACTATATACCTAACACAACTTTGCACTAGGAGTTGCAAACACAGACTGCTGAACACTCATGAGCAGAAGCATGACTAACACTTAAGGCTAAATGTCAGCAATGCACCTTTGTTTTCATAAAAATAATGAAATTATGATTATATTAATTTATATTTTTAATTGATTATATTAACTTATAAAATAATTATTAAAATATTGCCCCTGAGATAGTACTTTTATAAGGAAAAAAGTTTTTATAATAATTGATACATTTTCAAATTGTCACATTTTTAAAATAAATTCAGTTATTTGAAGTCTAACTTCATTCAGCGCTTATAGCGAATTTGCATCTATGGCTTGGGGTTATGCCTCTGCTTGGACTGTTTGACCAACAGACTCATTCAAGTTATGTAAATTCTCTCATTTTACCATACAACATTGCATATCTCATTAATTTTAAGAAATTAGATCCATGTTGATACAATTCTTATTTAGAATTAACCCTAGACTGTGCTCTTGTAGTTTGGACATTATGTCCTGGGACACTGTATATACAGTGGACTCTTGCTTAACCAGGGTTTCTATATCCTCTGGCAGTAGTCAAGTCAGAAAGTACATGGAACTGATGCTGTTTAATTTTGTTATGTTCCTGTAGACAAGAGCCTTGTTTCCCAAAAACCACATCTCAACCTTTTGCTTTCTGTGTATTAGCTTACCTTAGTCATACTGTATTTCAGTATGACCAATATGATCTTTCTGTTTTTCTACTGTATGGTTAAGTGTAATAAAGTTTTTTTTTTTTTTTTCATTGTGAGTCTGCTTGTCCATCATTAAAATGGAAATGGTTTTTTGTTGAATAAAAACTGATCAGTAAATGTAAAAGAAGGTGCTTTAATGAGGTTCTACTTGACTATAGGGAATAATAAGATAACTATAGTGAATAATAACTCTTACTCAGGTGATATTTTAAAATTTACTTAGCATCATTCACATAATGGCAAATCAAGAGGAAAAGGTGATCTTCATTGTCATTCCTTTTCAGAAAAGTATACAGTATAAGTCAAATATATCTTCACACAGCCACTCTGTGGTTCAGTAATAGTTGATGGCACAAGAACTACTGGGGCCAAGGTGTGCCTATCCAGAGATTGTATATGAGGCAAGCCAGTTTACGAAGGAGCTAAAATAGATCAGAATTTATGATACAACTTGATCTGTTTTAAATAGTTAAAAGAGTCAGTCAGATTTTCATCATTTCCTATAAAATGTTTTAATGTCGCTGGCTCCTGTAAGTTTGTTAGAGCAGTGTTCTCCCCAGAAAATTTTTCCAGCCGGGTGGTATCATGAAGTAGCTTTGTGGGGAAGTGTAATACTTCGCATAGTACATTCGAATTAATATTGATCAAGATCAGTGAGCAGTACCATATGGTACTGTGAGAATTGCTTTAATTTTAGACGTGCTGTCAGTTAAATTCATTCCCCAGGAACTATCAAATGGTGTGCCCATTTGATAGGTCCTGGAGAGAAAATTGTAGAGAGCTGCTATGTGGGCATTGTTGGTAGTAACTGCAGTTAACAAGGACAGTATTTTACTGAAAGCTGTGCAGTGCAAATTGTGCATCGAGGAAGATTCTCACTCATTAGTAGATACAGGTGAGTGAGATGTCTGTGGCTGATACATGGCCCTTGCTAAAACTACTGCTTCCTGCTGATTTGTTCTGTTACTAGATTGCCATAGTTTTGATTGTTGTTTGATCTGATAAAGCTTGTTAGTGGTTTAGGCCTGCCAGATTTGAAGCCATTCTTTGTATTATCATTCTATAATCAGTATAAAGTACAAAAAAAAAAGCAATGATTGATGTAATTGGATGTTTGGAAGCTTTGTCTCTACCTCAATTCCTGGGATCCCAGAATGCCTGCAATCCAGCAGAATCCTACTGTCTGGATTTTTGTTTTTATAAAATCCATAACTACTTAAAAATCCAGCATAAAAAGGCTGGAATTTGTTGCATTATATGATGTGTAGAAGAGCTGTTTTTAAAGCTAATACTGCACTCAGAGAGTTGGTATATATTAACATCTGGGAGGTATTAACATGTAAGCATTAGCAGAGGCATATGATACAAGTAAGCAAGCTTATAGAGCATCAGGCCAAAAAAAAAAAAAAAAATCCCTTCCCATTTCGCCCATCCATTTGCTAAACGTTTGTCCAGTTCTTCCTTGAATTTATTTAAACCAGTGGTTTTCAACCTTTTCTTAATAACGGCACCCCTAAGTAATTTACTTTGTTTTGCAGCACTCCTCAATTTTCTTCCTGTTAGATCCTATTCTCTCACTCTCTGTATATATGACTTTAATATATATATATATATATATATATATATATATATATATATATATATATATATATATATGTTATATGATAGTTATTACATTTCATAATACAAATTATAATTTTATTCTTTAGATAGTATGAACCAGAGCTGTGATGTTCAATGTGGTCTATGTTGATATCAATATTTGTAAAATAATAAGAGGAGTTTACCTCATTATAGTACGTAAAACACTTCCGTATGATACTCCCCAGAAATTAAAACGAAAAAATCAAAAAACTTACATTGGAGTAACAAATAATTAAAAATCAATTTAACGCAATTAAAAATAAGAAAATTAATTAAAAGAATTTTAATGAAAAAATTGCAAAATGATTTTTCTTTCCTGAATCTGACAATGCTTTTCGACTGTACATCGTGATCACATTTGAAACCATTGTCAGCTTCAGGAAAGAAAAATCGTTTTGCAATTTTTTGTTAAAATTCTTTTAATCAATTTTCTTATTTTTAATTGCATTAAATTGATTTTTAATTGTGTTAAATTGAGTTTTATTGGGTTAAAATTGATTTTTAATTATTTGTTACTCTAATGTAAGTTTTTCGTTTTAATTTCTGGAGAGTATCATATGGAAGTGTTCTACATACTATACTGAGGTAAACTCCTCTTATTATTTTACAAATTTTATTTTTTATATAGAGGTACTCAATAAACATCAATTACAGATCACCACAAAATTAAAAAATTACTGTACACCTTTTTATAATGAAATAAACATATATATTAAAAAAAAAATAAGTTTAAGTAACTTAAACCCAAATTACATGACACCCCTTGGAATGTTATCGCGGCACCCTGGTTGAAAACCACCGATTTAAGCTATAATCAACTTCCACAATAATAGATGGAAGAACACAACAACAGAGTTTGTTTCAGCAATCAACTACCTGCTGGCTAAAAGCATATTTCCGCACATCTATTCTACAACTGTCTTTCCTCAGTTTGAGTTTATGCCCCCTCAGGTTTGTAATCTGAGCAAGAGGAAGAATCCCGTCGACATCGAGTCTGCTCAAACCAGCCAAGGCCTTATGCACCTCAATCAGATCACCTCTCAGGTGCCTAGTCTCCAAGCACTGCAATTTGCAGAACTTAAGCCTTTCTTGGTAAGAGCACCACTTTTTTCTTCTCATCAGTATTGTTGCCCTTCTCTGTACTTGCTCTAGCAACTCTACATCCTTCTTAATATGAGCACTCCAGCCCTGTATGCAGTATTCAGTGTGGTTAGACCATTGCATTATACAAAGGGATAATCACCTCCTTATCCCTGCTAGCAAAATTTCTGTATATCATTGACAAGACCCCATAACCCGCTCTGGCAGCCTGTCTGCACTGCTCAGAAAACTTCATATCTGATTGCACAATTACACCCCAGGTATTTTTCATTCTCAACTACCCTGGGTGTAGTATAACACAGTTGGTAGGTTTCTCTGGAGTTACTGCTACCCATATGCAGTACTTTGCATTTATCAATGTTCAACTTCAGTTGCCACTTCCCAGCCCATCTACCAACTTTTCTAGATCCTGTTGCAGTAGCATGCCGTCATAACAACCCTGCCGACCTTTGTGTCATCTGCACACTGGGACATTAAGCCTTGTTATGCCTTCATCAATATCATTGATAAATATAGAAAACAACAATGGTCCCAACACCGAATCCAGGGGAACTCCACTAATAACATTAGTCCAGGAAGAGTGGTGTCCAATGATTACCACGCTCTATCTTTCCCCACTCAACCATCCTTTTATTCATTGTAGCAACTTGTCCTTAATGCCATACTGCTCAAATTTGTACAGCAGTCTTCCATGTGCAACAGTATCAAAAGCTTTCCTGAAATCCAAATATATGATATCAAAATTATTTTTTGCATCCATTTCCTTCGTGACCACATCATAGTATCCAATCAAATTGGTCAGACAAGAATTCCCCTTAACAAACCCATGAATTATTACTGCAGTCTTGTCTAGATGATCCTGCAATGCTTCTTTAACCAGTGACTCCATTATTTTCCCTGGAACAGAAGTTAAAGTAACATGAGTAATTACATGTCTGTAATTACTCATGTTACTTTCATGAAATGTTTCCCCAATTCACACAGGTCGATCATAGGGTGAATTGGGGAAACATTTGCACATCTCCAGTCTGTAGGGTCCTCCCCTGAGTTCAAGGATGCTCTCATAATTATGGCTAAGGGTTTGCTTACTTCTTTTACCCCGCCTCCTTTAATATGACTGGATAGATCCCATCCACCCCAGGCGCCTTATGTTTAACTTCAATGATTTCTCTCTCTCTCTCTCTCTCTCTCTCTCTCTCTCTCTCTCTCTCTCTCTCTCTCTCTCTCTCTCTCTCTCAGTTATTGCAAAGTACTTTCTCTCAGTTATTGCAAAATCATTTAGATCCCTGTTAAAGTTTAATAAACTTCTGTCCTCCACTTCCCTACAGAATGTCTCATTTGTGAATGTAGATGCAAAATAATCATTGGTTTTCTTTTATGAAAACCCAAAACACGAGGTATTAGAACCTCTAGTACTTAGTACCTTGCTTGGGTTGGAGGTTGAGAAGACGAAAGAATATTTGTTGACATTAGATTTGAACTTCCGAAGACTGTAATTTTCAGGAAATATGTACGAAGGAAGATTGTTCCAGAAAACAGTTGAATGATTACACGAGGAAGATGAAAAGTTGGTTCTTTGAGTTTGAAGTTGGACAGTAAATGGATATTGGCTTGTGGTGGTACGTACGTTTTCAGACTGTTTTGAAAGAGACAGCAGGAATTATAGAAGCCAATTCAGAAGAACAGTGCCCATGGAAGTATCTGTAGAAAAGGCTTGCAGCAGAAACAGAACGTCTATGAGAAAGCGAGGGAAGAGACTCTGTTAGAGATGAGTCATTAATTAACCTAACTGCCATCTTCTGAATGGAATCTAGAAGCCTTAGAGAGGTTTTGGGGCACAGCCCCAGATGTGGGAACAATATTCCATGGTAGGGTAGATCTGCAATTTATACAGAGTGAACAGCTGTTTGGAAGAAAAGTAACGCTGAGAGCAAAAGAGAAAACCAAGTTTTTTAGTTTAGATGCAGAGGAAGCAATATTTGTAATGTGCTTGTGCCAAGTGAGATTAGAAGTCGGTAATCCCCAAAAGAGATATATCATGTTGCCTAGAAATCGAAGTGTCTCCAAAGATAAGCATAGGAGTTGAAGAATCCTTTTTCGAGATAAAATGCAAGACTGAGTTTTAGAAGAATTGAAATCAACTAAGTTGTCTTTGTCCCACTGGAGAATTACATGGAGATTGGCATTTAAGGAATTGGTAGTGGATATTCGAGAAGTTGAAGCTGATTGAGCAGGGCAAGGTTTCTCAAACTGGATAGTGGAATGCAATGGGTTATCATCGAGAAAACTGTGGATATCATTTCCAGTCAAAGGAAGAAGGTGATTAATATACAAGAGGAAAAGAGTGGAGGAAAGAACTGAACCTTGGAGGACACCAGCATTAGTGGAGAAGTCAGAAGACAGAGAGCCATCTACCATCACTCTCAGTGAGCGATCGTAGAGAAAACTGGATAACCAATTACAAAAAACAGTTGGCAAACCATAAGATGGAAGCTTGTTTAAAAGACCTTTATGCCAAACACAATCCTTTGAGATGTCAAGAGCAACTGCTTGTGTTTCATCGAACTTTTGTTTGGAATTTGTCCATAAATGGGTAACATAAGCCAGAATATCACCAGTGGATCGACACTAACGTAATCCATACTGGCGATCGTTGATTAGATGGAAGGTTTCCATGTAGTTTAAGAGTTGGTGGTTAATTGATTCCTCGATTACTTTAGAAAGAGTAGAAGTAATTGCAATGGGACAATAATTGGATGGGAGGGATTTGTCACCCTCTTTAGGAACTGGCTGGATATGAGCAAATTTCCAAGCAGAAGGAAAAACACATTTTGAATAAGAAAGTGAAAAAAGGTGGCAAAGAACAGAGTAAGTTCAGAAGCACAGGTTTGAGAACAAGTGGAGAAATAGCATCAGGACCTGGAGCTTTCTGAGCATCAAGTTTCTTAAATCCTTCTGACATCCTTTTGACAGAAGACCACAAGAGGCATTGAATGGAGTGCGTTGGGAATGGTGGGAGGTGTTTTACCAAGATCATTAATACATGAGTTGGAAGAAAAATGGGATGCTAGCAGGTCAGCTTTATCCTTGGCTGAGGTGACAATAGAACCATCTGGATTTTGACCGAGGTGGGAGCAGAGTTGAGCAAAAGTTGCTTTGGCAGGAGACCAGAATGCTCGGCTACCATTAGGGCAAGAACCAAGTTTTCTACTCTGTCTGTTCAAAATCTAGTTTGGACTGATCAATAACTGCTTTACAATTGTTGCAGGCAGAAAATGAAACTGAAGAATTGGAAACAAGCCAATTACGATATGCAGTGTTCTTCTCTTGAACAGCCTTAGCACATTTATTGGAAAACCAAGGTTTAGATAAAAGATTAGATTTTAAAGTGGAGTGTGTAATAAAGGATTCCATTCCTATAAGAATAATTTCACTGACAGAATCTGAGCAAATATTGACATCAGGAGTTTGGAAACAGCAATCAGACCTAGGAAAAGAATAAACGAAATCTCGTAGGTCATCCCGTTTTGCATCCTAGTAATACCAAACAACACGAGGTTGGCAATAGCTATGAGATAAAGGCTCCATTGGAGAAGAGCCTATCACCAAGTTGTGTGATCTGAGGTGCCTAAAGGACCACTCACTTCGACCGTGTACTTAGAAGGGTTGTTTGTGAGAAAAAGATCAAGCGTGTTGGCTGTATGTTTAATATTGTCCCATATTCTTGTAGGTAAATGAACAATCTCTGCAAGGTTATTAGTAATTGCAAAAGCCTCAGCATCTCGACGAGCTGGGTTGGTGTGACTAGAAAACGGAAGCTAGCTAGAGTTGTAAACATTAAAATCACCAAGGAAAATTACCTCAGTGTTAGGAAAGTTGGACTGTAGAAAGTCAAGTTGCAAAGAGAGGAAGTCAAAGAGCTCCAAGTGATTAGTGGAGTTGGGAGAATGGTAGAGACAACAGATGAATTTGATAGAATGAGGTAGAGAGAGAGAGAGATTTTAAGCTAGAGAAGATCGAAAAGAGGAGATTCCAAATTACCAAGTCTCTGACAGGGAATATCAGAATGGACATATGCAGAAGTACCACCTTTGAGGTGAAAAGAATCATACAGCGAATAATTTGGGCAACTGAGATGAACAGTAGTTGAATCAACCGATAACTGAGATTCTGTCAGAAAAAGTACATGAGGTTTGGCAGACTGCAAGTGGAAATGGACATCGTTGAGATTAGAACTGAGACCATGTATATTTGCAAAATGAACTAGGAAGTGTTTGGGAGGTTTAGATTTTTTTGCAGATAAGTTTACTCTATTAGTTTGATAATTCATGGTGTATTCAATATTAAGAAAAAGTGGGGGAAATGCTGTATAAAGTAATGAAATTTTTGGATATGGTGTACTTTGTAAGAATATACCCAGATCCTTGACATAACTTGGCCTCGACAATGCTTCCTGCATACACACTACTCGGACTCCCTCCAGTCACTATCTGGCAGAGTAGAGGTAGCAAGATTATACACTAGCTGATCTGGAAGCCTCCTAGAGAGTTACTAATAGGTTCGGTCGTGTACTAACTTGTGGCTGGCCTGTGAACATTGTTTTAGAGCTGTACCCTCGAAATGTAAGGAAGATTGGATCTTGCCGTGATGTCCATCATAACCTCAAAAGTGATCAATCATACTGTATGATGGAAGAGATGGGAAGGGTTGACCGGAACTTTTTTTTTTTATATGAAAACCCCAAACATGAAAGGTATCAAAACCTATAGTACTTAGTACTGTGCATGGGTTCGAGGAGAAGTATGGGGGGAGGGGGATGCCGGAAACTTTGCTCTAGAGACTAAACATGTGTTTCACCACTTCAAGCCTCCAATAAGCAAAGTGGTGGTATTTCACTGGTTGATGAAAGTCATCTACCACCTACAAACTTAGCGGTGGTATTGCATTGGTTGATGAGAGTCATCTACCACCAGTGGTTAGCAAACTGTGGGACACAACCCTCAGAGGCATCGCGGGATAATTAAAGGGGTTGTGGAAATTTTTAAATAAATTTATTTTTTGTGTACGTGCAAGCTAAAAACCTGTTGTTAAAATTACTTATTCAATACTGTAGGTGTAGAGACCTTGCTACTCGAACTAAGTGTGAGACACGAATGAACTCTTCTGCCTACTGCATCGGGAATGCGCCTTAATTTGCTCAATGGCTATGGACACACAAAAAGCAGCTGGCTAGTGCGACTTTTCAGTATGTATTAATATTTCTCAGTATGTACTACTCAATTAATCCCTTATGGTAAACCCTTTAGCTCTTAATTCGTACTTCCTGCATCACAAATTCTCAATTTGCCTGTACTGTGTTACCTAAAGGCCATAGGTGCAAATGTGCGGTAGCAGTAAATATACATAGCAAGTGTGTTGCACACAAGCTTTATTCTGTTTCGTATTTCGGTGAATTCTCCTTGCTGCAATTAAAAATGATTTCATTTATGTATGGAGAAAAGTACATCATGATTTAAAAACCATTCCTCCGTCCAGAGATATTCTTGCAGCGTATTACAGTTATTGGATAACATAAAATTCAATTTATTAAATGGATTGAGAGAAAGCCCAATTTTTGCAATACAGTTAGATGAATCCATAGATATTTCAAACCTTGCTCAACTTATTGTGTATCTTGGATACTGCTATGAGGAGGAGTTTCTATTTTGCCGAGCTTTGGAAGGAAGAATGACAGGCGAGAAGATTTTTGATGTTATATTTTCTTTCAAACAAATAATCTAATGTGGAACAACTATGTTGCGATTTGTACTGATGGCTGCATTAACAGGAGAAAATAAAGGTTTAAAAGGCAAAGTAAAGGAAATTGCTCCAAATAGAGTTTTTAATCATTGCATTATACATAGGGAAGTATTAGTAGCAAAGGAAATGCAAACTGATTTTCACGAAGTTTTGAAAGATGCAGTAAGTGTGATCAACTTTATTAAAAGTAGAAGCTTAAAAGCAGACTTTTCACTATATGTACTTTGTAACGAAATGGGATCTTCTTATGAAATATACGAAATATACGTTTCTTTTCTGTACGAAAGTGAGGTGGTTGTCCAGTGGTAAAGTGTTGTGACGTCTTTTTGGTTGCAAACATGAATTTTTATTGATTTTTATCAGATTCAGATCACAACCTTGCTGAGTTGTTTACAATTTAAAAAATGGCTTGCAAAACGTAGCTACCTTGTTGATATATTTGAAAAACTTAATGATTTAAATTTAAGTCTTCAAGGACAGGGAACAAATATATTAATTAATACTCAGATGCTTTCAACAAGAAACTTGACCTTTTGAAAACTGAATTTGAGGATAATAATACTAAAATGTTCCCATCTTTTTCTGATTTTGTTAATAGCAATAATACTGACATTATATAATTTAGGGATATCATTGCCACCTGCCTAACAATGCTAATTAAGAATTTTTCCAAACAATTTAATGTATCTCCAGAAAAAAAAAGTTGTATTGGATTTGTGATCCCTTTGCTTTTGAAATTTCTTCATGTCCCAGAATTACCATTGAGCAAAAGGAAGATCTTATAAACCTGTTATCTGATGAAGCATTACATGCCTTTTTGCTTGTTTCAAGACTACTTATGAAAAATTTCGGCTTTCTCTTTGAGATGAGTATCCAGAATTATCGAAAACAGCGATACAAAGATAGCTACCTTTTTAGATCTACATATTTATGTGAGGTTTGTTTTTCAAAATTAATAGCTATAAAAACAGTGTTCCAGACTTGATCCAGAAGATGACATGAGATTAGCAACTTCAAATGTGGACTAGATATTATCGGTTATCCAAGCTCATCATTCTCATTAATTGTTTTGTTTTGTAATTGTTAATTTTTTGTTTTGTAATCTTAATTGAAGAATAAGAAAATGATTTCTTGTTTTTGGTGTATTCAATTAAAATATTAAACAATTATTTTAATCTGTAAATTAAAAGGAAACAATTTTTTTTATTCCTTTCTCAGTACTCAAATAAAATTTTCTACTACATAATTTATAAAATTCCATTTTTCTTCTCTAAAATCTATATTATGAATACATTTGTAAAAATCCATTTTTATATTAAAACTGTTTTTAATATAAAAATGATTTTTACAAATGTGTTCATAATATAGATTGAAAATAAAAGTATTAAGAAGTGTACAACTTTGAATTATTTCCTATCAATTTTAAAAGTTATAAATGGGGTAACTTTTTCCATTTGTGCATACAATACACTGCACACCTGCTTAAGGAGGTAATGTAGCTTTGTGGTCATTAGGTGATCACAAAGTAATGCCAATTCCCTTACTCGACACAATGAAAACTGAATCTTTTCTTAAAATCAATCTACTTCCAACAAACATTGTTTACTTGAAGTATTCATACAGGTGCAACGCTTTTTCTCCACTAAGGAGAGTTTTTCTTTTTATGAAATGCTCTATAAGTAAACAAGACACAAATCAGCTTGCCTTTTAAGGCTAGTGGCTTATATTATATCATATCTTCTTGCATTGCAAATATTGACCAAGTTCTTTGACAAGAGCATATAAGTAATATTTCCACATATTAAATAGTGTCTTATGTCTTATGTAAGAGGCAAAGAAACGCATTGTACATTTTTTAAGTAAGATAAACACGCACACACAAGGCTCCTCAAAAATAATGTTTTAATTTTTTTTTTTTATATATTTAATAGAATAACATTTTGTCCCTGTTAACCTTTTGCAGACTCCTGCAGCTATAACAAAAGTAAAGGAACTGTTGAAAGGTCAGCCTGATGTAGTAAGTCGTTATTTAATTGGATTTTGTTTATTTTTATTTTCATGACATGTGCATGCTGGCTTGAATTTTGTTAAGTATATCAGAATCTTAACTTTTATGGGATTACATTCCTGAGTATATTCACAAACAGTGAGTTTATGGGCTATGGTAACAGGGGGTTGGGGGATTGAAGTTCTTAGTTCACAGTACTTTTGTATAAAATGTTTTAATATCGTGTCGACATACTTTCCAACTTTTCTAGTATTCATTGGTCTTGTGGATTTCTGGCAGGTTCAGTTTCCTTGTAAGTTTTATTCCTTTATTTACTTCCCTAAATTTGCAAATATGCATTTGTATCATGTTTATATATATATATATATATATATATATATATCATTTTGGACTTGAAATTTGACATTAGGTTGTTCATGTTTGGCACAAAGAGTATCAGTCATGCTCAGTATACACTTTAGGCCCCCATCTTGGACATTACTGATGCCAAAGGTGGTGTGATTTTATTATTATATATATATTTTTTTTTTCACACTTTGAAATAGTTAATTCTTCTAATTATTTGCATTTAAAAATATTTATCAGTACACTAGCAAGCTGGAAACAACCAGCTTACCAGTGGATTTATTTTTAATACTTTCTCCATCTTTAAAAAAATTTTACCTATCTTTTGTGGAATGTTAATGTGAATTTAATATTCTTTAAAGCAGCATTTCCCAAACTTTTTTAGTCACGGAACACTTTTCATCTCACAATATATATTTACGGAACACTTACGAAACACAAGTTTAGCGGGAGCCAAAGAACTGTTTGCTAATATTTTATTACATACAAAGTACTGTGCAGCAGGAGCATCTTTATTTCCAACACATGTAAAGCCAAAATTCAAATAACTGTCATCATACTTTCGTTTTGTTCTTTTATTAGTTGGTTCCTGTTTTTTCTCTTCCAATTTTTTGGGGAATAAAAGCTGCGATTGTTCATCCTCACTTTGAAGTGTGATGGTATTGTGTTCATTTTCATTAACCACAATTGCACTACTAGAAGGACTTGCTTTTCATTTTAAAGTTCCTTTTTTCAACAAACAGTCCATGGTCATTTATTTTAATAATAATATTTAGAAATACTGGTAAATATCAAAAAAAATTATACAAAGAAGTGAGTTTAGTTATAATATTGGTTTGCTTTCCCCTCTCTTTCAACCCGTGTACTCCAGGCTAAATCGCACACGAATGGCTTATTAGATCACTACATTGCTACTTTTTCGTAGATGGAATTACCTATACGCATACTTTTCTATGCAAAATTCTGCCAAAATAGTGTTCTGTGGCCTATTTGATTATTAGTCTATGTAAGTATATTAATAACCGAAAAAAAATTGTTAAAAATGATAATGATACAAAAGTGGTGTACGCTACAAATATGCAAAATTTATTTTATTTTTTAATTATTAATTACGCTTTTTCACGGAACACTTGTTCATGTTGCACAGAATACTAGTGTTCTGTGGAACACAGTTTGGGAAATGCTGCTTTAAAGTATAGTTTTGGATTATGATCTGCCTGAATGATTTTGTTAAAATTAGAAGACATCAGATAACAAGTGTGTAATGGTTATTGTTATATATTAAATGCAATGCTTGTGAAGTTTAGTTAACCATGCCAAGTGATGTGTCTTTTGATTGAGATGTGGAAATGCATTCCTTATGGATACTGGAAAATTTCCATTGATCATACATAATTCTTTGCAGTTGTAAATGCCCAAGCAGCCCTTCCACTTGGGTACTTGAAAACAGCGACCTTTATACAGGGTATAAAGGTCACTGTTTTTTTAGTATATCAGATTTTTTTTATTATTATTTTTTTTTTTTTTAATTTCAAATATAATCACAATTTTTTACTTGAACTGTGCATAATTTTTGCAGGTGCATTTAGATTTTGAGTAATTTTGATTTCTGCATCAACTTGTACATTATCAGAGAGCACATTGTTTTTGTGCTTATGAAACAGTTGCATTAACAGGCACCAGGCCCCTGCTCTATCCTAGTAGGGCAATGAGCTAGAGCTTATACTTCACAGGAACTCATGAACTTGATCAGCTTTACTGAAAGCAGTGAAGTGCAATACTATCTATACTGTAATGCCAGGAGTACTGTAAACAAATTAAATAAATTTGAACTTATTAGTAGTGGAAAATGATGCAAGAAAGAAAGCTTATAAAGCATCAGCAAAAAAAAAAAAAAAAAAAAGCTACCTACATCTTCTGTCCATACCTCCAATTGTCTAGTTGTTTCTTGAATTTATTCAAACCACCCACTTCCACAACAACAGATGGACATTTGTTCCAACAATCGACCACTGACTATCTGAAGGCAAACTTCTTCCACACATCTATCCTGCAACCATCGTTCCTCAATTCGAATATATATACTACCCCCTCGTGTGTGTATGTGTATCTAAATGCATCTGAGCAAGAGAAGGAATGCCAGTATCAAGCTTGCTCGATCCATTCAAAGCTTTAAACATCTCAACCATTTATTGCGCATTCAGGAGAGAATGGAGGAGACAGAGGAGTTGAGGGGCGGGGATGAAGTGTCTTCCTGAAGGTGGCAAGAATGTTAAATCAGATTAAGGTAATATGGATGTTGTAGTGTAGCATGAAATGACTTCTAGTAAAGAGAAAATGATAGTAGAAATATGTTACAGGTAATAAGGTACATTACAGATGAAAGAAGACTATGCTATTTTGTTCTCTTTATTTATTATTCGTCCTTGCACGTTATAAATATTGTATATCTTTATTATTATTATTTATTTTTTTTTTTTTTCAAATGGAAATTAGTCATTTTATTAATTGTGCCAGTAAAAGTAAATAAACCCTGATACATCATTCCATTCTTTCATTTTATGTGCATCTAAATGTAACAAACGTTTATTCAAAAATAAACAATTCTGCTTGTTATATTATTTTTCTTAATGCTTGACTTAATGATGTACAGCAGCAAAGAATTCTTCACACATATATTGAAGCCAGAAGGAAAGGGGTGAACCACATTGGATATGAATGGCAGAACTATTAATATTAATATGATTAGGGACAGGCAACACCCTTGTCTCACCTATTTCCCCATATACAGCTGATTAAAAATCAATATGCTTTTCAGTTTAAGCTGTGGAATACTGTAAAATTATCACACAGGGTGGGTGGTGGGGGAAGAGACAATCTCATAAGTTTGTATTCCACTTGATGTACAGAATTAAACACAGTTTTTCTATATAAAAGAATTGTTGCAAACAGAAAAAATAATGTAGAAGGCACTAATTATTACTTGCATACCAGTTCAAAACATCAAATGCAACTACCTAATGAAGAAAAACCTAATGAAGAAAAACCAAATAAAAATAAAAACCAGATTAGACATGCAAGGACCTGCACTGACCCAAGGAAGAAAAGTATCTTGTGTATTCAAGGAAGAAAAGTATATGTATTATCACTCATAGTGTGTGGGTGGGTACCAGAATAGACAAGCAGGTCCTTACTTGTCTATTCTGGTATTTCTTAATTTGTATCTGTTGAAGTAGAACCTCATAAATCCATCATTCTTGGAACTTAGCCGAGAATGCTGGATTTACATGCCAGATTTTTGAAAATTCTGTGGTTTTTTTTTTTTATGGTTTTTTCACATAACCTAAGTATTCAGGAAGAATTCATTATTTTTATTAGATAATATAGTAGCTGTGATTCCTATAATCTCCATGGAATGATAGTCACCAGCATTAAGCTAAAATGTTAACCCAGTGGTTCCTAATGTTTTGTCACTCAAGTCACACTTGAAGTTAAAAGACGAATATTAACAGCACACCGAAATAGTGATTTCCATCGAACTCAATGGAATTTTTCCTAATCTCGCAGCACACTTGAAAAGGGGTGTGGCACACTGGTTGGGAACCTCTGTGTTAATCCATGCTGCTGGATTGGTCCAGTGGATAATGTAATGTAATTGCCTAGTTGCAAGTTAGAATGTGGCCTCTAATGGGTGTTATGATTATCCAGTTTTTTAATATGAGATATAAATAGTGTAGTATGATTTCAGCAATCAAGTCACCTTAAAAACTAAGTATATACTACTCTGCAATTAATATATATTATAACTACTATGCTTTGAGCTGGTATTGAGTGCCTTGCAAAGTGAATGATTTTATAAGTTGCAAATACATAGTAAAATAGTTTAGGTTGAAATGAGAATTCGAGAACATTCTATTAATATTCGTTGTCCTTATATAATCTCAGACTCGTGGGCCTTTGTGCACATGCACGATTAACAGAAGTCTCTCGTACTAACGTATAAATATAGGGGGAAATTTTGAAATGTCAGTTTTACCATCCTTGTGAACGTCTCTAGACAAAGTTTGGTCCCTTCGAAGGAGTTTAGATTTAGAAGATATTACACAATTTTATACTGAGTTTTGATTTTAATTTTGACAAAATGTGTTCAGTCTTCTTGAGTTTGTGGGTTATCTAGTGTCTGGGTCTAGTTGATGTCGACTTGTTTTCCGGGGCTTGGGGGGTTCACCTACGGGAAGTATGAGCACAGAGGTATTTTTATAATTTGCTTATACTCTTAGATTTAAAATAAAATTAAATGTAAATTTTGATTTATTCTAATTCATTTTATCCCAGAAGTTGAAAAAGATCTATTTGGATATTGAGGTAACTCAAATTTATTAGTGCAGTTTATAAAAGGAGATAAATTGAGATTTCTATCTCTTGGATACTTTACATAGTAAAATAGTAAAAATGACATACAATTTGAAAAATATATGAAACAAAATGCATAAATCTAATACCTCTAGTGTTTTCTTTTTTACGTCCATCTAGCCTATTTGCTCTTATATAGTCTACTTTTGGAGGAATATTCAAAAAATGCTGGATTTTTGAGGTTCTCTGTATTTTTTCATTTGGTGGTTTCAGGTTCTTTCAGTTTGCAACAATTCTTTTATGTGATACAATAGTGCTTAATTTTGTGCATCATTCTTTGATTACACCATGTTTAATTTATATTTTTTGTAATATTTAACCTACATAAGTGATTAGTTTAATGCAAGATATTGCAAAGCAAATATTAATAAGCTCTTCAGTTCATTGTTGCAATTCAGTTTATAAATGTTGGTGCATTAATGTTTAATTTTTATATTTTAGGGAAATAAAAATAGTGAAATTGCATGACCCGTAATAGAGTATTCTGGCAATGAAAACCCACATTATATTGCAATGTGCTTCATCAACCATAGCATAAGCAT
Organism: Mastigoproctus giganteus; assembly: GCF_048544385.1. Classification (NCBI taxonomy): domain Eukaryota; kingdom Metazoa; phylum Arthropoda; class Arachnida; order Uropygi; family Thelyphonidae; genus Mastigoproctus; species Mastigoproctus giganteus. The sequence continues at coordinate 136,503,841 of NC_143576.1, forward strand.
TCAAATCATTCTGCTTTAAATCTATGAGATTTATAATGCAAGTTCATTCTGATAAAGGCAGGTCTTCCCATTAGTATTAGTTTTAACAGAATCATTCTAAATGCATAAATCCAGTACCTATAGTGTTTTTTTTATACGTCCATCTAGTCTATTTGCTCCTATACAGTCTACTTTTGGAGAAATATTCAAAAAAGTGCTGGATTTTTGAGGTTCTCTGTATTTTTTCATTTGGTAGTTTGAAGTTCTTGCAGTGTGCAACAATTCTTTTATGTGATACAATAGTGCTTAATTTTGGGTATAATAGGTATTAAGGATAAGTTGCTACAATGGATAAAAGGGTGGTTGAGTGGTAACCAATGAATGCTGCTCTTCATGGACTAATGTTATTAGTGGAGTCGGTGTTGGGCCCGCTGTTGTGTTGTATATTTATCTATGATATTGATGAAGGTATATCAGGCTTAGTGTCGAAGTTTGCACATAATACAAAGGTTGGCAGGGTTGTTAATGACAGTAGTGGCATTGTGCTACTGCAACAGGATCTAGAAAATTTGGGCAGATGGGCTGAGAAGTGGCAACTGAAGTTTTAACATTGACAAATGCAAAGTACTGCGTACGGATAGGAGTAACTCCAGAGGAATGTACCAACGTAAGATCTTAGAAATGCGATCTGAAGTGCTTGGGTAATACGGGATGTAGGCAGTAGGGGTTGTCTTCTCACTTTCGGGGGCAGGGGGGCTGGGATGTGTGGCAAGCTCACAGTCTTGTCCAAGACATAGGTGGGATAGACAGTTGGTGAGGTCTGCTCTTATCTTAGAAACTTCGTTGTGGACATCCATGGAGTTAGAGTGAGTCCAGGCTCAAGAGAGTAGTGCGTTCGCAGTACTGAACAGGTGTTAGGGGCATGCACTGACCTGTAGTTGATAAATTGGCCAGAACACATGGGCTTTTTGGCAGACCGAAGTTTCCAGATGTGAGCCTATGTGCTTCACCAGAACATCCAGGAAGGAAACGGTGTTGCTTGACTCTAATTCTATTGTGAACTGGATGAAGGGAGATAGGGAGTTGATGTAGTTGTTGTCTCTCTGAACCTCGGGGGATAATAGTGAAGACTTCGTTGACATATCAATACTAGAGGGTGATGGGGACTGGCAGGTTCAGGAATATGTATTCATCCAACTCCTTCATCGTAATATTTGCAACAACGGAACTGACTGGGGCGCCCATAGCCGTACCGTGTATTTGCCTGAAGCGAGAGTCACTAAATGTGACCACGCTGCCGGACAAGCACAACTTAAGGGCAGCACAGATATCCCCCATGGATAGAGAGGTTCTGTCTGGTAAGCTGGTGTCACTATTCACAGTGCCTGGCATATACGATGGCTTGCTGTACTGGTATGGAAGTAAATAAAGAGACAATGTCAAAGGATGCCATGATCTTGTCTTCAGGAACAGTGAGGTGTTTGAGGCACAAGAATTCTTCACTGTTCGAAATGGTATGACTACTATTTCCTACTAGGGGTGATAGTAGGCGGGCAATGTATTTCGACAGTTCGTATGTTGGAGAATTGCAGCAAGAGACAATTGGTCTTAAAGGTATGCCTGGCTTGTGCGCTTTTGGTAGGTCATAGAACTGTGGGAGCTGGCAGCCTGTGGCATGTAATTGCCAACGTGTGGACTTCGAAATTTTCCCAGACTTGAACTAATCATTAACTAACTTTTTGACCCTAGATTCTAATCGCTCCAAGATTTTGATGGGAGGGTCCTGCACCGGTTTATAGACATTAGGGATTGAGTAGAAGAGAGAGAGCCTTGCTTAGATATTCAGGACGATCCATCGCAACCGTACTGCGTCCTTAGTCAGCAGGTGGAATGATGGTATTGTCATTCCTGATAGAATTAATTGTTGCATGTTGGCGACGGTTGAGATTAGAGGCAGCGGGGCAGACATGCTGAAGAATTGAAGCTGTCTTGAAGTGAATTTCATTCGGAGTTTCCTCAAGGAAGCGGGTCAAAGATGCGTCTACCCTCATAGCAAGATGTGTGATGTGAGGTCTACGCGGTAGAATAGCAAACTTCATACCAAAAGTGAGGAGTTTGGTCTGTTCATCAGGTAAGTGTTTGCTGCTGAGGGTTAAGACAAAGTGAGAATTGTCCACTGAGGGATTGCCAGTGTTGGAAGTGAGAACCTCTCGGAGTAGAGCAACAAACTTATGCTGTTGGCATGAGTGGAAAATTTCAGACTTGCAGATGGCCTGAGAACAAAGAGTGTGAATTGGGTTTGAAAAGGTTAATGAAGAAATCAAACCTCGTGAGTTCCTGGATTGTCTCTTGCTGCAATTCTCGAACTGTCGAAATACGTTGCCCATGATAGTAGGCGGGCAATGTATTTCGTACTAACACCCCTAGTAGGAAATACCAGTCATACCATTTCAAACAGTGAAGAATTCTTGTGCCTCATCAAACACCTCACCGTTCCTGAAGACAAGATCATGCATCCTTTGACATCTCTTTATTTACTTCCATACCAGTACAGCAACTAGATGTGACACTGAGGTCATTGACCAATCCTGCCACTATCATCGACTGTGGCTTGAGTCACTGCACATAGTTGGTTGCCATAGCTTTTTAGTTGTAATAGAGGCATGCTGCTACACCCAATCGTGGAGTCTGTAGTGTTACCATATGACAGGGGTCAGCACCTGCAGCTCACTATCCTGATTACGAAAGCAGGTTCACAGTGCACGCCGTTTTTATCAGAGACATCGAAATGGGCATCAAGATGATGTAAGAGTATTCTACCAGCAGTATGCAGATTTAAAAAAGAAATACATTAAGGCTATTGCAACTCGGAAACGGGAAGCCTGGATGGCTTTTGTGCAATACTCTGGAAATGCTGATCCTTGGGGCTTGCTATATAAGCTTTCACATGGGAAAATTTTTTACTCCAAATATATATGGATCTGTTTTGGCAGACTCGACTGAGACATTAAATTGGGCAGATAGCATTAATGCTATACTAGACAGTCTATTTCCGGTGGATGATGTGGCTTCTGATTCTTTAGATCATTCACGAACTTGTTTTGCTAACTCCAGTTACAGTGTTGACATCCAGAGTGAACCTTTTAATCTGCTTGAATTGAACACAGCTGCCCAAAAATTGAACATTGCCAAATGTCCAGGCATGGATCTTGTTGAAAGTACCTTTATATTAATACTCCTGAAAACTAAGACTTGAAATACTTCTTTTTTTGTTTAACGAATGCCTTTGGAAGGGTACTTTTCCAGAGGCTTGTAAAATCGCACTGGTCAAACTCATAAAAAAGCCTGGCAAACCATCATTTCATCCAAAGTCTTATAGACCAATAGTGCTCTTGGTAAACTTGGGAAAATTACTGGAACGTCTTATGGCTATCCATCTACACAACCTATTACAACTGCTGGATTTAATATCTCCAAACCAATATGGTTTCTGTCCTGGCAGGTCCTGTGATGATGCTTTGGTAGAACTGGTTGTTCATCTGGAAAACTCAACTTATAAATATGTTTTAGCTATATATATTGACTTCGAGGGTGCTTTCGATTCCCTTTGGTGGTCTCAAATGTCTTCATATTGCCAAGTGTCCTCTACAACTATACTTCCTGTTCTGGAGCTATTTTGACAACAGAGTAATAACCGTAAAATCTAAGTTTAATCAAGTTTTTAGGCAAATCTCGTGAGGGTGTCCCCAGGGATCTATCTTGAGACCCTTTGTCTGGAACGTCGTCCTGCAGCAGTGGATTTCTAGAACCTTTGAAAATGTTAAGATTATAGCCTACACCGATGATCTGACTATCCTTGTCAGTGGCCATACTCGGTCTGAGTTGGAATCTGTTGCCAATAGTACACTTCAGGACCTATATGAATGGACTCTTCTTAACAAGCTAAAGATTAGCCCTCAGAAGTTAAAGATGATGGTATTCGGAGCAAATTTAAATATCTGTCATCCTCCTCAAGTTGAAATCAATAATGTTCATCTTCCTTTTGTCACAGAAACTAAAATCCTTGGAGTAACAATAGACCAAAAGCTAAATTTTATGACACACTTTACTAACTTGACAGTTAAAATCAAGACCTTTACTAGAGTGTTAACATGGATTTCAAGAGCTGAGCGTGGGGGCTCTCGAGAAGGACTTTAAAAATTTATTATAATGCAGTATTTATCCCAATGGCCACCTATGCTGCCAGCGCTTGGTTTCACAGAGCATTAATTGTTAGAATTAGAAACAAGTTATATTCTTTGCAGAGAACAATTTTATTATCCATAGTTAGAGCATGTCGTACAGTGTCGACCCCTGCCTTACACTGGAGTTTTGCCCTTAGACCTACATTTGATCTTTAAAGCATTGTCTTACAGGTTAAAGAAGCAAATCCCGACAGAGTTTATGTATTGACTGTCAGCAGGCTATCAAGCGTGAAAAAAAGATAATCTGGAATGAATTGTTGAATGAGTGGCAGACCCACTGGGACACAACCACTTTGGGATTGGTGACAAGATGCTTCTTCCCGGAAGTGACTTTTCTTCACGATAAAAAAGTACAGTCATGGCTTTCCATCGATCTATAGACATCTTACTTGACTACAGGACACGGATCATTAAATCAGCGACTCTTCAGGTTCAAGTTGGCTACCACAGATTTGTCTTTGCGGTGAGACAGAGAGTTCGGATCATGTATTCTATTCATGTACTAACTACGAGGATCAGAGAACTCTCAAATGATTGTGTTCTACAGCCTGGCCACGAATCTTTGCTTATCCAGAATGCTGAGATTTTTTGGACATTTCAAACTTTTGCCAGAGAAGTTTTTGAGAAAGGACTGCAGCTGTTATCCACAATTTCATCTTCTGGATCATCTGGGATTGGGATCACTACCTCATAATTGTTCTCATGGTCTTGAAATGGGACCTCAATTAGGATCTAATTTGATACTGATAGTAACCTCATTTGTCTTAATTTTGTATATAATGAACAAAAAAAAAAAAAAAAAAAAAAAATGTTTTCCTTCCACTCTGGGGTGGGGCCCCCAGAGGAATCTGGCCCACCTTTTGGCTACATCAGGTGGGTCAGCGTCTCGAATTAGGACAGTACGAGCACTACTGGAACTGGTTCACCTTCCCGTGGTGTGGATGAGTACCCAGAATCATCTGTCCAGGTGGCTGATGCTTCTGGGTAGCCAAGAGGCCAGAACAGAACACACACACACACACAATACACACCAACCTACGTCACACACATATCTGGCCCATTTGTAGTGATACTGTTCTTCACAGAGATACGAGGTGGAGTTGAACTGATGTTCTAGGAGCCACCCTTTACATATACACATGTCCAACCTGCAGTTCTTTAATTTTTAGTCCACATGAAGCAAAGTTTGAAATGGAGTTAGAGGATTTAAAGATCAAGGACATGTGGAGTGCAAGACTAAAATGCCTTAAAACGGAAATTGACGATTTGGAGAGGCAAAAGACTGCTCTTGCAATTATACTTAAATGGATGCCGATAGATGAGTTTAAAAAGAAAGAACAAATTGTGTTCGATGCATGGTGTAGCCTATTGGACACAGAAATTTGAAAATATTTGCATTTGGACTTCTCTCAGTTTTTGGTTCAACAAATTTCTGCAGGCAAATATTTTCGAACATGAACTATATTAAAATGTTTTTCTTTAGTAAATGGAACCAAACTTAGAAATCTCGAGCTGCATGAAGTGTGCTAGCCAATTTCTGTCCTGAGTAAGGGAAGATGACAAATGAACATGTTCCATTGCCCATTATCTTTCATTTCCAACGAGCAGTAAACAGTATTGGTGGTGTTACCCATCTATTTCATTTCTGTCAAAAATTACATGATGCTGATATTTTAATGAATTGTGCATGTTGCCAGAAAAAATGTTTATTTTCCAAAAGGGAGAATATAACTTTTTGAGTAGCACAGCATTCCAAATTGTGTTTTGATAATTATCATTACTAGACTATTTATTCTTATCTAATCCCAGACAGGCTAATTGAAATACTGAAGTTAATAAAAATGCAGTGTTTTCATTAGTTCATTTGGTTATCACCTAAGATAAATCTCAAACTTATGATTACATTTGCAAATAAGCCACATGCCCAAGTTTTTGATTTTAGTTTTTTAGGAAAAAAGTGAGTGGGGGTATTCAAGAAAATATGGCAGCTTAGCTGCAGATTTCACCCTTTGATGTGAAACTACAGGATTATTCAAAATTTGTTCAACCCAACACTGTATACCTAACAAACCACTGTTCTGCTTGCAGAACAGTGGTTTGTTAGGTTACATATAAATTCATCTATACTAGTTGGCTCGTGACAAAGCTAACATGATATATTCCCTGTCTGAATGTGTTTATAACTGAACAATAAATTTTTTCAAAATTACATGCAAATTTCAAAGCTTTACTTCAAGAAAAATATGATTCATCTGTATTAAATAAATATTTCACAATTAATTAATAACCTGTTTTCATGAATCATTTATGAAAAAATTAGGGTTGCCCTTTATTTCTAAGAGAAGGAAAAATCAAACATGTTAGTTAATATTTATTGCTGTTAATCATAAAATCACTGATAAGATGTGCATTGCAAAGGATATGGCATATTCAGGTACACAAAGGGCTTTTAAGAAGTTTAGCCTTCATTTGGTACAGAAAAAAAGGATGCATTATGGTTGATGGTTTTGTGCCCCTATTGATTTGGATTGAATTGGTAATTTGGACTGTGTTTTCTTTGGTGATAAAGCTTGCTTGCATCGGTAGGTAAACATAAATGTGGAGCAATGAAAATATTTTTTACCAAACTTCCATCTCCTCAAAAAATTAGTGTGGATTGGATCTCTCTTCGTGAAGAGAGATCTTTACATTAGCGAGTTATTGGATCTCTCTTCGTGAAGACCATAGTTATTGGAAATATATACCAGGATTTAATACACCTGTTTATTATGCTGCTCAACAGTAATGAATGCTAAATTTTCATTTTGGCAACGCTGGACACCTTCTCATGCAGCCAGTGAAATTTGCAGTGCTGTGACTTTTGGTACTAGTCTTGTTTTTAAAAATTTATGGCCCCAAGATTTCCAGATTATTTGTGGTGGCTTGTTGAAAGACAGAGTGAAAATAATCTCCACATTTTGGAGAAAATTAAAGCCATTATACAAAACAAAATTTCAAAACTAGGTGGTAGATGACTTTCATCAACCGGTGAAATACCACCACTTTGCTTATTGGAGGCTTGAAGTGGTGAAACCCATGTTTAGTCTCTAGAGCAAAGTTTCCGGCATCCCCCTCCCCCCCATACTTATCCTTCAACCCATGCACGGTAGTAAGTACTATAGGTTTTAATACCTTTCGTGTTTGGGGGTTTCATAAAAAAAAAAAAAAAAAAAAAAAAAAAAACATGATTCTAACATTACAAAAGATGTAATCCATGCACATATTCAAGAAGGTGGACATTTGCAATGTTTATTATAATTTTTTATAATTGCTTTTATTTATAGCTACTTGATTGCATAATGTGATAGTATTACTATCACATTATTGTAAATTATTGTTAACAATTTTAATTATTGTTATTTGGGCTGTCCGAATTTTGATTTGCCCTGTATTTGTCAACCAAACAATTTTGGTTGACAAATACATGGAAATTTTGTGTATGGAATTTCTTGAATTCCAGTGCCATTTAATTGACAAGTATAATTTTTGATGTCTTAATTCAAGACAAGGAGCCGGATTGTGAAGTGTTTTTTTTTCTCTCTTTAGATAGGTTTAAAAATTGGAGTTCGCCAAAGAGGATGCAGTGGTTTAACTTATTGTCTTGATTATGCAAAGGAGAAAGGCAAATTGGATGTTGAAGTAGTTCAGGATGGTAAGCAGATATCTTTTATAGGATTGGCCTGTTCTGAAGAGTTATATAGAATTAGCCTTTATTTTCTTACTTATCTCTCTCTCTCTCTCTCTCTCACACATACACACACACACACACCAGCATGAATCATATGCATGATTTTTGGTTCCACCTTGAAAAGGTTCAAGGTGGAATTGGATGGTTATATTTTAGCAGTGTTTGTAATTGATCATAATTTGCACACTGCAAATTATGATCAATTTTTTGAGGTGGTTTTCTTTTTTTCATTTTTATGCAGATTAAGTTCACTTTCTTGCATTTTATAATTTTAATTTTAATAATTAATATTAATTATTACAAATGCAACTAAGTTTGCAATACACTTGGTCGTAATTTTGCAATACAACAAAATTTTAATAAAATTGAATACAGAAAATTTAGTTACTGAAGAAGCTGGAAGCATTCATCTTGGTGATACATCTTAAAGTCACCGAAGAACAAGAGTGATTATTAATGGTCGCCGCTGTTCATGGGTTTCAGATTTATAAAATCTGAAAAATGTATTGAATAAATTATGAATAACTTACTTGTCATTGATTAGTTTGACTTTTGAGTGTGTCTTCTTGGCCAACTTGTTTATATTTGGAGTGGATTTAGATCACTCTAATTGCATCAGGGTCTTTAAGCTATCATCTGCCAACATGCTATGTTACAATGTGGTTTTACAATTGTCTTATGCAGTGAGATTATGACCTTCCTACCCCTACATGCAAATGGTCAATAAATCACTGATAGGATACCAAAGGCCTTCCTTGCTGCCTGTCTACACTGTTTGGAGAGGTTCATATTTAATATAAATATACTTGTATTAAATATGGAGAGATTATTATGGATTTGAAAGTTATGACCATATAACTTTTAAACCCATTTCTTTCTCTACTCTTTTTAATTCAGCCACACCAAGTGTATAAGTTATTTTGGGATTGCTTTTCCCCAAGTGTAAGACATTTCATTTTGCTGCATTAGATATACAGTCCATTCCGGTTATTTGGGACATATCGGGACTAGTGCATTTTGGTCCGATTAAGCGGCTGCCCCAATTATCCGAAGTTTCACATAAATAGTTAAAAAATACAATGCCCCCCCCTTTACAATTGGGTCACTGTACAATCAAATGACGTTATGACGAACTCAACATAGTAAAGTACCGTTCACTATACGATGTGCAGTAAGCGCATTGTGATTCACAAACATGATCATTTTGATCATGTTTGTGAATTGAATTTTAATTCTATTAAACAGCGATTCTAATTAGTGAAAATAGGAGGAATATTATCCACAGGCTATAAAAGCAAAGATATATTAAGCACAAATTTACCCTTTATTACTTTACCAATTAAAAAATTAAATGATACGTGAAAATCGGAAGAATATACTTGATAATCGGAATAATTAATACGTACTGTAATATGCACATACGAACTAGTTGACATTTCTGTTCACTGACTTTTGTGAGTGTGGGTTAAAATTTAAAACAGTAAAAAGATAAGCAATCAATAACAAAGAACATGGCACACACAAATTGCAAGTAATATGATACGCGCAAGTGAGAAAGGAGTAACGAGTTACAAAGCTTTAAAAATTGGAATGAAGAGAAGATATGAAAATTAATTTTTTATGATTGAAGATTTCATGGAAGTGTAAACACATTTCACCATAACCCACAGAATTCCAGCTGTCGGTAAATCGCAAATTCAGTAAGATCGAGTTTACTGTCCATTTATGATAGATTTCACTAACAGACTGCTTATTGTTTTATGGTTGTGACCTCCAGACTGAACCACGTGGTACCTTCAGAGACAATTGTAGGGTAATCTCCAATGCTGCGGTCTCCTGCGCCGATTAAACGGCATGCTGTCCCAATTAAGCAAAGTAAACCCTGGCTATTTTCTCGATTGGTTTCTGTTTTTTAAGATTTGCCCCAAATAAATGGCTGCCCCGATTAACCGGTGGCTCAAATAACCGGAATCCACTGTATCTGCTACTTTTCTGACCACCTAAGTTGTACTGAAGAAGCACTGCTTGGCACGAATTATTAACTACTTTTCTGATTTGACATTATCTGAAAGTTTTGTCATTACACCTGTCAATGTCATTAAGAAAATCAAAAGCAACAGTGGTCCAAGTACCAGTCTCTCTGGAAACTTATTTATGTCAGCTCAATCTGATGAATAACCATTAATCGTAACCCTCTTTCTCCTGCCCTGCAGCCATCCTTCTAAGGATTTTGTGATTCCAACATGTTCTAGCTTATATAGTAACCTCTCAATCAGGAATAAGTCAATGCTTTGCTGTAATCCAAGTAAACAATGTTGAAATTATTTTCTACATTCAACTCATGTGTGACTGTTAGAATTGCTAACCAGGTTGGTTAAACATGATTTTCCCTTCACTGTGTTAACCATAGCTTTTTTTTTAAAAAATTCCATTTCTATCTAAATCATCTTATATTGTACTCTTGATCATTGTTTCCATGATTTTGCCTAATCAGTGACCAGTCTAATCAGAGTAGACAAAAACCCAAAGAGTATACACCACCTTACTACTAATATCTGGACACCCCTCGGTTGATAGTTGATCATATCCTATCGTAAACTATAAATATGCTTGTAGGCCTTTGAGGAAACAGTAGTACAGTTTTGAATGCAAGATTCTGCAATTGATGGAATTAAGACTTCCAGTGCAGAATGATAATAAGGTGCCATACATAAGCAATTGATCTGTGACATTTAAGTGGCACCCATGATCATCCCCAAGCAATTAATCATTCCAACTAATGCCAGATGCCATCTGGCTTTGTGTAAGGCCTGCCATTCTTGGAACACGGACCAATGAAAAGCTGTGCTCTTGGAGTTACGAGTCACAGTACGTGGCGTACCTGGATGTGGTGGATGCCTAGAGAAAGCTACTTCCCTGAATGTGTTGTCCTGAGTTTTTTGGGAGCAGCATGATGGTCTGGGTCTGTTTTTCATGGCTTAGCCTGGAACCATTGTTTTATACAAAAACTTGTCTAAATCTCTCTAGATGTCCTGGACAATGGGTTATCTAAGTTGTCGCACATATCTCAATCAGCAGTACAATGCTCCATGTTATACTGCTCACATTGTAATGGACAGTTTGAGCACATAAGCATCAGAGTTGAACGGGCTAGTCTAGAGCTCTGATCTCAATCCTCCAGAGAACATTTGGAATGAATTGGATCGTTAGGTATATGCAAGGAGAAACTGCCCAAAAATCAGCTGAATGGGTCACTGCTTTGAAGGCTGAATGGCAGAAAATATAGGACATTTACAAAAAAAAAAGGAGTTTTCCATGGAGACTAGAGCTTTTTGTGAAGGCTGAGATAAAGGTTATTTGTATATAATATTTGTAAGTAAAGTTTATTTTTAAATATGCTGGCATTTGTATGTTAATGGTAGTAAGAACTTTTTATTTAATGAAAACTCCAAACATGAAAGATATCAAAACCTACAGTACTTAGTAAAATGCACGCGTTGTGAAAGAGATGGGAGGAGGGAAATGCTGGAAACTTTGTTCTGAAGACTGAATATGGGTTTCACCACTGCAAGCCTCCAATAAACAAAGTAGTGGTATTGCACTAGTTGATGAATCATCTACCACCTAGTGTTAATATTATAGTATTGTGTTATTTTATATTAGTACTAGTAATACTGTGGTTGAAGGAGATAGTGGGAGGTGAAAATGTGGGTTTTTGCCACTTTTACTCCAATATACGAAGTGGTGGTATTGGAGTGATTGATGAGTCATCTACCACTTAGAATTTGACAAAGTGAATCTCTTATCTACTAACCATAATAAAATGAATTGAATAATCTCTTAATCATGCCATTTCTGCTAATTATTCAAATGATATAAGTAAATTCAAATTGATTATATCTTCTCAGTTATGTCTATTGGTAGTTAATAACTACTAATGATATAAGTGTAAAGATAAATCAATTGAGTATCACTAGTTACACAACATTTCAACCATAACCTGTCATTTTCTTTGTTATATGAAATGCAAATAGATGGTAGTATGATAATTGTGCCAATGCAGCAGGAAAAGAAATTAGGTTAATCAGAAATGCTGACAAATGTAGTGGTCCTGATATTGGACCACAAAGGGTTAAAGCATAAAGAATTGTAGAGCAAATAATTAGGACAAATGCAATAAGTGGTGGTTGAAGTAACTGATATTTAATATTCTGTCAAAAATAGTGGGATTGGCAGATTGTAGATGGAATGACCGTTATTGAGATAAAAACTGAGGCCATGTGGGTTTGTGAAATGAATTGGAGGCTTTTGGGAGATTCAATTTGTCTTGTAAATAAGTTTGTTCCATTAGTCAACTAAATGAAGTGAGGAACATACTGTATGAAGTGATGATATGCTAAATTCACCTTAACATAACTCCATCTGTTCTATAGTGCAATCTGAGTCATATCTTTTAAGTTATGACAGGCATTGTGCCTAAAATTTTTAAGATACAGCTTTAACCCTTGAGTGCAAGTGACTGCGTGTAATGTAGCATGCTTAATTTCGTTTTTGGCATACTTTACACAAGGCACTCCTTTCTTGTAAATAACTTGAAAAATGCATTGCACTTGTCAGAACTTGTAGAAATGATTGTTTGTGTTACTCATCTTATTTGAAACTGGAATAATTAAGTTTATAACAAAATATTATGCAGTTTTATACTGCCAGGTAAACATATTTGCTACTTTAAACTTCCACTAAGTGCAATTATGCAACAGCATAACGGTAAATAACCGTTATACTTAACGATGCCAATTTATAACTACTGTACTTATGTAGTTGGCTATGTACAGAAATGATGCAAATGCACTAACTTGTACATTAGTTAAACTATTTATGTAACCTGAGGCTTTAGCCCTAAACTATACTGTAATCTAAATTACACCACACCACAGGCATCTCTCCTATTGTGGATTTATACTTCGCAACTGGGTTGTCATCATTGCAACACTAGGGTACCTGCCCACTCACTGATGTGGAGCCAATAAGCTCTGAAACAGTGCCCTATGGGTGATGGTATCTGCTGAGAATAAGTAACAGTAATCTTCTCCTATGGTGAAGCATTACTTATTCGAGGTAGTGCAATATCGTGGCAACTCATTGTGAAGGTATTCATACTATGAGATATACTTAATGATGCCAATTTATAACTACTTATGTAGTTGGCTATGTACAGAAATGATGCAAATGTACTAACTTGTACATTAGCAACAGCATAACTTATGAGGAGATTGAATCAGTCACCATTTATTTAATGATGATTGCAGGTTATCTGCCACCTAACATTGCCTTGTGCCACTGCCCCATTCTTCTGTGTGGTGTGGTGTAGGTTTCACACCACTACATCTGCTTACATTACTTCAACACCTTACTGGTCACCACTATTAATTAGCATTTATATTTTTAGACATTGAAGGTGCAAGCAAAGAATTGGTTTCACAGAATAGCTGGATTTTACCAAAATTCAACGTAATTGATATAAGTAGATGACAAGCATTTTGTCATCTACATGATATCCTTAACTTTCTTCACTGAAAGAATGTTCACAACAAACCTCAGGGAGTATTTTGATCAGGGGTGTTCTGTAGTTGCAGGCAGTCACTCATTCCATTCAAATGGATTTCGTATAAATGAGTTAATAAATTTCTCTTCCTTAACCGAATCAATTTGGTGTGTAGTTAAACTATTTTATGTTTTAACTATAATTTATTAAGTACTCTGCCTACAGTGAGACAAGTTATTGAGTAAACTAATATGATTGTGTAAATACTTCTGCCTATATGTATTATGCTGCTATTGTACATAAAATGTGCACTAAATTTTTCTGTTAGCTAGGGAAAGAAAACCTTGCTAGCAACATTGTTGATATACAGTTAATTTTTATTTTCTGTGTATATATTTTCATTTAAACTGTTTTATTATGAGAATAGAACATAAAATGTATTCACTCTTGCAACTGGGAAAATTTATTCTAGTTGCCAACAGTTTCTTCCCATTTCTTTGACCTGTATTGTGATCTTGCTAATTACAGAAATTTTTAAATGTTAAATTTACATTTTTTCTTTCTTTACCTCTGGCAGGTGTTTGTATTTTGATAGATGCAAAAGCACAGTTAACTCTTTTGGGAACAGAAATGGATTACATGGAAACAAAACTGTCCAGTGAATTTATCTTCAACAATCCAAATATCAAAGGAACTTGTGGATGTGGTGAGAGTTTCAGAGTATGACATAATGCAGCGAATTTATTTCTTCTAGTTTATCCTAAATTTTAATCACATTGATTAGCATTGTACATTTTGTAGAAGCCTTTAGTAAATGTATATAATTCACACTTGTAAATAGCAAGTTTTCACAGCAAAAAAAAAATTTTTGCAGTAGGAACAAAAATGTCATTAGAATTAATTCAGAATATGGTTTTCACATGTTAATTATTACTCTGAGTGAGAGATGTAAGCAATATAATTTTAGATGAATGCAGTGGACCTCTGCTTTATAATAATAATCAGGTCCAGAGACACCATTTTAACATAAAAATATAATGTGAACCAAATAACACATTGGTAATTCATTCCAAGACCATGGAAGTTGAAACTTTTGTTATATAAAACTAAGCTGTTTATCTCTTTGAAAGGCAATTTTTATAAGGAAAATTGTATTAGTTTTATATTGAATACCATTTTTAGTAAATTTATGTCAAAAAAACAGGGGTCCACTGTATATAGTATTTGAAACATGAAGTACAATTCTACATTTTGCCACTGATCAAAGCACATTCAATATTTATTTTCTTCTTAAGACTTTTTTTTACTCCTTCAGGGAGGTTTATCTGTGCTAAAAAATTTTTCTTATGATTCTGTTTATATAATAATAAAGTGTATTAAAATAGGAATAGTCTCTCTCTTTGTTGTTACTGGGTTCATTCAGAATACAGCCCTTCCTGCATTGTCACAGATCTTGGTTCTAAGGTCTTTGGTAAAGTTGAAATGAATATGAAAGAGATCAAGAAGACCCAGCCCATTCAGCAGTTTTGCAAAAGTTGTAGGCTGTCCTTGCTAATTTGAAATTGTCAAATTTCAAGTGAGAGTGCAGTGTTCAGTTGCAACAATATTGATAATACCATGTTGAAAGAAAAGTTTTGACATTCCCTGAATGAGCATGTGGAATTCATAGTTCTTTGCCTCAAACTAATTTTTCAAGAATTTGTGGCTTTTATAATTAACTTGACCTTGAAAGGAAAGTAGGATGTGTTGCACATATGCACATTTTTTATTCTTAAAATACAACTTGGCTGCTCATTTAGATTTGATACATTTATTCACCACAAGTTTGCTAATTAAGAATATCTGTTGTCCCTTGATGGAACCAAACAGTTCCAAAACCAGTCAACGTGTGCCTTCCTTTGAGTTTTAATGAATAATAGATTTGATTTAAATATTAGTTACTTTGTCTACTTGTGGATAAGGTAGTCCTTGAACTACATTATAAGCCATGTTGGAGGATGATCTATATTGTGCTAGAAGTATCTTAAACAGTGTATTATGTTGTTCACTTATATTCCACTATGTGGTAATTCTATATAGATACCTGTTTTCAAGTTTGCAGCTACATTATACAACAATGGGGAAATTTTATACGCACACACACACAGGGTGTTCGGGCTCAAGGTATCCAAAAACACACAGGGTGTTCAGGCTCAAGGTATCCAAAAACACACACGTCTCAGCATCTTTGAGGTGTATTAAAATACAGCAAACCCCCGCTATTCGCGGTATCTGTATTCGCGGTTTCGCGATCGCCGATTTAATATAAAATGAAACCTAAAAAAATGTGAATTTTAAAGCGCAGTGAATATTTTCTGCCATAAAAAACATGGGCGTGGCTAAAATTATCTTTCCTGGTCAAAACAGCGCTCAGTGGGTGGGGGAGAGGGGTGAAAAAAATCGCGAGCGTGGATGTTTCTCGGTAATCCTTGTTCAGTATGTGTTAGTCATGGAAGGTTTCGTCGTTTACTTTTAATTTATATGCTTATAAACAATAAATTTATCAATTTATAAATTGATATGCTTCCAAAAGTGATAAATCTACCGTTTTGCAGTGTAAAACAGAGTTTTTCGAGTGTGTTAACGGAAGAAAGTGACTTTATTGTGGACAAGTTCTTTCTAACCCCTACAAAAATATGGCTACGAATAAAAAGAGAAATGTGAAAATATCAAAGGTGATAACATTAGCGAATAAAATTGAGTTATTAGACAAAATTTCTAATGGTGAAAGTGTCTCCTCAGTGGCAAAACATTATAAAATCAATGAGTCAACGGTACGATCAATCAAGAAATCGGAAGAAAAAATCCGCCGTAGTGTCCTTGAAAACGCGCTAATTGCTTCAAAAATTTGCTCTGTAACTCGTGATGTTAAATTAGAAAAAATGGAAAAGGCTTTAAATCTGTGGATAGAAGACCGAACTCAAAATAAAATTCCGTTAAGTTCACTCATCATTCGCGAAAAGGCAAAACTCCTTTATCAACACTTTAGCGAAACTGGTGATAGCACTGGCGGGATGTTTTTTTTTGCTAGCAAAGGCGCTGGTTTGAAATTTCTAATAAATATTACATTTAATATTAAATTGTTTATTTTCATTTCGATGCCATATGCTTGCATTTCATTATGTACTGTCTATGTACATAGTCATATTATGAAGGTACATATAATACATACATAGACAAAATTTTAGACTAGTTTTTCTTATATATTTCATACTTTGGAACGGAACCCCTTTATTACTATGGGAGCCATAACTCAGTATTCGCGTTTTCGGTATTCGCGACATTTCTCAGGAACGTAACCCCCGCGAATAGCGGGGGTTTACTGTAATTTTTTTGTTATTATACAGAGTACTCAAGTTTTTATGAAGGTTAAAGTTCAATATGGGCACCTTTTATAGCTCAATAGATGTCAAAACAATACTTGAGCTTGCCAAGTATTTTCCAGCATCTGAGGCATTATTAGAGCAACTGCTTCAACGATACACTGTTTCAAATTGTCCAAATGCTGAACTTTTCTCTGGTATGCAGTCTTTAATAAACCCCCATGTTTCCCCCCATAGTTATATCTATGGGGGGGAAAAATGGATTGATGAAACCATTTTTGTGTATTCCTAACCAGACATTGACTGTTGGTGTGTCCCTTTCATTTTCAGTCACTTGATGAGGATTCTCCATACCCCAAATGTGATGAAACAAATTGTGGGGGGGGGGAGATTTCCTATCGACTGTGCTATCGTTTGAGAAAATGAGTGGTTCTCTCATTATAAGTCATTATTTTTGAATGCCTGTAACCTGGACACCCTGTGGGTGTGTGTGTATATATATATGGCAATATGAACCAGCTTAGGTAATCGAAAGCTTGAATAAGAAAACAAAGGAACAAGTTGCTATCTGTATAATTATTAGTATTGACAGCTGGTCGGCTAAGTAACTAGGCACTCTTAAAGTTAAATCCTTATTCAGCTTTCTTGGATTTTAAGCCAATGTGGGTGAAAAATTCTTGCCAATATTTCCACTAAAATGAGTACTGAATTTTTTTAAAAATTTGTTTTTGTTATACTAGTATTTCAGGGATTTTTCCCCCCTTTGAAAAAAGGAGGGAAGAAATAAGTTTAAGACAGGCAGCAATCGTAAAGGTGCC
Organism: Mastigoproctus giganteus; assembly: GCF_048544385.1. Taxonomy (NCBI): domain Eukaryota; kingdom Metazoa; phylum Arthropoda; class Arachnida; order Uropygi; family Thelyphonidae; genus Mastigoproctus; species Mastigoproctus giganteus. The sequence continues at coordinate 136,521,516 of NC_143576.1, forward strand.
CATGCTAAGTAGAAGACAAGCATTGCCACAACAAATGTAATCATGAACTATGATAAAGATATTAGGAAACTTATTTTTGATATTTTACAGTTAGCTGTTTCTCAATCCAAAGAAATGCTTTTTTTTTTAATACCCTTTCTATCATCAAATTCATAACTTGCTCAGTGCTAAGGAAATTTATATGATGGTTAAAAACTCAGTAGTTGTCAAATGAAAGTTTTTCATTATCTATATGAGCTCCTTCACAATATGCAATTGATACACCAAATCAAACATGCTTTTGGCATAGCTACGTAGAGATAATCTATGCCTCAGATGTACAATGACTATTTATACAAACTTTATTCAGTCCTTTGTTGCTTTACATAGCACTTTGCCCTAGCTACAGTTCTGACAAAAGAAAAGCATGTTTGGGAAAATGACTTTAGAACTACACAACTATTGCAGTGACTCAAATTACTTCATTTGAATGAATATTTTCATTTAGCAAGTTATTTGCTTGTATTTAAATGTACTTAATTAGTGATATAGTATCAGTGGTAAAATGAAGTGCTACTATATAATTTCTGTATGCTGGTCTGTAAAACTGCATTCTGTGACTACTAGGTATTTGTTAACTTATCTATATAATTAGTTGTAGGTTATTCCAAGAATTGGCATGTCATGGAGCAACAAGGTATTTATTCAAACCATACATGTAGAACTAATTTCTTATTTATTGTCCTCAGTTTTTCACAATAGAAATATACTGATTTATCTTTATTTACTGTTCTGTCCTTATTTATAGAACTGCAAGAAATACATAAGCTTCACTGCAAATTTATTGTATTTCCTTTTTCTGGAGCTTTGTTTTTTACTGTAGGCAATGATTTACCAATAAAAACCAAAGACTGAATATTATCTTCAAATGACATCAGCAAAATAAATTATGAGAAAGGAAACACTTAAAGCTACATCTAAAGAGAATTATTTGCAAGGGATAGGCACACTGTTTAAAATAACATGAAGATTCTGGTTGATTGCATATATTGGGTTCTTTTTATAAATTTTTGTCTGTGCCCCAAAACTGGTTTGGTTTGCTAGAGAGTTGGTGGTATTCTGCTCCATTTCTGTAAAAGTTTTGTGAGCACTACTGGTAATTCAGCATTTGTTATCCAAAATATGTTCAATTGGTTTGGGGTCAGTATTCCATGCTGGCTACAGCAGTGGTCTAGTGGTGTTATATTCTTCAAACCATGCATTCATAATCCTTATTTAGTGACACTTTCAAATATTTAAGGGCTGCTTCAATAAAAACACAAATTTAAGGCTCCATGCACTGCAATGAGTGGACATAATATCCCCTACCCTCAGTGAGAGTATATTCAAGTAGCAGACTTCTCTCTGACTGGAAGAGTATATAGCATGATTTGTCACTTGACTCCACAGGACCAGTTGCTCTTAATTCACAATCCAGGTTTGGTATGTCTTGCAACATGTCATTTGAGTGTGTGTTTTTGTTCTTAGAGGCTCTTGTGTTGTGGAAAGAAAACACAGGCTGCTTCCAGCTCCAAAGTTTATTTTCTGAGGTCTGATGAGATTGCTTATTACCTTATGGGTAACCAGCAATTGTGAGACATTTGCTCCCATTGATCAGTATTTTACCCTTACCTGGTCAATTCTTCAGCATGTTTCCAATTATAGATTTGGGAATGTTCCTAAGCAATATGTACATGTGTCACAATGTCAAAATATAAATATTTTGACATTGTGACACATGTACATATTTCTGAAGTAGGAGAGTGAGTGACTCACAACTTTGGTTAGAATAATATAACAATTTTCCTTAAATGACTTGGCAGTTTCATGAAGTACAATTTTTGTTGATTCCTCTTTCTGGTTGTAACTTAACTAGGGACACCAGTGTATATACATGTCATTCTGATAAAGGAATGGTTGGTCTTTATCTACCAAACCTATAAACCCTGTATGTGCCACTGTAGCCAAACCAGCTTATGCTTTCATGTAGAGCAGGTGGGAGGGGGGGTCAAATGGCATTAGATGACCTAGATGACCACCCAGGTTTCTCAGACTTCCTACCTCCTGTTAGTTTTTAAACATAGGGTTTATAACTAATTGTTAATAACTAATTTGCTAAATCAGTCTATTTCCATCCCCAAGGTTAATATGGCAATGGAGAAAATAAAATTTAAAGAATAAATTTAAGCATATCACTTGTTAGGAAGAGTAAATTTAACAGGCATACTTAAATTCCAAGGTATTGGAAGCATTATACCAAGTTGCTTTTTGTATTATTTGATTCAAACAGCCCTGCACAACTATGGAACCATACATTTCATATAATAAAATACTAGTTGGCAACAAGTCTCGAGCTAAGAACTTAGTTTGAGCTTTGCTACCACCTATGAATAGGTTATAGTTATTCATAGGTGGTAGCAAAGCTCAAAGTCACAGTAAGCTATTCCTACACCCAAGGCAAATGTTCAAAAGTGTATTTACCTTTCTTCCTCATCAAGATCATACGAAATCACACCATTTGGTCCCTCAACACTTGCCTGACCTGGAGTTCAGGTCTTGTCATAGAATTCTTAAAGACAATAATGGTTACAGGATTGTATTTCAGTGCTTACATTGAAGGGTTTTTTTTTTGGTAGTAGTTGCCACATCGGCTTCTGTGGCCATAATGCACCTACCAAGATTTTTGCAGTACTTTGATCCAAGCCCGAGGCGGGATTCGAACCCGCAACCTTTGGGTTGCCAGGCAGGCACTTGACCTACCTGGCTAACCCAGTCGGCTTACATTGAAGCAATCTGAAGCCTTGCAGGATACTGGTGTACCATGACTTACCACTCCAAAGCAGCAGAGCTTTCCATTGATCTGTGGTCCAAGAAAATAGGCCTTACACTAAGCTTGGCTGCATGGTGGTGGTGGTAACCCATACTGTGTGCTGTGATATTGACTTGCATTACAAGCAGACATCTTTACAGGTTTCTTCTGTGATGTTCCATCAGCTTTGGAGGTTTTCTGGGTCATTGCATGACTTTTTGTATCAGTCCACTTCCAAATCACATCATCAACCTAGGAATCTTCAATGCCATTGAAATGTGTATGTGGTATCCTCTTATTTTGCACTGGAGTTTTTACTCTGTCAGTGTGGAATCTTTCATTCACAATCTTATACCATTATCTCCTCAAAGGGCTACAAGCATATTTATAGTTTTCTGACATGTTGCCAGGGCAGGATATCAATTATCAGTGAAGGGCTGTCTGGATATTAATGATAGGGCAGTGTATAAGAGCATTTGTATGAGTAAGGAGATTAGTAATGCTTTGTTAAAATGTATTTTGCTTCTATATCAGTATGGCACAGTGCTGTCATTTAAAATGAAATACTGTCAATGTTGTGTACTGTAAAGAACTTTCATAAGATTAATACAAAAACTTTAAGAAAAGTAAAATGTTTAAGTAACCACACGACGCTCATTTCTGTAGCAACTATACCGTATAAAATCACTGCAGAAATATTTGCCAATGTTTGCTGCATTAGAAAGGGGGAAAAAAGTCATACAGGGTGAACCCTGGTAAATTTAAAATATTTAATAACTTTATTTATGTGAAAATACATAACACTTTAAAACATGCTCTCATTATTTTCTTAATTTAGAGGTACGATCACAGATTTATCACGGATGACTGAAATAATTTTATCTAACCATTAAAAATGAATTATGATTTACTTATACAAAATGAAATGCATTCTATTTCTATGATACCAGTTAATTCGAGATCATTATAGTACACTGAATCAATTACAAAGTGATTGACTCTCTATACATGTCTTTGCAGAATTTAGATTAGGATAATTTGGACTCCAGGAATTTGAAAAATGTGTATATACATATACTTTGAGAGCTAGTTGCCATCTCAAAGGAACGTAGATTTTAAAACTTGGTCCCTTTTACTTTAAGGCACACATTTACACTTGCAACTTTACAGCAGTAGGGGACATTACAAGACTCCTGGTGCTTACATAGTAAACAATTTTTGATAGTTCTAAGCAGAGGGACAACTAGGGTTGAGATAAACTAGGCTCTTATTAACACTATTTCACCTTATCAGTGACTGATTAATCACCAGATGGATGCAAAAAAAAAAAAGCTGTCCTCCCTAGCTTAGATGATCTGATTATTCATTGAAGGCACAGTTTTTCAATCAACCAATTAACATCTATTGTGACAATGCCCATTCTTATTCTTCGGATGTTTTTTCTGTAATTCATCTACTTCAATTGTGGTACAACAATAAGAATCCAGTTTCACTGTCAGGTTTTCACTTCTAACAGCTGAGGATGGTTCTCTAAAATATTTAGTAGTATGCTATCAATATAGTGCTTCAACTTATCATTTACATCTTGTAATTCTTGGAGTGTCTTGGTAGCCTGAAAAAGAAAAACAGACCACAGGTTATTTGATTAATGTAAGACTGCTTAGAGTTAAATGCAGATCATGAAACAATAGCTCCCCACGTACTCATCTTTTTTTTTTTTAGCTATAGGTAGGTCTACAATTGAGTATTTACAAGTGTGTTTGGAACGTTTGGGGACTGAACTGACATTTGGGAAATAAAGCTTACCAGCTATTCAAATGGATCTCCTTTGAAGTAGCTCTTCAACATTGTATACATCAATTCCAATGCTTCTGGAATCATTCCCAATATGAAATACTGGAATTGCTAACACTTCCTGTGTTGCATTTTGCATAATTCTCTCAGTTGCTGTAAATCAGTGACCTTACAAGGCCTTAGGAAACAGAAAAAAAATTGCAGGGTGAAATCTAGTGAGTATTGGTAGGATGACCATATTGGAGAGCTTCACACACACAAAACCCTCTCAGGAAAACAGGTTTTGAGAATAAGTGGAGAGATGTCATTCCCTACCTGGAGCTTTCTTAACATCAAGAATTTTTCTATTAGAGAAATTCTGAACAATCTTTCTGTCAGAAGACCATGCAAGACATTGAGTGGGGAATGTTTTGATATGGTAGTAGGTGATTTACCAAAGTTAATGATACTAATAAATCATCTTTTTTTTTAGGGTGAAATAGGACCATCAGGTTGTGAGAGATTGTGGATGGATAGTCAGAAGTAGTGGCCAATAGCTCTGGTAAGAGACCAGAAGGCTCAACTACCATATACACAAAATTCACTTAAATTTAGAAAATATTCTTTTTAAGAAATAGCTGAAAAGCAAATTATACCAGCTAACTCACTTAGAATGAAACAAAAATTTGTATGTAGAGATCAAGTTTTAAATTATTTCTAATATTCAAGTCAAATTTGTATTACCGATTATAAAGTTATTTAAATTGTATGATTACAAGGTATTAACAGAGAGGATATTAAGTAACTATCTTGTTTTGAGAAAATTAAAATAATTTGCTCCAAAGGTTTAACAAATTGTTAAAAATAGCAAAGTTTACTACAACACTTAAATAGAGAAAACATTTTTCTCCAAAGTTAAATGTCATCTAATTCTAATGTAACTTTAGCCAAAGAATGGTAAACATTTACAGGAACCTCAGTGGAAGCTGCAAAAGAGCATCATGAGCTTTCTAAAAACAATCAATGACAGTTTCTGATGACTACATCAGTTTAACCATTATTGGCACAACTATGGTATGGCAAATGTGGCTTCAGCCATAGATAGCAAACAGAGTTAAAAATACTTAGAGAATAATTGAAACAATTTATTTTAAAAATGGCTTGTCAACTAAATCAATTAATATAAAAGGCTGTAATTTTTTATATAAAAGCTACAGCATTGGGGATAGCAATTTAATAATTATAAAATCTATATTATACTATGGTTTTGTGGAGCTTTGACTATCTGCCCTCTGTTTTATTTTATGAAAAAAAATTTTTGTGGCCTGTAGGATGTAAAATGTCTTGTTATTGCACAACTTTCAAGTATGTGTGTTTAAAATTAGTTGCAATAGTGCAACAATGTGAAAGCACTGTACTACTGTGAGCATTAAGAACATTGCATTAACTAAGCAATTTAAATTTACTTACCTAAAAAAAAGTTCAACCTCCATATAATTTAATAAATATTACTAGTTAAATTATGGTAATTTCATTTATTGGATTATTAAATTTTAAAATTTCAAAATCTTTGCCGAAGCCATTTTGTCACAGAATTGACTCAATGCAGATACAAAAGTTAGGTTTTTCACATCAAGGCTGGAAGCAAATTAAGTTTATTATATTAATACCACTCTTGTACCATGCAAAATTAATAATATAGTTTATTAGGCTGTTCACCTAAATTACTACACATTAAGGCAACAGTTTCAGGTGTCTTACTGATACCCATCATCAGGCCATGTTGCTGACAGACTCCTCTTGCCAATGCTTCCAGAATCCTGATGTGCATATCTTCTGGGAGCATTGGCAAGAGGAGTCTGTCAACAACATGGTCTGATGATGGGTATCAGTAAGACACCTGAAACCATCGCCTTAATGTAAAAAACCGCGTAGCATCCTTCCCTAACTATATTGGAAGCAAACTGTCTACATACATGCTAAGTTTATGAATGAATCTAAGTTATTCCTGGCAATCCTGTATTCTTAAGTAATAAGCCACCAAGGGTTTAATTTATTTTGGTGAGAAATCGTGAAAGTCATGAAGTAGACAGTAACGTAAATATTCTGTTATATGCTATACCAACCTCATCTTTTGAGAGTGTGGCAAATTCTTCTGCCAGTGAAGTAGCAGCACTCTGCTCACGAATGAGTGAACATCCTTCCTGAAGACGAGAACCTAGTAGTTGAGCTTGCAATTCTTCATTGCTTTCTTTAAGCAACTGATTTTCCTATGTTAAAGGAATTTAATAAACATTTAGCTGAATCAAATTTATAAATATTATCATAAATACACTATCTGAAAATAATTGAGCTGAATATGGACTATGTTTCTTTTATTGTTTCATATATATAGGAAATAATAGACTTACAGAAATTCAACTTTACGTAAGTTTTTGTATCCCGTATTCATAAATGGAGGTATCGTGAAAATATCGTAATGTGAACACAACACTTTTTTTCTTTTTAATTTGTTGTAAGTTGAAAAATTTGCTATATTATTAAGCTATTTATCTCTCTAAAAGGTCATTTATAATGGAAGTTGCACTACCCTTTCACTGTTATCATATGTTCCCATTATAAGAATCAACTTTGAAAGTCTTCGTGATATTTATCTAAAGAACAAAGTTTCTGGAGGCCACAACCACAAAATAAAAACAATTTGCACTTTCTGGTTTATTGGGCTTTTCTGGTAGTGCATCTAATTATAAACAAGTAGTAAACTTGATCTTATTGCATTTGCGATAATACCGATAACTGCATTCAGAAACTTCTCTTCATTCCTATTTACGTATTACAATGATGGAGGGAAAGTAACCAACGAAAAGTGCAAGTGGTGGCAGTGCCAGGAAACAAAACAAAGAAAGTTTTGTTTCCTGGCACTACCACCACTTGCAGAGAAAGTACAAAGCAGGACAAAGTTTGTCATCTATTGCAAGGGAATTAGGTCTCACTGCTTCAACAGTGGCTACTATTTTAAAGGACAGTGCACGTATAAAAGAACATGTTAAAGGATCAATGCGCTTAAGATCAATAGTGATCACAAAACAGCATTCAGGTGCTACATCGAAGATGGAACAGCTGTTAATAATATGGATGGAAAATCAGATTCAGAAGTGAGTGCCTGAGTCTAATGACCATTCAAGCAAAAGCAACAAGTATTTATAAAGTTAATAAGGATAAGTACAGCAAACCCCAAACCAAGTTTGTGCAAGCAACAGGTGGTTTAATAGGTCTAAGCATCATGCTGGTTTCCACATTAAAAGTATGTGGTGAAGTCGCCAGTGCTGATTCTGCAGAGAAATTGTGATGTGTTGAAAAAAAATTATTGATGAAGGCAGATATTCAACGCAGCAAATTTTTAACGTTGACGGAGACTGCTCTGTATTAGAAAAAAAAATGCCAGATCGAAAATACATTGCCAAAGAGGAAAATACAATGCCAGGTGTCAAAAGATAGGGCCATGCTGCTTGGAGCTAATGCAGTGGGAGATTACAGATTAAAACTACTGCTTGTGTACCATTCTCAAAATCCTCGTGAATTTAAGGGCATCAATAAAGCCACCCTACCCATGCATTTCCGATCAAACCAGAGAGCATGGATAACAATCTCTTGAGGATTGGCTTAAAATGCTGCTTCATTCCAGAGGTTGAAAAATATTGTAACAACAATGACATTCCTTTCAAGATTTTGCTTCTATTAGATAATGCTCCTGGACGTCCTATGCATCTAGATGATTTCAATTCGAACGTGAGTCATATTCCTACCGCCAAACACGACTTCACTCATCCAACCTATGGATCAGACTTATTTTGAATTTAAAAGCATACTATTTACACAACATTTGCTCAGGCATTGTCTGCAGTAGATAACAAGAAAAATTTTACATTGAGACTTTTGGAAACTTACAATATTTACCATGCCATCTTAAACATTAATAAGGCCTGGGTGGAAATTACTAAAAGCTGTTTAAATGGCGCATGGAAGAAAATATGCCTACAGCACGTAAAAGGGTTTGAAGGATTTGAAAAAGACAAATTATATGAAGAGGTTACAAATAAGATGGTAAAGGTTGCAGTGCTACTTCAGTTAGAGGTTGATCCCAAAGACATGGAGGAGTTAGAGGAAGAGAAGGAATTATCTAACAAAGAACTTATTGACTTGCAGGCAGCAACAGCAAAAGAAGAAAATGCTGACAAAGCTCAAGGTGAACCAAATGAGGAGACAAGACACTTCATCAGAAAGATGGCAATGGCATTTCGTGAAATTGCATCAGCAATGGAGAGGTTTGAGAAGATGGATCCTGACAGCAAACGATTCTTAAAAGCTAACAGAGGTGTGAATGATATGCTTGCTTGCTACAAAGAAATCTATGATGAAAAGAAAAAAGCCACCGTCCAGTCATCCATTAATGTTCTTTCGTAAGGTTGAGCGGCCGACCCCTTCTAAATCTCTACAGCCCTCAACCTCTGCAGCAGCGTACTTATCAGCTGAAAACTCTTCTAGCACCGATGCTTGAGGCAAAACTTTGTTATGCCTGTCTCTTTTTTTTTATAATTTGTAAATTGCACACTTCTCTAATTTTTCCTGCGCATGAGATAAAAAATTGAATAAATAATTCTATTTACATGTTTGTCAAACATTTATTTTTTGATTCAATCAATTCAGCAAGCACAGTTGTGAGTGCTGCACAAGCATTCAGAAAATTCCCCGACTTACAGTGTTCCGCGGAATGCAACCCTTACATAAGTCGGGGAGTTCCTGTATATAGGAAACTATTGTTTCAGAGTTTATTAAAAGACTAACATCAAGTCAGGTTTGATGATGCCTGATAATTTACTCCAGTGCTTTAGTTGGATAACAAATGGCAATCAATAAAGAATGTTATAAACCAGTGTGGGAGAAGTTACCAATCCTTAATCACAAAGTAGCCTAGGCTGTTCCCCTGTAGGTGCAGCTATATAAACTTAATCATTCCCATGTGTTCATAGGCTATTAAATTTTCAGTTTAATAATCAATAACAAGCCAATTTTAGCATATCTGCTCCATAATGAGCAAATGTGGAGAGGGATGGAGGTGTGAATTGGTAATTATCCCATTTAATCAAGACTGCAAGAAGAATATCCATCATCTGGATATTCTTCCTCTAACTTAGGGATGCCTAGCCAGTATATATTAACACCATAAACATGAAAAAGTACAATAACTGCAATGAAAAGCATTCAATCTGCTTGCTGCAATTGCTTGGATTTCCCCCCTTGGCCAGTAAGGCCTCATCCAACAAAGCTCACTTAAAGACAGCACTATGTCTGCATCGAATAGACCTGCCACTTCCTTGATTTCCACCCCATTAGAACAAGGTAACAACTTTTTTTTGAGCAAAGAGTCATTTTTGGTCTAATTTAAAAAAAAAAAAAAAAAATTGAAAATATACACCTCAGCTGAAGCTGGGATGAGTGAGTTTAAGAAATAGAATAGTGGGAAGGTGTTTTATTAAAAAATATTTATTACTGAAAAATGTAATAAACATCTAATTAGGTACAAATTAACGCAACTTTTTCTGCTGAACTTCTTGAGTGAGTCAAGATCAGGTGAGTATGCTGTAATTTATCTTTAAACATGCTGAGAGATTTGCATTATTCATATTGTTTATTAGTTCTTGCTCGAAAATATTTGCTTGTAGAAATGTCGCTTGTTGTACATGTGGCTAAAAGTTAGTCACAGATTGCCGACCCCTGCATTAGAAGAACAAAATTGTAAAGCCATACTAATTGCTAAGAAAATCTTAATTGCTTTTTAACTGTAAAAATAGAGGCTAATAACTTTGTCTTTATATTTTATGCCTATAACATTTTTTAATTTATCTCAATTTTTTTTAAATTAAAAGACAAAAAAAAATAAGGCTTTTTTTGAAAGCTAAAAAATACAATCCATTAAGAAAAGATAACATATTGCATACACCAAGTAAAGTCAAAAACCGATAAACATTTTCCAGAAATTAAACAGAGAAGGAAAACCTGCTGTGTATAGTGCCACCATGTTTTAACAATTAGGAGACCACAACTGCAGGATGAAATTTATTTAAACTATCCACTACTAACAACACCAGATAGGTTTGTTACAATGATCAATTACTCACTTGGCTGAAAGCAAGTTTTCGCACATCCGTCCTGCAGCCAACTCCTCCCCCCCCCCCAAATTTATATTTGCTATCCAAGAAAGAATAAGGATAGCTACATTCAGTTTACTTAATCTATTTATAGCCTTAAACATTTCAGCTAGATCTCCTTGTACATGCCTAGTTTCCAAGCATTGCAGTTTGCAGAACTGAAGGCTACCATTGAAAGGATACCCTTTCGCACTTTTTCATGCTTATGGTCTTGTCTAATCTTGGTTTTCCTTGCATTCATTTCAACAGTTCCAAATCCTTAAAATGACACTTCCAGACCTGAATGCAGTACTCAAGGTACAACCTAACCATTACTATATACAACAGGATAATCACCTTGTCCCTGGAATTCATATTAGCATTAGTAGAGGCATTTGATGCAAGAAAGCAAGCTTATGCAGCATCAGCCAAAAAAAAAAAAAAAAAAAAACCACTTTCACTTCACCTCGCTCAAAATACCTGTCCAGCTGAGCCTTGAACTTATTTAGGCTATCAACTTCCACGACAAGGGATGGAAGTCTGTTCCACCAACCAACCACCCGCTGGCTAAAGGCAAATTTCCGCATGTCTGTCCTACATCTGTCTTTCCTCAATTTGAATTTATGCCCTCTCAGGTGATTATTCTGAGCGAGAGGAAGAATCCCATCAGCATGCTCAAACCATTCAAGGCTTTTTACACCTCTATCAGATCACCTCGCTGGTGACTAGTCTCCAGACACTGTAATTTGCAAAACTTAAGCCTTTCTCCGTAAGAGCACCCCTTTGTTCCATTCACTAATCTTGTTGCCCTTCTCTGTACTCGTTCCAGCAGCTCTACATCCTTCTTGAAATGAAGCCTCCAGACCTGTATACAGTACTCTAGGTGTGGCCTGACCATTGCCTTATACAAGGGAATAATCACCTCCTTATCCCTGCTGGAAAAATTCCTGTATATCATGACAATACTCCATGAGCTACTCTTGCAGCCTGTCTGCACTGCTCAGAGAACTTCATATCTGCCTGCACAACCACCCCCAAGTCCCTTTCATTCTCTACCACTGTCAGTGTAGTACCACAGAGTTGATACGTTGCTCTGGGGTTGCTGTTTCCCATGTGTAGTACTTTACATTTGTCAATGTTAAACTTCATTTGCCACCTCTCGCCCATCTGCTCAACCTTTCCAGATCCTGTTGCAGCAGCATAGTGTCAGTAGTGTCCTTGACAACCCTGCCTACCTTTGTATTGTCTGCAAACTTTGACATTAAGCTTGATATACCATCACCAATATCATTTATAAATACAGAAAACAATAATGGACCCAACACTGAGCCCTGAGGGACTCCACTAATAACATTAGTCCACGATGAGCAGTGTCCATTGATTACCACTCTCTGTATATATAGTAAGAGGAGATATCGAGGGAAGGGCTGTTGGGAATCTCAGTCAGGGCTTCATAAAAGATACAAATCACAGGAGAGTGACAGGCAAGGAAACCTAAAACAATAGAGTGGGGCATGTACTGCCGAAGCAGAGTAATGAATCATATTGACTCAAATTTCAGAATGCTGCTATGGGATGAAAATGGCAATCTGAAACTTAAACAAGCTGGGTTTGTCAGAGGAAAGTTTCTGTGGGAAAGGAGCGTGATGCCATGATGTAAAATACAACTGAAACAAAAATAACCACCAAGATAAGGAACTAGCGAATGAAGGGACAGATATCATTTAGACAAGACTTCAGTTATAGCTCTGACACAGCATGGTTTTGTTAAGGGGAAGTCTTGCCTGACCAATTTGATTGGATACTATGATGCAGTCACAAAAGAACTGGATGCAGGGAATAGCTTTGATATTATATACTTGGATCTTAGAAAGGCTTTTGATACTGTTGCACATGGAAGACTGCTGCACAAATTGGAGCAGTGTGACATTGGAGGCAAATTGCTGCTGTGGATAAAGGGGTGGTGAGGGGGAGAAGATAGAGAGTGGTAATCAATGGACACTGCTCGTCGTGGACTAATGTTATTAGTGGAGTCCCTCAGGGCTCAGTGTTGGGTCCATTATTGTTTTCTGTATTTATAAATGATATTGGTGATGGTATATCAAGCTTAATGTCAAAGTTTGCAGACGATACAAAGGTAGGCAGGGTTGTCAAGGACACTACTGACACTATGCTGCTGCAACAGGATCTGGAAAGGTTGAGCAGATGGGCGAGAGGTGGCAAATGAAGTTTAACATTGACAAATGTAAAGTACTACACATGGGAAACAGCAACCCCAGAGCAATGTATCAACTCTGTGATACTACAGTGGTAGAGAATGAAAGGGACCTGGGGGTGGTTGTGCAGGCAGATATGAAGTTCTCTGAGCAGTGCAGACGGGCTGCAAGAGTAGCTCATGGAGTATTGTCAATGATATACAGGAATTTTTCTAGCAGGGATAAGGAGGTGATTATTCCCTTGTATAAGGCAATGGTCAGGCCACACCTAGAGTACTGTATACAGGTCTGGAGGCCTCATTTCAAGAAGGATGTAGAGCTGCTGGAACAAGTACAGAGAAGGGCAACAAGATTAGTGAATGGAACAAAGGGGTGCTCTTACAGAGAAAGGCTTAAGTTTTGCAAATTACAGTGTCTGGAGACTAGTCACCAGCGAGGTGATCTGATAGAGGTGTAAAAAGCCTTGAATGGTTTGAGCATGCTCAGTGCTGATGGGATTCTTCCTCTCGCTCAGAATAATCACCTGAGAGGGCATAAATTCAAATTGAGGAAAGACAGATGTAGGATAGATGTGCGGAAATTTGCTGGACAGGTATTTCGAACGAACAGAGGGGTGAAGTGGAAGTGTTTTTTTTTGGCTGATGCTGCATAAGCTTGCTTTCTTGCATCAAATGCCTCTACTAATGCTAATATAGTTTTAGAGTAGGTCTCTATTGGTACAAAATGGATAAGAGGTGGAAGAAAAGTGCAGGAAAGACACAGTTGATAAAGGAAAGTGAAAAATGTAAAGGGTGTGAGAGGTTTGGGGGGGGGGGGAGCCACCAAAAAAAGGAAGAAACAAGCCTCAACAGTGCAACTCCTGTCGGGAACCCAACGTGAAGAAAGTGAAAGAAAAACCTGCTAAGAAATGCAGTTAAGCTTAAATGTCTTTAGAAAACTACCCACAGAAGAACAGTTCGGTTTAATTATTGTTAGGGAATTACCAAAAGAGAAGCAGTTCCAAATAACTGCTCCAAATAAGTATTAATAGCGAACCAGCTAAAGGTATACTATTTAAGTTAAATGTTATAAAGGGGCTAGCTAAAGCAGTGCAGGTCGATTTTAACATCACCCAAGGAAAGGCAGTTCCACTTAAGTGTTAATGAAGCATTAGTCAGAAAGCATTAGTCAGAAGCATTTTAGTTTAATCATTGTAAGAGAAAACTAGCCGAAGGAGCAAAGTCCCATTTAGGTGCCAAAGGAAAGGAAGTTCCATATAGTTGTCATGAGCAAAAAGAATGAGTAGAGGAGAGGAGGAATCTGTGTTCAAAGGAGAGACTAATCTAAGGGGATAAAAAAAAAATGTTAGGAGAAATTGAAGCCCGAGGTAAGAACCCAATCCTCCTTGAAATCAAATCAAGGAACATTAATGAAAAGTGAAACATTTTTGTATGTGCTAAATGTTAAGGAGGACTGTTAGGATCTTAAGATAGGGATTAGGTTAAAGTATATATCTAAGAGAGAAGATAATATTTTGTAATATGGAATCAAGAGAGAGTAATCAAGGAAATGTTATGTAACAGGTTAGTGAATGTTGGATGCAAAACAAAGATAGAATATGTATAGGATAAGTTAGGACCAAATAGTAAAGCAAAAGGTAAGGAGAGATATTGTTAGGTTATGAAGTGTTTTAGAGACAGAGTTGAATTAATTAAGGATGGTAAGTGAAATAAAAGTATTGTTGGGAAGATGGCTAGATTATATGAATTTCAACAGTATTAAGGGAATTTCTTAAAGTAAATCTATGTTGTAACAGTTGCTTGATTAGCCTAAGGAAGATTGCAGGGTGTGAAGGGAATGTGAAAGAAAAAAATATATTAAAGGGTGTTAAATGAAGTTGGTTCAGGTATGTTGTAATTGAGAATTAGGAGGAAATTATTCCTTCTATATGCGAGCTTAAGTATTGAAAAGCACTATGCTAAATTATTAGTGCCATATACTATTATTAATAAGATATATTCACCTTTCAAATTGTATATCAAAACCACTGTTATCAAATTTTCTTTTGTTTTAAAATACTGTACAAATTCATGTTTAATAAATTGTTGGTCATTAAATGTCTGGTTATTCCATGCACTTAGAATTAGACCTTGAATTAATATCTCCAGCCCCTCAATTGACATAGCTAATAACCCTTGAAACTAAACTAAGTAAAGGGAGGAAATAATAAATACTCTCTCGAACCATAGGAATTTTCTGAGAAAAGGACAGTAGCAGTCAGATAGCAGTGTAAGGGGATATAGAAAGAGGAGTACATGTGCACACACACAAATATAAAAAACATCCCCACACACGTTACCATGACATCTAATGGTAGCAATCCCAAAATAGTTTGGTAAATATCATCTATCATATACAATTCAATGAACTGACTTAAGTGCAGAGCACATACATATATTGCCTGTATTTTATAAATAAAATTTGATCACATGAAGCAGTCTTTTAGTGACTTGCACTTAATAGGTCCTGTCCTCTTCTTCCCATATACCTTTCTTTCAACACATTAAATACAAATAAAAAAAAAAAATCTTAAAATTGTAATTTAATTACTCTCACTTCCAACATATGGTTTATAAAAAAAAATGCCACCAGTGTGTAAAACCAAATTTACATACCTTTTTCACCCTTTGTAACTCCCTCTCAAGTTCCCTGTATTGTGCAGGCAGTTCTAAAAGACTTGGACTTCGGGCTCGGTTTGTTGATTCTGTTTCCTGGCGATAACGTCTTAGTTCATCTAACTCCCGTTGGAGATTTGCAATGACCTGAGAAGAATCAAATTTGCATAGCCTGTTAGGGATCACTAAAAATTTGGTATTTGCCACAATACTAGTGAGGGCAGTTAAATGAAAACAGCAAGAAATCTTTATTTGCAACTATACATTTAATGTGAAATCACTAGTAATGAGGACTTATTGTCATTTAACACTCCTGAATGCAACTGTCATCTGTTTTCACAGCACATACCCTGTAGCCTCATGATTCAAAATGAGTGAAATATTGTACCAAGGGATAAGAGATTATACAATTTTGAATGCAAAAAAGGATGAAATCCATCATAGGTGTTAGTGTATGGCAAAAACTATTTGTCCAAGGAAATGCATGAATGGTCCAAAAGGTTTTGCTTGACTTGGACAAGCTAGCAGTGTTGTCATTCCAAATATTTCTACTGGTGAAAAGCTAAATTTGCAGAAAATAGTGTAGTAAGTAGGATACAAATAATGAACTTAATTTAAGCATTTGTTGCATTCATCACACTGTCCATAACAAATTGGGATTTAGTTTGTGTGTGTTGTAAGATGGATCCTTTGTTGACTTACAGATGAGCTGAAACAAGTTGTGCTCGATTAGCTCAGTATGAAGCTGATTGGGATGATATCCTAAACTATCATTCCAGCTACCAAATGCCAAAAGAAATTACAAACGACACTATTTGCAGAAAGGGAAATAGTAACTATATTCTATATTTTGGGACAAGTGGTATTATTTTGGAATTGAAATTAATCTCAAGAGTTTATTGTTCTCCTAGTGCTTGTGCAACAATATCATTTTGAAGTGCTGTCACATCCTATTCTCCTGGCTTGATTTCAAGTGGCATTTTTGGAATATTCAAGAGAGCAGTAGAAGGAAAGCACTTTCACTCATTACTACATTCAAAAAGCAGTGCACAAATAGCTTATCAAGCAACCAAAGAAATTCTTCTGAAGGTATGTAGGAGGAGACTGTTGAAAAAAAAGAATGCCATTCCTTATCACAGAAAGAGGTTGTTATTTGGTTTGTAAGAGCATTACCAACTAAGGCCATATTGCTGCAGGGATATGCGGTGGTCATTCCCTGACCTTTCTGCATCCTCCATATTTGGTGGGCACAGGCTAGAACCCCGGTCTAATCAAAAAGCGTGTGCTATGCACTGCTGCTCCTGCCCACCTGGCTACGGAGGCACCACAGAAAGAGGTAAGGAATAAGTCTGAATAAGGAACTGTTTAACTTATGCTTTTATTTGATAATCCCACATATAGAATAGAATATATGTTTATCTGGCTTATATTGGGTAAGATGGTGCAGAGAGAGAGGAAAAAAAAAAAAGTTTGACCTCTTCTCCCTCTAAATGAGATGCTGCTGCTATATAAAGCATTTTTTCCTGTTAAAATGCAAATATTACAATTTTGCATCAAAATTGTAATATTTGCTTTACACTTTTTGAAATAGACAGCTTCTAAAATTATGCTTCTGTGCATTAAGTATTCAACCTTAACTAATGTTTTTAATCTGATAAATCACCCATTAAGCAAATCCATTATAAACTAAGCACTGCTATGACCGGTTTCAGAACTTATTGGTTCCTTCATCAGACAGCAGGTAGCCCTATTAGCAACCTTGTGTGTAGTGACCATAAATACAATGTATTGAATCTAAATGAGCAGCCAAGGTTGGACAAAAACTTTGATTAGACACATACCTTATGTCACATGCATGTTAATCCCTTACAGAAAGGGTGCACAAGGGCTCCCTTTATTATAACATAATAAAGGGACTATTTCAAATACCTTGATATTTGAAACAGTTTCTGAAATAATACTTCTGCATTAATTTTTGCACTCAACCAATATAAGTACCAAAACTAGTCAGAGCAGTGCTTTGAGTTTTTAATATATAGATAACATTCTGCCTAATAGGTGATGTTATCCAATTAAAAATGGGAATGGGCATAGTCATTTCTAAAGAGCACATGCCTGATTACTGTCACCATCACTGGAGAGACCACAGCATCGCGTGACAGTGAAAGTTAACACAGGGAAGCATTATTTTAGAAACATTTCAAATGGTATCCCTTTTATTAATTATAATATATACTTTTTATTGAATGCTGATAGAAATTATATCTGACATTCATTATATTAAAAATTAATAATAGAAACATGAGGAGAAACCAGGAAATTGTTTATGACAGGCTAACACCCATCTAGCTAGTGTGAATACAGACCTATTTGCTGTTACCAGTGGTTTAATTTAATCTATGATCTTGGCCATTTATCTATGAGAATAATGGATAATTTTAGCTACTCACCTTGGATAACTTTATTTAATCACTGGGTGATGAGCTTGTCATGTGTAGTGTGAAATAATGCTTAATTTCCAATTTGTTTTTTCTTAGTTAAAGCTATCATTTTGCTTTTAACTATCCAGGTCCTGACAATAGTTCAAAATTTATCATTGAAAAATAATCTATATACTAAATTTTTACCTGAGCCTTGAATTTTCTAATATTCTAATTCTGCATAACTTAAAAATTACATTTACAAATGATTAACAAAGGTTCCATGCATTATTTTCTGTCTATACCAAAGCATAAAATATATGCAAGCAAGTTATAAATCCAAAATCAATTATGAAAGACCAAAAGCATTGCGATGAAACAATTATTTGTTCACCATATCATAAAGAGTTGAAGATAGTGCAATGTTCACCAAAAGCGACCACTTTAGGTACAATTTTTTAAACACTACATAAATATATTTTTACTGTACAGTAAACCCTCAATTTAATGGACCAGACAAATAATAATACAGTAACGTACATATTAATCTCAACCATATTTTTTTAGGTTATACAAAGCTTCAGCGTTGTTATTAATTAAAAATTAATAATTACCTATTTCTATTATTGTTTTGATAATTACCTACTTTTATTTTTATAATCAAAAATTCAGGAAATTTGTTTTTTTATTCTTTTTGAAAAGAATGTTCAAATAGCTGTTTTCCCAGATTACAGATAAGTGCAGGCGGTGACTTTCGAGCTGAATGTGACTCGGGACACTAAACTGCAGGTCTATCGACTCATTTGTTTCAGTCTCAGTCTGCCTCAACCTATCGTGCGGGCAGGTTGTATACAGAGTGTTTGTGATTTCTGAATTGACTTTGTTTATTAAATAATTTTTTGCAATCCTTACAATTTAAAATGGCATCAAGTGTGATATTAGAGCTAACTGAGAAATTAGAACAAAGTGTCTCAGTAGCAAGTGTTTGTGAAATTTACGGCATAAAAAACCCAACTTTCTGATATCCGTAAATCAAAGGCCAAATTTCAATATAATTTTATATTGTACAGTACTGTATATTGTATTAAAGATTTTTTTTTTTTTACATTAAGAACAATAAAAAATGCCCCCAAGGTTACATTCGATTTAACAGATTTTTGGCATTAACAGACACCCCTTCTCCCCTATTAGTCCATTAAATCAAGGGTTTACTGTACTTATATTAACCAGAAGATAAAAATCAAAGTGAAATAATCACAAATAGACCCAGTATAATGATTTGTCACAGAATTATATGAATATATCCATATACTAAATGCTGATGACTTTCCAGATATTTTAAATGGGTATCTAATTGCTATACATTGGATCATATGTATTTGCATATTTTGGCCATTTTAATTATTACTACATAGAAACACATATGATACATTATTAGAAATCACTGCATATTTCATTAATTCAATAAACTTTTCTGACATTAACAAGGCTCATGGGGTTGATATGTTTTAGGAAGATTTGTTTGAAATTTCTAATAAATATTAGATTGTTTCTTATTTTCATTTCAATGCCTTATGCTTGTATTTCACTATGTACTGTATGTTTGTCCATGTACATAGTCATATTATGTAGGTACATATAATACATACATATACAAAATTTTAGACTAGATTTTCTTGTATATTTCATACTTTGGAACCTTTATTACTATGGGTATTACTCAGTATCCGCACCATTTCTCAGGAACGTACCCCCCCACGTGCAAATAGCGGGGGTGGGGGTTTACTGTATTTGGATTTCAGGAATGCTTTTCATTCTATTGCATATAAAGGACTGCTGTGCAAATTGGAGCAGTGTGGCATTAAGGGAAAGTTACTGCTATGGATCAAGGGACGGTTGAATTTGAGAAGACAGTTCTCACTCAGAGTTCAGTGCCGGGCACATTGTTTTCTGTATTTATTAATGATAATAGTGAGGGTATATTAGGTTTAATGTTTAAGTTTGCCAATGATACAAAGGTTAGCAAGTTAGTTAATGACAGCAATGAAGGTATGCTACTGTAACATGATCTAAAAAAATTAGGCAGATGGGGTGAGAAATGGCAATTGAATTTAACATTGACAAATGCAAGGTATTAACATATGGATAGCAGTAACCCCAGAGTAATGTATCAACTGTGTGGTACTACATTCAGGGTAGTGGAAAATGGAAATGACTTGGGAGTAATCGTGTAGTCTGATATAAAGTTCTCTGAACAGTGTGCTCAGAGAATTTCATGGACAGGCTGCCAGAACAGCTCATAGGATTTTGTCAATGATATACAGGAATTTTGCCAATGGGGATAAGGTGATTATCCCATTGTAAAAGGCAATGGTTGGGCCACTTTTCATTTTCTGAAAAACCCTAAACCTGCAAAGAAACAAGTTTCACAGGTTTTTGACATTTTTCTTACGGGGCAGACTTTTATTATTTTAAAAAAATTTCAGGTAATTTTCAGTTTGGTAAGTTGGTTGTTGGGTTTTAGGAGCATCAGTGACAAAGGCCATGTTGCTCCATGCATATTGTGCTGTTTGGTAAGTGTCAACAATATTTATTGTTGTTTGTCCAAAGTTCTATATACCTTGAAAAGTATGAATCACTGCTCATTTTTAGCGTTAGAAACTGCATTAATAAAATTCCACTACATGTGAATAATTTTTCAACCATGAACTATATATTTTAACTGAAAAATTATTTGGTGAAAACAATTTCATTTTAAAAAAAATGAAAATGTTAAAATTAAAATTTTTTTTTTTACCTCAGATGTGGCATTTCTCTCTTGGCGGAATTTCTCACTTTCTCTAAATGATAATTCTTGTAGAAGCCGATGTTCTTCACGAAGACTAGTTAATTCTGTAGCATTATCAGATAGCTTTTCCTGAAGCTGCTGCTTTTCCTATATGAAATAAAATTTAATATAACAGCAATTTATCATAGATAATTTTTTTAACAGCACAACTTGCATACCCTACTATGTTACTATATTGCAGTTAATGACTGACTAATGACTGCAGCACACAAGAAAGGCCTCAAAGGATTTTGTAAAATAATTCAAGCTTAACCTTTTGATGTTAAACCTTGAAAACCTGAAGTTAATCCAATTTCATTCACATGGAGGGAAAGATATGGCAATGCTATATTTTAGTTTAAACAACAAAAAGGTATCAGACAGGATGAATGAATACTTGGACAATTTTCTGTTGCACGTTTCTCTGAATACATTTAAAATAGTATTTGCACAGTAACATTTTTATTTATTACCTTCCCATATATCTTAACAAGATTAGAATAAATTGTTCTTTTTTTGTACTAACTGGTATTTATTCTATTCTATTAATTATAGTGCTACATGACACCTAAACTGACAGAGAAAGTTATCCATAGCCATTTTCACATTACTTTAAATAAAATTAGTAGAAACTACATGTTATTTACTAAAAATATCCATTATTATTACTTAACTAAAAATACAAGGGCAGATCAACAAATAATGCACAATTACACATGTGCATGCACGAGGAAGAGAGACAGAATTTATGATGTACACTTGTTGTACTACCAATTACCCATTAACACACCAATTTTATGGTGTTTTTAGATCTGAAGAAAAACTGTAGCCAATATCAACCCACTGCAGGATGGAAGACTCTTCAATGATTCATGTTGAGGGAAATGGACCATAATCTGCCACCCTGGTCCTGTATTTACCTAGATTGACTGTATTTAGCAGTCAGGGGCTTGAACCCATGTGCTACTTCACTCCCATTCCTGACCACTCTGTTACGGAGGTGACAGCAGTTTCTGGCAATTATGTGCTATGGAGTTCCTGTTCAAATTGGGTGATCAGTCAGCTGTATCTACCTATCAAAAACTACTCTCACTCTGTGGGGACCAGCCAATTGATCAAAGTAATGTCCACGAGTGGCTCCAATGGTTTTGGGAAGGCAATTTTGCCATCAAAGCCCAACCAAGAGCTGGAAGACCAACATTTATCAAAATTAGTGAAAACTAAGAACTCCAAGGGAAGTGTTTTAACCATCAATAGACTGGGGTACAGGAAAATCTGTTCTCAGTGGGCACCTAAACTTCTCACACAAGAGATTATGGCTATGAGGAAAGAGATCTGTGAAGATCTTCTGGAGAGGTTTGGTGCTGGTGATACAGAGTGCTTTAAAAAGGGTCATAACATGTAACAAAACATGGCTCTACCATTATGAGCCACAAAGCAAATGACAATCAATGAAAGGGCACACCTGACATCACCTGTAAACAAAGCCAAAAAACTTTACAAATTATCAACAAAACTTGGGGCCAATCTTCTTCTGCTATCAAAATGGCATAAATTTTAATTAATTTCTTGGAAAGTGAAACAACCATCAACAAAGAAAGATACTGCTTGTCCCTGGACAAGCTCTGAAAAAAAAAAAAAAAAAGACCTGAACTAAAATCAGCAAGACATCAAGTTTCATCAAGATAATGTGTATTCACTGCAGGGGAAAGAATGCTGGAGAAAATGCAGCGAGTGTGGTGGTTCTTACTTTGGGTGATATTTTCACCCAAGTTGAAATGTATGTGAAGTGTGGTTACAATATCTCAGATAAAGATGTTACAGCCTAGTATGTTACTTATTGACCCATACTACATTTTAGTATCAGCAAAGGATGCAAGAAGGAATCAAAGAATGAAGCTGATCTAAGGTGTGCTGACTCTTGCAGCACTAACAAGCATAGAAACCAATACTCCCAAAAGTCTGCTGTTCCTCTCTCATGGATTATGCAAAAATATCAGTAATCTCAAACCACTTCAACATTGCAAAATCTATTTCATGAAAGTTGTCATTTTCACAATAATTTCAGACAGTGAATAAACCATTGTTCAGAAAATAAAGCAACATCAATAAATAAATCTTTATTCCAAGTACTACCTTGTTTGTTTTCTGTGACTGCCTGCTTTTATGGCCTTTTACATACAATGGTTTTTAGCATATCAAATTTGCATTGGTATCATTTTCTTTTCCTCCCATACCTTTCATCATTTCTGTGTGGTCTGCTGTCTTGTCTCATTAAACTTGTGTAAGCAGGTTTCTACCTACCACAATGCTGCTGTATTTACTTCTGTTGCAGGGCGTTTTGAAATTATCTCGTAATATTGAATACAAGGTTATTTTTATTCTGACCATCTTGGTTATAAAAAACAAGCTGAAGTGGCTCAATGAATGAGAAATCTATAAAAATAGAAGTAGCACCACCCAAAGATACAAAAGATACACTATGCTGAATGCTCACTTCAGTCTTAAAAAAAAATAAATGTATTCATAAGATTTTGCGGTTAATCAATATGCAACTGAATAATAGTCTTTGTCGGGTTATAAGGCAAAAATACTGGCTAAATACCTAATTTTTAAATGCATATGTTAAAAATATGAATATTACCTGTTTTAATTTTTCAAGTTGTGATTTGAGCTCCACACTTTCTTCTTTAAGTTGCACATATTCATGTTGTAAAACACACAGCCTGGAAATAAAATGCAAGAAGTTCATTAAGAAATTTACCTTTGAATGAGACCCTATTATAATATCAAATATACACTTAGTACATGTGGGGATAAATTTCTCTACCTTTCAGAGAGAGAAATTCATTCCCCTCCCCCCAAGTGCAATGAGTTCCAACAGACTGACCATGCAATAACACTATAACTGCTAGCCTTCGAAGATGCTGTAACCATGAGAGAAGCAGCTGTTCTCACATTTTGCAAAAACTCAAATTGTATTCACTGCCTGGAAAGAATGCTGGAGGAAATGCAGCAAGTGAGAATTTTACATGACATATGCAAAAGTGAATATTCCATACATGGACGGTCCCAAGAATTCACAAAGAATTAGTTAACCAAGATTATTCAGGAAGTGTTACACTGTTTTATCATACCAAGAAAGAAGACTACAAGCAGAATAAGTATCAGCAAAGTAACAACTAATCATGTGCAGTAGCTATTATTCATAGTTTAAAAAAAAAAAAAAACTTGAATGAACTTAATTTACTGCAAATAACTATGTAAAGAGTTTTTCAGAAAAATTTTAAGCATTATCACAGAAATTACAACTGCCACAATGCAATAAAGGATGACAAAATGCAATACTGTGAATTGTGTTTTTGATATACAGGGTTTTCCATAATGGAATCCTCTACCTAAATCTGTTTCAATAAATTTAGCAACATTTCATTAGCCAGTTCAAGTTAGTTACCATGCTGGTGTGCAGAGAAAAAAAAAAAATCCACTTTGCATCCCAAGAACAAAAGATTCTAGAGCTATCTACAGATATCCCTAGAATCAATCTAAAAGATACCCCCAACTCAGACATTTTTACTAATGCATAGCATTATGCAGAATTATATTAAGACAGTCCCAATTAAAGCCTAATAAAATGTACAAACCAAAAATATTTATAGAAACGTTCGACAAACAAAATTTGAACAATAATTTAATTAACTTGAGCCAAGTGGCTTATTAAATATAATAATGCCAACTTATCTAAATTTGCAAACTCATCATCCCCCTATGGTGGATGAGTTTTGCTGTGATATGAACAATGTATTTAAGGATAGATAGAAGTCAGGGGAGGGGGCAATCACATTACTTGTCAAAAGCAGTTGATGCACAACAATGGCATTCTCAAATTTGCAACTAAATTACACTAGCACAGAGTCTATATGGTGTGGGAGCAAAGCTAAAAAGAATGGAGCATACTACAGACCAGAATATTGCAGAGAACGATGACAACCTCTATACACAAATGAACTGGATGAGTAAATGCATGCAAATTGTTACAGAAGATTTAAATCTGCCCCAACTACTCCAATATTTACGAATTGGAGTCAAGATGAAAACATGCCATAGGTAACAACAAAATTATTAAATCAACTAAGTGTTTGCTATTCACATCAAGCATGAGTTAGGGAATGGGACAAGAATTTCAGGATCTGATTATCACCTGTGATCCTGATAATATAGAATTTCCACTAAAAGAACCCTTAGAAGGACGCAATCATGGAGTTCCAATGCGATGACGAGATTTCTGTTGTCAAATGTAACGAGAGGGGTTTTAATTTTGGGAAATGGAACTGACAACTATGCCTCTATCAATTGGGATGTGAAATGGTATGTTTTCAACTTTTCATTACTATGATTACCCAGGCACCTCTAGTAGAGCTTGTTATGCTCCCATTACCCCAGAGTAATATTATTATTACTACAATTGTATACCTTGTTTAATTTATTAACTTAATTATTATTTTCAAGTCTCCTGAACTATTTGTTTACTTGAGGGTTCAGAAGGTGCTCATTCTGTCCATTCTACACTTTTAGAAATTTTTTTTTTTTCAACCCACATTCCATGAAAGGTTTAACTTATACAGAACATAAAACTGTTTAAATATATAGTTTGTATTTAGTCATGTATAGGACAAGCTGTAACTCTACCAGTTTGCTGCTAATTAAGTAAGTAGGCAACTGTTGCAGTCTCCTGGCCAATCAAAAATTGGTTAGATATAATTGGATTAGTTAGCTATAATTGTTAAATATATTTAATGGCACTAGCCTTGATAAAAGGCCATTCAGTGTAGGTTGTTATCAACAATTAGAAATTATATTTGTATATATTTCTTCCCACAGGGTGACAGCACTTTATACTGATAAGGGGTATCAATACCCAGCTGTGTTGTCTTGTCTTTATGCTTATATTATTGGCAAATAATGTTTCGTTTGTTCAAGTAGCATTAATCTTGTCATACATATTACTTTTATATATTTACTGTAGTATCATAAGTTAAGTTTAAATAGGAAGAAGCATGGCAATATTGCTGAATCTTAAAATTCAAAAGATCTTTAACTACTACTTGTTTGTACAATGCTTAACTGATCTATTTCAAAATTCACTATATTTTTCATAGGTGTGCTCATTATGCAACTGTTACCTGTGATGATTCTATAAAAGTAACATATCAGATACTATCTGAGTCAGTTATGAAGAACATCACAATTCTTGGCTTCCAAAAATTCTCTATGTGCTTGTCCAAAATTTTTATTTCATCCCTAGTACATATAACAATACTCACTAATACAAAGCAAGTTGAAGATAAGCATCTGTGGGATATTAAGACATTAAATATTAACTCATTTATATGAGCAAAATTAATCCTTCGATCAAATGCTCTCTCAACTTATCTGCTTATGAAAAGGAATAGAGATATACAGGATAACTGTTAACTGAATTTTACATGTGATAAACAATTTTATTGAATGTGACAAGTCACTAAGTTTCTTGGAAAAAAAAAAAAAAGTTGCAAAGTCTACTTGTCTTTTGAAAATAAACACAGCAACTGATATGCAAAAAAAAGTTCTCCACAAACCATGCTATATTACCTATTAACATACTGTTCCATTTCCTGGGTTTTCTCTCTATCTTGCTTTGTCTGCAAAAAAAAAAAAAAAGAATTTGAGAAAAGTCATTTAGGTCACATAAGAATGTTTGTAAATTGAAAATTTAAGCATCATTATATTTCTCTAATTGTATCAAAAAATAGAAGATCCATGCTGCTCAAGAAATTTT
Organism: Mastigoproctus giganteus; assembly: GCF_048544385.1. Lineage (NCBI taxonomy): Eukaryota > Metazoa > Arthropoda > Arachnida > Uropygi > Thelyphonidae > Mastigoproctus > Mastigoproctus giganteus. Next base: position 136,548,239 of record NC_143576.1, read on the forward strand.
AGCAAATTTGATATCACTTTAAAGTGCGGCAACCGTGTAAAAATATATACTGATAACATTTATATCATTAAATTCTCACCAAGACATCCTTAAAATTCTTTTCTTCATCTTTTAATCTTTGTTCTGATCTAACTTCTAGCTCTCTAATCTGCTCTTCCAATGAATGTATCCTGAAAGATTAATTTTGAATAACTTCAAATTTGGAACTACAATAACATCTTAATGATTTCAAAAGGAATAACTGAAAATTAAAAATAACATAGTAAATATGAGCAAGGGGTGTAAATTATTCCATTATTAGAAATAAAACACTGATAGAGGAGGGAGTTGACATTTCAGTTTAATCACTCATTTAAAGGAGGGTAATCCTTCACAATAAAAGAGCCTTACAGTACTTTTTCAAAACTATGAATTTGCTTCTTAATATACCCCACCTGCCCACATACAGCACCATGCTCTCTCCATTTTGGTAAATCCCACTAAGAACCAAGGATTATGAAAGCAAAATGCAATTTGAAATAAGATACTCTAACACCATATTAAAAACTTAATATAGCATTAGTGCTTATTTCCAAATGAATATTTTTTCTGAGCAATGAATGTTAAATATATAGGGAACATAACTTGTTCATGTTGCTGGCTAGATCACAGTCATGTGAGTACGGATAAGAGTCCTCCAAGTTTTATATTACAACTCACCTCTGATGCTGAATATAGCATTAGCATTAGTAGAGGCATTTGATGCAAGAAAGCAAGCTTATTCAGCATCAGCCAAAAAAAAAAAAAGACCCACTTCCACTTCACCCCTCTGTTCTTTCAAAATACCTGTCCAGCTGAGCCTTAAACTTATTTAGGCTATCAACCTCCACTACAAGGGATGGAAGTCTGTTCCACCAACCAACCACCCGCTGGCTAAAGGCAAATTTCTGCACATTTATCCTACATCTGTCTTTCCTCAATTTGAATTTATGCCCTCTCAGGTGATTTTTCTGAGCTAGAGGAAGAATCCCATCAGCATTGAGCATGCTTAAACCATTCAAGGCTTTATACACCTCTATCAGATCACCTCGCTAGTGCCTAGTCTCCAGACACTGTAATTTGCAAAACTTAAGCCTTTCTTCGTAAGAGCACCCCTTCGTTCCATTCACTAATCTTGTTGCCCTTCTCTGTACTCGTTCCAGCAGCTCTACATCCTTCTTGAAATGAGGCCTCCAGACCTGTATACAGTACTCCAGGTGTGGCCTGACCATTGCCTTATACAAGGGAATAATCACCTCCTTATCCCTGCTGGAAAAATTCCTGTATATCATTGACAATACTCCATGAGCTACTCTTGCAGCCCGTCTGCACTGCTCAGAGAACTTCATATCTGCCTGCACAACCACCCCCAAAGTCCCTTTCATTCTCTATCACTGTCAGTGTAGTACAACAGAGTTGATACGTTGCTCTGGGGTTGCTGTTTCCCATGTGTAGTACTTTACATTTGTCAATGTTAAACTTCATTTGCCACCTCTCAGCCCATCTGCTCAACCTTTCCAGATCCTGTTGCAGCAGCATAGTGTCAGTAGTGTCCTTGACAACCCTGCCAACCTTTGTATCGTCAGCAAACTTGGACATTAAGCTTGATATACCATCATCAATATCATTTATAAATACAGAAAACAATAATGGACCCAACACTGAGCCCTGAGGGACTCCACTAATAACATTAGTCCACGATGAGCAGTGTCCATTGATTACCACTCTGTCTTCTCCCCCTCAACCACCCCTTTTATCCATAGCAGCAATTTGCCTCCAATGTCACACTGCTCCAATTTGTGTAGCAGTCTTCCATGTGCAACAGTATCAAAAGCCTTTCTAAGATCCAAGTATATAATATCAAAGCTATTCCCTGCATCCAGTTCTTTTGTGACTGCATCATAGTATCCAATCAAATTGGTCAGGCAAGACTTCCCCTTAACAAAACCATGCTGTGTCCGAGCTATAACTGAAGTCTTGTCTAAATGATCCTGCAGTGCTTCTTTAACCAGTGCCTCCATTAATTTTCCTGGACCAGAAGTTAAGCTCACAGGTCTATAATTACTTGTGTCAGCCTTTGATCCTCCTTTGTGAATTGGGGTCACATTTGCGCATTTCCAGTCTATGGGTACCTCCCCTGAGTCCAAGGAAGCTCTCATAATTATGGCTAAGGGTTTGCTTACTTCCTTTGCTGCCTCCTTTAATATAACTGGATAGATCCCATCCACCCCGGGTGCCTTTGTTGTGTTTATCTTCAACAGTTTCTCCTCCACTTTACTCCCAGTTATTTCAGGATTCTGTAGCTTACTGCTAGAGTTGAATACACCTCTGGCATTCCCCTCGCTGAATAACTCCTCATGTGTGAATGAGGATGCAAAATATTCATTTAGTTTGTTAGCTACCTGAGCAGGATCATCAACAGTTGACCCATCAATATCAAGTGGACCAATCTGATTCATCCCCTTCCTTCTAGAGTTTACATAAGTAAAGAACTCTTTGCTGTTTTTCTTTGCATCCCTTGCCAAGGATTTCTCGTAATCTGCCTTCGCCTGCCTAACCTCCTTTGTAACTTGGTTGCATATCAAGTTGTATCTATCATAGGCTTCTGTGTCATGTGTTAATTTGTAAGTATCCCATGCATTTTTCTTCTCTGCCATATGCCTCATTAGTTCATCTGACATCCATTTTGGCCTAAACCTTGAACAATATTTCTTAGTTGGTATGTAAAGCCTAGTAGCTTCCAAGATAAGTTCTTTGAATGCTTCCCATTTTGAATTTGCTGTTGGTAACATCATCAGTTGGTCCCACTGTATAGAATTTAAATACTGTCTCAGTCCATCGTAGTTGCCTTTATGGAAGCAATAACCCTTCCCTTTACCCCTAATGGTAGTTACCTCTTTGAGTAAATCCCACTTCAGCACACTGTGATCACTGCCACCTAGTGGTTCATTTATCTGCAGATACTTAATGCATGAAGAATCACTGCTGATAATCAAATCAAGAGTATTACTCCCTCTAGTTGCCTCCTGAACATGCTGATGTAGAAAACAATCATCCAATAAATCCACAAAAGCCCTGCTACTGTGTGAGTGACCACCCCCCAAATTCCAGTCAATATCTGGGAAATTAAAATCTCCCATTATAAGACTCTGATTTACTGGCCCACTCTATTTCCCTGTACAGTTTCTTATTATACTCATCAGAGTCATTAGGCCTATAGCACACTCCTACTCTCAAGTTTGATCTCCCAATGCTTATGTCACACCAAACTGACTCAACACTGCACTGTCCAGTGATGTCGACTGGCTTCACTTCCTTGGTTTTTATGTGTTTCTTAGCTAATAGCATAACCCCTCCCCATCCTGTCTATCCTTTCTGTAGACGTTGTACTCCCCAAATTGCAGTTCTGCATCCCTTATATCTGTGTGATACCACGTCTCTGATATCCCAACAATATCTGCCTTTGATGTTTTGAGCAATACCTCAAATTCATCAAATTTATTTACTAAACTCCTAGTATTGGTGTACACGCAAGTATACCTGCACCTGTTTCTATTCTTAGCTACCCTAACACAACCCATGTGTTTACTTGTACCGCAATGGCTCCCAGCAGTCTCTGAAATACCATGCATCTTGTTTTTCAGGCTTCTGCTCATTCTAATAGAAGCAGTGCAAGAATCTCTTTCACCTCTGCCAGTGGCTACTGTCAATCTATTGGTCTTTGTCTCCCCCCAAGCTAGCAGTTTTCCGACCCACCTAACACTGCCTCGATAGCATCAGCAAATATTCTTGCTCCCTTTCTATTTAAGTGTATCCCATCCCTGTAGAAGCAATCTCTCCTGTTAACAAGTACAGACCAGGCTGAAAAAAAAAAAAAAAAAAAAAAAAATTCTACCTCTTGAGCCTTGCATATATGTTATAGTTGTCTGCAAGTCACTCCTGTGATCAAATTCCTAAATTTGAGTTTAATGTAAAAGGCAAGCCATCTTGAACCTGGGGATATCTGACTGATGGCTACTCATTAACAAAGCTGTATACAAAAAAATTAACAATAGACAAAGGAAATAGGTGGCATTGTTTTACAAGAAAAGCATATTAAACCTAGAGCTGATCACAGTTTTAAGAGGTCAACAATTTCAAAACAATTCAATAATTTTGTGCTCTTCACAAAGCTCAAATTAACTTAAATAAACAGAGCTTCACAAAGCTTTGTCTACACAGCTTAAATTGCAAAAAAAGTATTTTCTTTGTGAGTTTACCATTAATTTCTTTAATAAATCTTTGTTAGCTATTGCACAAAAAATAAATTCAGAACAAAGTTAATATGCATGAAAAACAAATTTAAAATTAGTACACATCTTACATTCAATTATACTTAATAGCAGTGCATCCAATCTTTACACTCTGGCTTCACACCACAGAAGATTCTAGCTGGCTTCCAATGTTGAAAGAATGTGCAAGTTTTTCGATCGACATTTCACTAAAACTTTTGGCATCAAATAGTGAACAATACTGAATTATTTCTCGTCATTTTTAGTAAGTCATCTTGCATGCATTTTTACAAATTGACAACCTGATGGTCAGGTAATTTTAATTAAAAACACAAAACCAACATAAAATACACATAACCTGCTGAAGTTTATCACAGAATGTTGGCATAGTATGGCATAGCATGCAAGAGCCAATGAAAAATCTACAAGTGGGTGAATATTAACAGCTTTGAAAGTGTTGAGATTCTTCTTGATCAGGGCAAGCATACTGCATCATGACAACAGGAACAAGTATTAGTAGTACAGAAACAAATTAGCAACTAATATCATGTGACTTGTGTTTCTGAACATGGTTCACTCCACCCAATTTGTAATCATAATGTTCCTCTATACAGAATGCCATGTTCATTTACTGTTTGCACTGAAAAGCAGGCAAATTTTTAGTTTCACAGGCTGTCAACAGAAGGAAATGCAATGCACAGAATAAAGAATGTTACTTGTAAATTAAGTCTAGCACTCTACTTGTCATAGCCTGCATTTTCACAGGTTCTCATTTAAAATTATCATAATATGTATATAAAGTCTGGATTATCCATGCATGGTATTCTTCGTCTTGCTCAGATTACTCACTTGAGGGACAAATTCAAATTGAGGAAAGAAGATTGTAGAATAGATGTGCGGAAATTTGCCTTTAGCTAGCAGGTGGTTGATAGTTGGAACAAACTATCCATCCGTTGTAGTGGAGGTCAACAACTTAAATAAGTTTGAGGCAAGAACTAGACAAACATTTGGAGTGAAATGGGAAGTTTTTTTTTTCCCTTCTTTTTGGCTGATTCTATATAAGATTGCTTTCTTTCTTGCAATGCTAATGACTTTAATCTCTTAGTTAATGAAATTCACAGTTCTAACAGTGAAAAAAAAAAAAAAAAATGAGAAACGTTCATTATTACTTAAATACAATTTTATGGGCAGATGGAAAATAAAAAAAATACGTGGGGGTAAAGAAATAATAAAAGGGTCCTTGGTGGTAACAAATATGGGAAATACTGGGCTGCACTATTTACTTCCTGAAGATTCTTGCAAGGGTTGATGCTTCCCCAGAAGAAAACATTCATCTTTCCCAAACACTACAGCCACTATATACTTGCTATTTGATATGAATAAGAGTTTCAAGGTCTTTATCCAGTACAATAAAATACTCATTTATTCTGTTAGCTACCTGAGCAGGATCATCAACAGTTGAACAAACAATATCAAGTAGACCAATCTGATTCATCCCCTTCCTTCTAGATTTTATATAAGTAAAGAACTCTTTGCTGTTTTTCTTTGCATCCTTTGCCAAGGATTTCTCGTAATCTGCCTTGGCCTGCCTAATCTCCTTTGTGACTTGGTTACAGACCAGCTTACATCTATCATAGGCTTTCGTGTCACCTGTTAATTTATGTATCCCATGCATTTTTCTTCTCTGGCACATGTCTCAGTTCATCTTTGAACTGAGACATGTGCCAGATTAATTCTTTGAATGCTTCCCATTTTGAATTTGCTGTTGGTAACATTAGTTGGTCCCACTGTTTAGAATTTAAATACTGTCTCAGACCACCGTAGTCACCTTTACTAAAGCAAAAACCCTTCCCTTTACCCCGATGGTAGTTACCTCTGAGTAAATCCCATTTCAGCACATTGATCACTGCCACCTAGTGGTTCCTTTATCTGCAGATTCTTAATGCATGAAGAATCACTACTGATAATCAGATCAAGAGTAGTATTCCCTCTAGTTGTCTCCCAAACATGCTGCTGTAGAAAACAATCATCCAATAAATCCACAAGCCTTGCTAGTTAGTGTGTGAATGACCAACCCACAAATTCCAATCAATATCTGGGAAATTAAAATTTCCTCATTATAAGATTTACTGGCCCACTATTTCTCTGTACAGTTGTTTATTATACTCATCAGAGTCCTTAGGCCTATAACACACTCCTACTCTCAATTTTGCTTTCCCAGTGCTTATATCAACACCGAACTGCCTCGACACTGCACTGTCCAGCCATGTTGACTGGCTGTGCTTCCTTGGATTTTGTGTTTCTTAACTAATACCATAACATCTCCTCCCTTCCTATACACATTGTACTCCCCAAATTCCAGTTCTGCATTCCTTATATCTGCGTGACACCACATCTGATATCTCAACAATCTCTTTGATGTTTCGACCAACACCTCAAATTTATTTACCAAACTCCTAGCATTGGTGTATATGCAAGTATACATGCACCTGTCCTTGTTCTTAGCTACCCTAACACAGCCTATGTATTTACTTGTTCTGCAATGACTCCCAGCAGTCTCTGAAATCCCCTGCACCTTGTTTTCCAGGCTTTTAACATTACTGTCAGTGGTTTCCATCTTTGACACTTAGTTTTAAATTTTTTCTGCATCACGCTTTATATCATTTACTGTTGTTCTTCCTATTACATAAACTAATGCTATATACTTGTAGCACTTTCACCTTGTCTTAGACGATTGATTATTTCAATTTTTTGTGATAATCCCAACGCTACTCACATTTCTCTATCATTTCAATGTGTTTACTAAATAAAAATTATTAAAATATGAAATAAGAGGTTAAAGTACAACAGAATACAGCAAGTTGTAAACGAAGACTGAACGACACATGGTGCCAGTATCATAATACATTACGGCGTAGTGGGATTAAGTGATGGTTAACAGAGACTGACAGTAAATAGGGTGACGGATGATCGAAATTCAACTGTATATTCAAAGTATGCTTTATAACAAAATTACTGTCAGTCACATCTTAAGATAATTACATGATATTGCCATAATTAGTTAAGTTTAAATTATATGAATAATAAAGTTACAGGGCTTTACTATTTGTTTCCAATTAAATAAATAAACTTAGAACTCCTTCCTTTTCCCAATAAAAAAAAAAAATGGTTAACACCAGTGGTCAGGCTGATTTAATAACATCATGACGAATGGAGGACTATTGTCCTATAACTTAATTTCTTTTTGTGTTTATAGATTGCTTTTCTTTGTAATTTCATTATAGGGTGTTCTTGATAATCTATTCAGAAACCTACAAAAGGTATAAACTAATCAGCAAAGTACTTGTGTAAACACTAGTAGGAAAAAGATGAATCACATTGATCCACTAGATATGAATGGTATAACTTTGATGATCCTGCCTAGGTTGCTAAAAACAATAGATATTTTGCATTACATTCCCACAGGGGGAAGATGGGGATGCCAGAAATTGATCAAATTACAGAGAGCTATATAATTTTGCAAAAACAGAGGAAAGTGGAAGAGAAACTGAAACCAAATGTAAATAAGGCAATATGTGAAGATGAGTTCTATCCAATTATATTAAGAGAGGAGCAAACGAGATAGGCAAACCTTTAGCAATAATTATAAGAACTTCACTGGAATCAGGGGAGGTAACTTGAATTTATGTCCTTGAATTACCTATATTCCTTCTAGAAATTAACTATGGATTTCACTCTATGCAAGTTGACATGTTTAGATTTTCACTATCCTCTAACATAATTAGATTGCATTTTATTACACTAAAAATGCAGAAACAGTATCTGTAAGTATGCCTGTAAATAGTTAACCCAAGAAGACATTAATTTTTGTTCAAGTGCTACATACAAAATACTATCATGGTCACTGCACCTAATACTGTTAGTAAGATGCAAGAATTAGCAAAGCATAAGGGCCCGTAGAGATGTGGGTAGGGGGGGGGAAGGCCACAAATCTGTCCAGACAAAAAAAAAATAAATAAATATTATATAAAAAGAAAACTGCATCGATAGTAATAATATTATTATTATCATTATATAATAGTAGGGAGCTATCATACATTGTCTTAATGTTTCCAGTTAATGGTGGTTAATGCAGAATGGTCATTTTGTAAGTTAAAAATAAGACCTCAAAAGTCTTATGACATTGCTATACTAACTATTAAAAGAAAAAACCCAAAATAAACTTGAAAAAACTAATTAGTGATTTTGCAAAAAAATGGTAAAGATGACGAATTTTTAAGTAAGAGCAAAATTTATAAAATAATTATAATATTATAGATTAAAGAGATGGTTTATGCATGGGTACTGAATATACAACATTTCTACTACCCAGGTAGTATGAATACATTGTTTAATTATATCTCATTGTGAATAAACATTCACAACAACTGGCCGAGGTATTGCACTGCTTTGAATAAGTAACACTTCACTTCACCAGTGGAGAAGACTAATGTTACTTATTCTCGGCATACCACCACCACCACCAACCCAGACAGCACAGTTTCGAAGCTTGTTGGCTTACTCATTGGTGGGTGGGCAGGTATCCTGTTGTTGCAATAGTGACAACCCAGTTATGAAGTATAACCCCACAATATTATAGATTAAGTTTTTTATTAATATTATTATAGATATCTATATTATTATTAGATATATATTATTATTATACATATTATTAATCTATAATATTATAGATTAAGTTTTTTATTAATATTATTATAGATATCTATATTATTATTAGATATATATTATTATTATACATATTATTAATCTATAATATTATAGATTAAGTTTTTTATAGTTTAGTTACTTGTTGGATGTGATTTAAAATGTACATTAAAAATAATAATTGTACAAGTATGCATGGCACTGGCATTTCATGTGAATAAAAATAGAGCCTTTGGTGGTCTTTGTAGAGTGGCCCAAATATTCCAATTCAGTGTTCTTGGTCAGGGTAGCTGATTGTCTGTAACCTCCCCACCATTCCACTATTTAGTTTATAATCTGTACATTCAAAAATAAACTAGCAGTTGTTTCACTCTCAGCATTAAATTCATCTCCACTAATTCTTTCAGTGAAAAATGGCAATGCGTTGTCACATCGTAAAAGAATTGCTGTAAGTGATTGCATGCAAATAAAACTGTGTGATTCCACAGTGAATGGGAGCCAAGATCTAGAATCAAAACTGAAACCAAAATAAAATAACTGTATGTACCCAGTGAACATGAATGCCACACTCTGAAAACAAGTCCAGAGTGGTTGCACAGAGGACCATTATCCTCCAGATGAATTTGGGCCCAAACTGCTTAGACTATAGACCAATGGCAAATCTCAAAGCACACAGAAAATGTGAATTAAGGTAAGTTAGAAAGGTACTGGAACACTCCAGTCCTGCAGGCACAAAAACCAATCATGGGCAACAGTTTTAAATATGCTGGAGGGACTACTGTCCTCCACATGACAACTCAAAATTAAATTTAGATTAAAAATTCAATAAAAATGATGCTTTAATACATAGATTCTTAAACTTTATCTACAACCCCTTTTCATACAACGAAATTATTAGTGACCTCTTGCAGTAATGGAACCAATGGAAGCCATTAGTTTCTTAGTTAATTATACAAATGATTATTGAAATTGTGTAATCATGCTTGACGACATTTATGCCTGCAATAAACTAAACTAATATGGAATGAAGGTTGTAGTGTATAATAATTTCAATAGTTCTATAATAAATATTTAATTTACTCACATTTATCAATGTTTGCTGTTACCCCCAGAATCTTTTTTTGTGACCTGCAGTTTAAGGAACTGCTGCTTTAATTAACTAAGAAATACTAATGAATTCTGTATAAAGAAAATGCTTAATTTTAGGGAATTTCAATAAATATAAACAAAATACTAGACTTGTCACCTAATTTATAACTACACTATGCCTGTATATGTGCACTGTTTTAACAAAATTTTTGTATGGTAGGCAGGAGTGTGCTGCTAATTTGATGAGGGGGCTTGCCCAAGAAGAATTTCAGCTAAGGATCAACTCATTAGAAGTCCAATGTTATCAGACCAATTTATTAACAATGGACTCGTGCAAGTTCTCCCCTTCCCATCCAACACATTCCTACAAATTTATGAATATCAAAAAGAAAATACCTTAAACATTTTTAAAATATTAAAAATGTTTTTTATTTAATAAAAAAGGAAACATTAATTGACATGTCAACAATGCCTAGATATTTTCAAATATTTATTATTTAAGAACAGAAAAGTAAAATTTATTTCTTCTTAAACTTCAGGACTGCTGTAATCTGATGTAAACAGAATACTGGCTAAACTGATCTGCATTTCTTAAAGACTCATACAGCTTTTATTCATTCAGTAAACAAATTTTACTAACTGTAGATAAATATAATAAAAAAAAAATTAGGACATGAGACACTGCTACTATAGAACAGCCTCTAGTAGGAATTATATTTTAGATATTGGGGGGTGCAGAGTCTCCTCCTGCTTAGACAGGTCTTTGCCTCTTAATTTTGGGAAGCATTCAGGTAATTAATCCCATAGTATGCGCTTGGCACACCCAGGGTCTTGAGCTGGACTTACAGAAGCTTTTGACTGTCTCTTCCTCAGCTATGAATACATAAATACATTACTATATCTATATAATATCAGTGTAGATACACCATAGACAACTGTTAGAGAAAAAAAACTATCGTAGTGTGAAAGGCATCATTTCATCTATCTCATATTGTGCTCATACTTCACAACGAGTTGCCCATGTATTGCACTATCTCGAATAAGTAACACTTCACTAATAGAGAAAACTATTGGTCGGTTATTCTTGTTGTGCACCACCACCCAGACAGCACCGTTTCAAAGCTAGTTGGCTTTTCATTGGTGGGTGCCTTTCACACTACAATCGTAGTTTTTCTTTAGGAATTGTCCATAGTGTACCTACACCAATATTATATAGAATCTTAAACTCTTAAAATATTATGCCTTGTTGCATTTAGTTTATTTAAATAAATACGTTACATATGGAAATCAAGAATGGTACCGAGTGGTCATGTTAGATAAACATTGTTTTACTGTGGCAAACATTTACCACAGTAAAACAAACTTCCGTTACGTATTTTTGTATTTGCTGCGTATTACCACGTAACCCGCATCTCTCTTCTCATACTGGCTGAATAAATATCATTAGGAGGAAAATTATTTTAATGTATAGAAAGATAATAATAAGCTACTAGGCTTTTCATACCAACTAAGAAATACTGTTCCAGGCTTAGACCTAAACGGATGTCATGAACTGATGAGAACTAGAGGGTAACTTGGGAATTTTTTTTTGGCTGATGCAGCATAAGCCTCTGCTTCCTTGCACCATATAGCTAAATAAATAAAAAAATAAATTATTGGAGGAATGGACTTTTGTTTTTTCCTGATGCTTTAAGCTTCCTTTCTTGAACTAGTACTAATAAACCTTGAATAAAAATACTTGGGTCATTAATTAAAGATGTACACCAAGTTCTTAATCTGTGTCAGTTTACTACCTAATCCAATTCACTGATTTTATTTTATTTGTTTTGCTTGACATCATTGAAATTAATCATGTTATCTAATTTGAAGAAGAGTAAAAGTAATTTTGAATATGGCATACATATTCCTTATTGCTCACTGGTAAAATGAACCAATGAGCCAAGGTGATGCTAATTATATCAAGCGTCTTCTCATCAGAATAGGATTATATACTATTCACCAAAAATCCCCAACAAGTATTTTTTTTTTTTTTTTTTTTGGCTGATCAGGAGGAAGAGGATTTTAATTTTTCACACCATGGCCACAAGTGTTGCAGCAACCCATGACTTTCAGTGCATGTTTAACAACCAGATTTATATTACATTAATTATAATATAAATAAATGTAATATTACAAAAAACAATATGAATCAATTTCAATGGAAATACAAGAGTGGCACAATTCTTGGTATTTACATATCAGAGATTTTGGCATATTGATTCCCAATATGCCAAAGTATGCTGCCATGTTTTTAGATTTAGAGATCTATTTTTAATATACAGTATACACACTCTTATAATGACTAGCATCCAACTGTGTATGCTGCAAATTTTATACAAGAGCAACAGGAGGAAGACTGTTCTCGCAACTAAAGTTGAAATGAGCGTTAACACAGTCGAAGCTCTATATAACGACCCAGGAATGAAAAACGGTCGTTATATCGATTGTTCATAAAATAGCATTAGGTTTGGCCGTGACAAAAAAAAACATAGGACGTTATAACGTGTGGGACGTTAGGGGGGGGGGGCACCATAAAGAGCGTCGTTGTATAAAGCATGAGATAGATGACTGGCTTACCTGTACTCGTAACAACTGCTGTACTACTATATGTATATGAATATTTGAAATAAGATCCGAATCGCAATTTATCTTGGCACTAATATTTAATCACGATAACTTAATTATATCACCCAGATGTTCGGACGACGATCGCTTTCGCCGCTAACCCTTGCTGTAAGCAATCGTAGTCATGGTAACACATGCCAACAACAAACGCTATCAAATCACGTCTATGCGCTCACGAAACTGGCATCTGAATAGTTACGATGCTGTGGCAGCTTAAAGTATCTGCATCGTCGATGACGTGGCCATGGAACAGTTAGTGACTAACGGATGTGAACGCCTTCTCGCTGAAGGCTGTGAATAAATGAATCGAGAAAAAACGAGTTTATGTTACGCCACGCCATTCACAACAAGCAGCAGAACGAGTAGTGAGATCTGGCTGCTATGTGAAACAATTCAGCGAACCTAGATGTTTTTTTGCCTAATATAAGGGTTGCATTCCACTGCACATTTTAGTATAACAGAAACCAGGAGAACTTTAACTTCGGAGTAAGCCGGGAGGAATTCTAACCGCAGACGTATCAGGGCGCCATCTAGGATTCCTCAAATAAAAGTACTGAACCTAAATTTTCAGGTTTAGCATTACGACTAAATCTCAATTTGAGAACGGCTCATAATTTGGCAGAGCTGTAAATTAATGTTTCGAGCACAATTGTTTGAAAACTTTCTCCCAGACTAAATTATGAATACTTTGTCTGGGATCCACATACACTGGTGTTCAAAGAAAGTGCATCACCCCTTAAAATTGTAATTGACACGGATAGGTGATGACGTAATTTGCATCAGCCATTACTTTCAACTATAAAGCATGCTCTGCAAGATTTGAAGTCATTCCTTGCTTGTTTCAGGATAGCGAGTTACGTGCTGAGTACGCCACGAAGAAAGTGCTATTGTTGCTTTATGTGAGGATGTTCTTCCCGTCATATCGCTTATAGAATGTCTTGTAATCAGTCGACAGTGAGTAGATTTCTTTTCAAACTCAACAATACTGGTTCTTCTGATAGGAGAAAAAGAACCGGACGCAAACGAGTCTCTACGCCAAAACAGGACCTGGTTTATAGCGCTTATGCCTTAAAAACCGCAAAGCTTCTTCGTCTGAGCTGAAAAGAGAATGGGAAGAACATACAGAAGTGGTAGCAAGTGCAGTAATAGTCAGAAGACTGCCTCTTCAAAAATGGACTTGGAGCCCCTCTACACAAAAAATTAAAAAATGCTGGATTAATTTGGTGTACAGAGCATGTAAAATGGATCCCCGAGAAGTGGAAGTCAAGTTATTTTCTCGGATGGGAAGAAATTCAACTTGCATGGCTCTGCTGGGAGACAAACGATTCGCCGTAGACGTGGTGAAGAATAACCATCCAGATGTATCGTGTCTATAGTAAGATTCCCTACCAGCCAAATGATATGGGGGTGCATTTCGTATCGCGGAGTACGTCACATGCAGTATAAAAGGTTCCGTAAATGCCAATGGATACCTGGCTATATTGGAAGGCAAATTACTGCCAACCATTACAACCTGACAAGTAACTGCATCTTTCAGAACGACTCTGCTCCTTGTCATTGGGCGAAAAGTGTAAGTAGGCACTTCTATAGTTACTTTAGCTTCATTTCTGCATTACAGGTTCGACAGTAATATGTTTACATTTGTTACAAGTGAAAAAAAATGTTTGAAAGAACGGTCCATTACAACTGTTAGCTGCCCAAGAAACAGCCCGAACCTGAATCCTATAGAGAACTGTTGGCATCATGTGGAATCCACAGTTGCCAGAAAGAAACCAAAGACCCTTCGTGAACTTCAGGAAGCCATAATTCGTGTTTGGAACCACGAACTATCAGTTGATTATCTTCAGAAATTGATCTTGTCAATGCCTCGATGGTGTGCTGCTGTCATCAGAGGCGGTTCAACTAAATATTCATTTTCACCTGATGAACTTTTCATTTTGTTTTCCATTTAAAATGATAAACTGAAGCAAATTGAGGGCTTCTGTAACATTTCAACCATAACTGTTGTTTACCAAAACTGTTGTATAAAAGGTTGCAAATGCTCATTTGGAATATTTTGAGAGCACCTGTCAAATATTACTTAGCTTTGCCTTAACTCTTAATAAATATCTTTTGTTTATATATATCTTTTGTTTATATTTCTATTTGTGATGCTAGTCATTAATGTAATATACCATCGCGAAAAAGGGTTAGAAATCTGAAATTCTAGGTGATGCACTTTCTTTGAACACCAGTGTATTTATAAATTCACCACTGTTCGGGATTTATAGCCCGAATGGGTCGCGATATACCGTCGGTAACAGAAAGGATTCTTGATTCCTAGGGAAAAAACAAGAAATACACATCCCAAAAACAGAATTATTTGGAGTTAAGAACCAGAAATCTGTTCACCAATGCCTTAATCAAGCATGGGCTAACCTTGCTTAGTAGCACTAGAATGCAGAGAACTAAGAAAATTAATAAATTTTTTGAAAAGTCAGTACCAAACTTGCGAAAACAAAATCATTCTTTTCATGATTAGTGAGTTAAAATTGCTGAGAATAATTATTTCTTATATATTAAGGATGCCAATAAAAAGAGCTAGCCTAGAGTTAGTAGGGCAACTGAGTATGAATAGGCATGACCCTCACAGTATCAAGTAAGTTTACACTACTGAGGTAAGGATTTTTTGGTTAATACTCAACTCGTCTTGGAAGTACCTTTGTTTAGGCACTCAAGGGAATGCTCCCACTTCATATTCTACTTGTCATACAATTTACGATAAATTTTTGATGTTCAGCTCTCCGTAGGTGTGGGAGGGCGCATACGATTAAGAGGAAATTCTGCATTAGAGGCAATACCTGTGGAACTTTCATTATCAAATGTTTCAGTAGAAGCATAATTGATGTACTGCAATGCAAGAGGTTCTGTCCCTAAAAGGGACAACTACTAAACAAATGTAATTTAAATTCTTATTAGGTGGATGGTGGGAGAGATTTTTTTTTTTTTAATACTTGTGGTAAGTTCCAGAAACTTAAACTTTCCCTTATGGTTTTTATATGCTAAATTACTTGAATGATTTTATTATCTAATCCCGACCCCGCTCAACATTATTCAAACAAAGTAAATTTCGGAGTCTCCGTAATTTGTAGATCAGAATGGCAGGCATCTACAACTCTTTCTCCAGTGAAAGCACCCCCTCCAGAAATTCTTCCGGTCTTTCCTTACTGACTTTCTTGCACACTATGCAAGAATGTTAGTAAAAAAAGACTTGCATAAAACTACCTCTATGTCAAATTGCATCTTTGAGAAATTTAAGTCATAAGGAACATTTGAACCTCTATTTTATTTCATAGCACAGAAATAAGGGTTCATGTGTTAAAGTAATCTGCATTGAATAACTGCTGAGGAACATTTGACAATGCCATCGAAATATTCCATGTTCCTGCAAATATAGTATCACATGCTTCTAGCAGAGACTATCTTTTTCTTTGAATTTCTTGGAGCACCGAATTGGTATGGCCCTACAGCACAAATATTTTTGTGCAAAAATGTGTTCCCAGCTGACTGCATGTTGTGCAGGTTAAGAAATCCACATCTTTTCAAACAAGTGACAAAACTACTAGTGTGATGGAGGAATTTCGATTCACATATATGTAAATTACTACAACTACTCAAGTTCTGAAAATAACCCATGCCAAATCCGTTAATGAAGTAATGGGCAATCAAGAATGACACAATTGTTGAACTTTATACAATTCGAAAGTAATGATCACACTTGGGGCAAGATGTTCGACACCTTACACGACTTAATCGGTTAGCTTCATGCTAGACATGAAAGGATTGTTTGGAGTTTTTCGACAAGGCAATTAAGGATATGAAGTGTCGAGCGTATAACAATACCTGTAAATTACATATATTCCGTGCTCAGTTAGCCTATTTTGCGAGATGAAAAACCAGAGATCTTTAAGAAATCAGTTATAACACTTAAACTGAACAATACGGATGCAAAAACTGTACAATAAACGTTTTTCATGTCTTGAGGTGAAAGTGAGTTCATGCCAGAGGGGGGGGGGGGGAAATCAATGCTCTCCCATCTTAATATTTTGTTTTGCCATAGATGAAAAAAAATTAATTGCCTTGATATACAATAAGATTTCCCCAAATCAACAAAATAACTTGAAAGGGGTTCCACAAAAGATAATTTTCGGATGAAATCATTCAACACAGAGATGGAGAACAGTCAGGGGAAAGATGGTGATTCTTGTTTGATTTTGCACTAAGGCAAGTAAGTCCATGTGTGTGTGTGTGTGTGTGTGTGTGTGTGTGTGTAAAACAAAACTTCCTCTCATCTGGTAGGAACTCAAAATCATAACCTTTCCCACATGGTATCGAAAGATGATGATCACAACCATTGTGCTAGCCACAATGGTTGTGATCATTGTGGCTAGCACAACAATGAATCAAGAACTGAAGAAGAAAGCATACAAGAGAGCAAAATTAGCAGACCAAAAAACACATTAAGTATGCGTATCTTCAACTAAGCTTATGCCAAATCCTTAAATTGCAAGAAGTTCTTGCTGAAAATATTGCTAGAGGGCCTTGCGCCCAAAAACTATCAAAAACATATGCAGTTTATAGTTTCTGAAAATAGTCAGCGAAGATGTCCAAAGAGACGTTCAGTTCAGAGGTTACGGTTTTCTTTAGGTCCTCAACATACTGAAATCTTCTCTGTTCGGGATAGTTTTGACTTTAGGAAAGAAGTCAATGACATTGATGAAGTTATATCAGGCTTAATGTCGAAGTTTGCAGATGATACAAAGGTTGGCAGAGTTGTTAATGACGGTATGCTACCGCAACAGGATCTAGAAAAGTTGGGCAGATGGGCTGAGAAATGGCAACTGAAGTTTAACATTGACAAATGCAAAGTACTGCATATGGGTAGCAGTAACCACAGAGTAACCTACCAACTGTGTGATACTACACTCAGGGCAATGAAGAATGAGAAAGACCTGGAGGTACTTGCGCAGTCCGATATGAAGTTTTCTGAGCAGAGCAGACAGTCTTCCGGAGCAGATCATGGGGCCTTGTCAGTGATATATAGGAATTTTGCTAGTAGGGATAAGGAGGTGACTGTCCCTTTGTAGAGTTGCTAGAACGGGGTACTCTTACCAAAAAAGAGTACAGTTCTGCAAATTGCAGCATCTGGAGATTAGGCACCTGCGAGGTGATCTGATTGAGGTGTATAAAGCCTTGAACGGGTTGAGCATGCTCAAGCTCAATGCTGATGGGATTCTTCCAATTGCTTAGATTACGAACCTGAGAGGGCATAAATTCAAACTGAGGAAAGAAAGTTGTAGAATAGATGTGCGGAAATTTGCCTTTAGTCAGCGGGTAGTTGGTTGCTGGAACAAATTTCCCTCTTCTTTGTGGAAGTTGATACGTTAAAAAAAAGAAAAACTCAAGGAAGAACTGGGCAAACTTTTAGAGCGAATGGATGTCTGAATTGAGATGATTTTTTTTTTTTTTTTTTTGTTGTTAAAATCTATTTAATGATGCATCCTCCAATATGGAGGCAAGGAGATGAGGACGAGGGCAGTAATTGGCATGCCTAACCGCTATGCTTAGTGTTAGTTAGGGTGTTTATCCCATCTTCCAGTTGTTTTAAAACCGGGAACTCGTTTTCCCCATTTTAAAACTGCGGGAAGGAGCGATAAACACCCTGACTGAGGCAGACTGGAGGTGCACCATAATCTGGAGTTCGACCTTGTTTTTTTTTTTAGCTTGCTTTCTTGCATCATATGCTTATACTAATGCTATTTAATATCATACGGAGTGTTTTCGTGGCGTACATTGGGCCCTTGATACCCGTGGAACAAAACTTGGATGCCATTACTTATAAATGGTTTCTGACAAATCAAATCTCCTCATAGCAGCAATGTATCCATCTGTGAATGCATTCTTCCAGCATAATGCACCATATTATAAGCCTAGAATTCTATAGTACCGATTCCAGGAATAAGAGTGAATTCAGACTATTGTAGTGTCCTACAGTCACAGATCTGTATCCAAGTGAGCACTTGCGAGAAGAGTTAGCATATACAGTACTGTACGATTCAGACTAGAGAATCCGCCCCTATCCAATTTGCAAAAACTGTGGGGAAGCAAGTAGGTTAATGCATCCCTGTAGCAGAACGTGTCGAAAGCATGCTGCTTTCGACACGTAGTTGAATCTATGTTACTTTAAGAGCTAAAGAGGAACCTACTCGCTATAGGCAAAATTTACCCAATAAAGTTACCAATTCACTGTAAATAAATAAATTCTTCTTTTCTACAAGCCTATGGTATTAACACCCATTTTTACTAGCGTTTGCTTATACCAGAACCCTTTCTTTAAGGTTGGGCCTTACACACCCAGTAAGTTCAGTATTTTTAATGACTATTTTTTTTCCCGTTCGTAAAACTATTAGCGCAATACGAGGGTGACACGAACGCTCCGTCTATCCTAAATCCTATCGCTATTTTCGCCTTCTTTTGAAGATCTTTTCTCCCCTTCCCCTCCCCTAGAATTTACCATCCCTATACCATTCGCTTGTCTATACAAATTTTCATGCACTTCATATACATTCGTATTATATTCCACATTAAAATAAATACAAATTTAAAAAAGTGTAATTTACATTTTTTACATTGCGTAGGGACTACCTTGTCTACTAGTATTACGATAAGAGGCTGCATATTTGCCCCCCCCCCCCTTTTTTTTTTCTAATACTACAGAACGTAGTGCCTGATATATGGCCAGGAGTAGTCCCCTGATGAATTTCCTGTCTATGTATCATATTTTCATCTACTATATTCAGATTATGCATATTTGCCACCCCCTGATTCGACCTCTTGCTAAAATTGCCCTCCCATACCTGAATATAGTGTTATTTATTTACTTGTGTGTGTGTATTTATTTATTTTTTTTTATTCTCTCCCTTCAGTTCCAGTTCATTTTTGCACTAGGTTTTTCAAAATTCTTTCACCTGTTCAACCACTACTTCATTTCCACTTTCTACTATCTTCTTAGTTCTGGCACCTTGTGGACTTTTCATTTCCATTTTCACCGACACTTCATTCTACAAACCACACATTATTTATATCCTTTTGCTTCCTCTACTGCTTGCACTGTGCGTTTTGCCGCATAAGACATACTATAACTTTTGTTATTTTTCTTCTTTTTCTGCTTATTTTGCTTCTTAACTGTTATTAGTCAGCACGACTGGAAATGCCGACCCCTGGGGGGTGGTGTACAAAGTCACTACGAAAACTCCCCAGGGGTGAGGTCATGACCTCGACCCGCACCGAACATTGTTCCCAGGTGGTGGCCAGTCTATCACCAACATCCTCGATGTGATTTTCCAAAAACCAGCACACCCGCAACTACCAGAACAACTGCAGATCTGCGATAGAAATGAAACATATCATATAGACCAAATGGAACTACCTTTTGCCTTAGAAGAATTACAACAGGCAGCGCAACAAATAAGGAATAAAAAATGCCCAGGCCCAGATCTTCTGGAGCCGGAGATTATTAAAAAAAGTGGTAGACATCTCTCCGCAGACTTTACTAAACCTCTTCAACACATGCCTGAAGACAGGAGTCTTTCCAGCCGACTGGAAAATGGCCAACGTCAAATTAATTCTAAAAAATACAATGAAGCCACCAGAACAACCCGAATCATACCGGCCAATTTCCCTGCTCCCAGTTGCTAGTAAACTCCTTGAAAATATGCTTCACAAGCGACTCCTGCACCACTATGAAGCTGCAAATCTCGTGATGCCCACACAGTTTGGGTTCAAACCCGGAACCTCAACAGTGGATGTTCTCGACAGCCTCCTAAGTTTGGCTGCTGCCTGTGATAGGGAGTATTTCTTGGTTATTTCGGTCGATTTTGCTGGGGCATTCGACACCATCTGGTGGCCGAGCGTCCTAGCCAGACTGAGGAAGGCATAAACACCCGTCAACCTTTACAAAATAATGAAGTCATATTTATCCAAGAGAAAAATACAAGTAGTGACTCCGTACAAGAAACTGACCAGGCCTGTTTACAGGGGCTGCCCCCAGGGATCGGTACTGGGACCACTCCTCTGGAGTATGGTATTGGATGAGTTTCTGTCCTTCGACTTGGGGGAAGTCCACTCACAGGCATTTGCAGATGACCTGATACTGACTGTTGCCGTAGACAATCGACTTCAATTGGAAACCCAGGCAAATCGAGCAATTCAAATTCTACAAGGCTGGATGAAGGTCCATTTTCTTAAGATCTCACCGGGGAAAACCTACTCAATGCTACTGAAAGGAACATTAAATCTCTGTAGACCACCGCAAATTAAAGTAGAAAATACAACTATCAAACTACTCAGTGAGATGAAATATCTAGGAATCATACTGGACAAGAACCAATCTTTTAACCCACACTTGAAACATATCCGAGAGAAAATAAGGAGATATTCTGCCCTCGTCTCAAGAATAGCTAAAAGGGATTGGGGACTCAAGAGGCACACCTTGGGACTGTATTACAAAACATTTATACCAGCCATAACTTAGGCGTCACCCATCTGGTTCCAAAAAGCAACTACTGCAGTTAACAGAAGGACACTCGATTCCATCCAACGGACAATACTCCTCTCTATTACACGGGCCTGCTGCACTGTGAGTACACATGCTCTGCAGGTTCTGGCGGGAGCACTCCCCCCTTGATCTCGAGGTGGTGCGTTGTGCCATGGTGCAGCATCTCGCAAAAGGGCTTCCCTGCACCTTCCTGGGCCACTCCATTGATCCTACAGGAAACCTAAAAAGAGAGAAAACAAAAGTCGCCACCCACCTACAGCAGGTCTGGCAGGATAGATGGTCAGAATCCACAAAAGGGGAAATAACGAGGAAATTTCTGCCTGATGTCGGAAGATTATACCCAAAAGCACCATCATGGTTTCACCCTGGACTGTACACTACGTATCTTTTAACAGGTCATGGGGCCCTCAATGCCAAACTAAACAGTTTTAAATTAGTGAACGATCCCCGCTGTGTCTGTTGGGAAGTGGAGGCATGGTCTCACATAATGAACAACTGAAAATTATGAGGATCTCCGCTGCCTCCTGATGACAAAGCTGACTTACTTCCCTCGCAACAGGGAATCAAACCTGTTGGACTCGCAAGAGGAGTATAAGGAGTTGACAAAATTCGCCCAGGGACTGTTCACCCGAAGGAGGACACTTATTGCTATCTACAGGGATCAAGAACAGGCACCACGACTAAACTAACCATTCTTGGACTGATACAAGACCTTCCTTTGGGACTCTCTATAGATTTTTTTTTTTTAAGCCACGCTCCCTTGCGTGGCCCTTTGCCTTCACTCCCCGGGCGGGATGGGGAGGTGACTTCTGGTCTCCTCCCCCCCCTCGCCGCCCCTCTCTTCCCTCTGGTGGGGCATGGGCCTGCTCCACTGATTTGGGGGTCATCTTCTCTATGGACCCCTTATTTCTGTCTTTTCCCCCCAGCCTTCAGTCTCCCCACCCCTCCCTCCCTCTCTCTCTCTCTTTTAATTATAATTACTAGTGTCTGAACCATTGTTAAATTGCATGAGCCCTACATCCAAAAACTTACACTTATTTGCATAAATAGTACTTCATTTTGGCTGACCCATAACTATAACGTGTTTTTTTTTTTAATTAATTAATTTTTTTTAAGGTCCTTGCCACCGAAATCTCAGGAAATTAGGTGGCAGGACCTGCCAGAGTAAATAACTATAATACTGGTGTACTTGGTCTACCTCCACGAGGCAGAGTGTGGACAACGTTGGGTCCCATTAGGGGCCCAGCGGCTAAATGACCAGAGGAACAACGGTACACGACACTACACATGTACAAAATCCATACACTTTTAAACCGCTGGCATTGACAGTGTTCTGTTTCACACCCACAATGTATAGCCCGCGGAGATGGGGAAAACCCCTGGTGCCGTTTGACACTAAACACACTCTACAGTCTACTATATATATATAGTTTAATTTTTATATAGTAAACATACGTTTTAAAATGTTGCTATCCAATATTACTAGAATCTTACTAATTTGATGAATTTGAAGTGGATTAATTAATTCATCAAATGTAGACATTGAGGGGATATCAGAGACGTAGCGTCACTCAGATATAAGAGATGCAGAATTTTAATATGGAGAGTACAATGTTACAATGTATACAGAAAGGACCGGACACGGTAAACTCAGCGACAAAAAATATTTTGAAAAGAAAAATGAGTAACTAATATTTTGAGTCAAAGAGCCAATAAAAAATACTCTTGGGACTGGCATCTTTATACCAAAGATAGTTAATTTGGAATGTTCAGTTCAATTCTGGCGCTGTGAAAATAAGCACAAAGGATGTTAAGGTCGAACATGGCCCAACAGAGGATGGGTTCTTTTCATTCTCTACGAGATGACCATACATGTAATAGCTTATGTGAAATGCAGCAAATGATATGCTCCAAAAAAGTAAATACAGCAGTGAAACATCTTGCGGGCTCAACCATGGAAAACCCAGCACAAATAAGGGCTAAAGTCATTGAAGATGTTCCTGATGCAGTGCAGCAAGGTATTCTTCCAAATAGTAATGTTATGTGCAGAAACATACAAAAGAGGAGAATCAAAACTTTAAGAGCACCGGCCAATCCAGAATCTCACGAGGTAATAATTATACCATTCCGACCGGCAGCGCATACTGGTATTTGGTAGGGAATATCACTCAACATGCAGTGAATATATGAAGGGATTATTTATGGACGGCACTTTTTTTCCTCAAATTTTCGTCTTACTAGTTAGAAAATATGGAGGTGCAGTTTTTCCTATATTGTTTTATTTGCTGCCGGATAAGAGCTGAAACATATATAAAATTATTTAACATGATACGCGAACTTTGGCCTCAATTGAATCCAGAAAGCATAAATGTGGATTACGAACTTGCAATCCATCAAGCTATTCGTGCAGTGTTTCCAGAAGTAAACATTAACGGTTGCTTATTTCACTTAATTAAAAATCTTCGGAAATACTTGCCATCTTCTAGGAAGATGCAACATGGATGTTGACTTTACATTACATTCAGAAATGATCACATCTATTGCATTTGCTCCCAAGAAGACATTCATGCAATTACCAGTACAGAAAATTATTTACCAGAAGATTTGAAACCAATTTTAGAATTATTTACCAATACGTATATAGAACGTCTCAAATAATGGTACCAGAGCTGCACCTCTTCCTCTCTCATTTCATAACCGAAATGAAAGTGGAAGAGGAATTGTTGAAGCTGAACATAAAAAAGGCACCTGGGGTGGATGGGATATATTCAATCATATTAAAAGAGGCAGCAAAGGAGGTAAGCAAGCCTTTAGCTATAACTATGAGAACAGCCTTGGATTCAGGAGAGGTCTCAACGGACTAGAGATGCGCAAATGTATCTCCAATTCATAAAAGAGGATCAAAAGTTGACATGAGTAATTACAGGCCTGTTAGCTTAATATCTGTTCCAGGAAAAATAATGGAGTCGCTGATTAAAAAAGTAATGCAGGACCATCTAGCCAGGAGTTCGGTTATAGTTCAGTCACAGCATGGGTTTGCTCAGTGGAGATCATGTCTGACAAATCTGATTGCATACTATGACGCAGTGACAAAGGAACTGGATGCAAAAAATGATTTTGATATTATATACTTGGATTTCAGAAAAGCTTTTGATACTATTGCACACAAAAAAGATGCTGTACCAATTGGAATAGTGTGGCATTAAGGACACGTTGCTGCTTTGGATAAAGGAATGGTTGAGTGGAAGAAGACAGGGTGGTAATCAATGAACACTGCTCTTCGTAGGCTAATGTTATTAGTAGAGTTCCACAGGGTTTGGTGCTGGGCCCATTGTTTTCTGTATTAATAATATTCATGAAGAGACTGATCTGCAAACTTCGACATCAGGCTTGATGTCGAAGTTTGCAGATGATACAAAGGTTTGAAGAGTGGTGAGTGACAGTAATGAAGGCATGCTGCTGCAACAAGGTCTATAAAAATAAGGTAGATGGGCTGAGAAATGGCAATTGAAGTTTAATATTGACAAATGCAAAGTACTGCATTTGTCAATGTTATATGGGTAGCAGCAATCCAAGAGTAACATATCACCTGCGTGGCACAGGATAGTGGAAAACAAAAAGACCTGAGGGAAAGTTGTTCAGCCAGATAGAAGTTCTCTGAGCATCGCAGACACGCTGCTAGGGCAGCCCGTGTTAGTTAATTTGTCAACAGAGATAAGGAGGTAATTATCCCATTTTATGAGACAACGGTCAGGCTACACCTTGAGTACTGCATACAGGTCTGGTGGCCTCATTTTAGGAAGGATGTGGATCTTTTGGAATGTGTGCTGAAAATTGCAACGAGATTAGGAGGGGAACAAATATGCGCTCTTACCAAGAAAGACTTCAGTTCTGCAAATTACAGCGCATGGAAACTAGTTACCTGCGAGGAGGTCTCATTGAGGTGTTTACGGTTCCGAATGGAATTAGCAAGCTAAATGCTAATGTCAACTGTACTCTTGCTCAGACAAAACTGATGAGGAGGCATAAATTTAAAAAAAGGAAGGATGGTCGCAGTACAGATGTGCAGAAATTTCCTTTCATGCCAGGGGACGGTTACTAACTTCCATCTGTTGCAGAACTGAGTAGTTTGAATAAATTTAATGAAGAATTAAATTACTAGAAATAAACTTGTTGCTTCCTGTCAATGCTAATACTATACTGAAGCCTCAGCTTTGGTGTCTGGTGTCACTCTATGCTTAAAGGTAGAAGTATCCTGAACAAAGCGAGTTCCTTTTGTTGTCCATCAATCATTCATATGCGAGTGTTACAAGACTCACTTGGCAGGCGACTGAGCTTTGTACTTAATTTATTTCACGCCAGGTTGAAACGGACAATGGAAATTGGATAACATAACAATTTGTAGTTATGAATTGACATGTAGACTTCATTTTTCAGTGTTGTGCGTTCAGTTCTCTTGTTGGCGATTTAGATCTGAACTAATGTAATATCGACGAGAACTCGTTTTCTCTGCAGCAGTCAGTTTTAATCTATAGATATGACTAAACTTAGCTTTATTGCTGTTGACAGTAGTCATTTTATTCTTCAATTGAGAATAGCATCACCGAATTAGGGTAATACTAATCGCAGTGAGATCAAAATTCAAAAGCAAGCAATAATATCATCACTGAGATTATTGCTTGCTCTTGAATTGGCCGGATGGACTTTGATGCCTAATTTTTGAATGGATGCACCTCATTCTCTGTACGATATTGTAAATCTGTATCTATAATATCGTATACATACGGCGGAGCTGCCAGAATTTTGCAGGTACCGCTTAGTACAATAAGTAAATAAATCTAACTTAACAGTGTGATCGTTGAACTACTGGAAACCGTTTCCCATTCGGATATTAGCAAGAATGCGTTGAGAATCAGGAACAGAATATTTCTTATAGCGCTGCGTACTTTGTTTTGCAACAATATTTATTTAGATCGAATGTATTACTACGTTATGCAGAAACGTTCCTGCGCACGCGTGTACACACAAACAGAAAAAGTATTCAAACTACAGAAGCGTTTAGTGGATCGTACTACAAGTAGTTTAATGGTTGTAGCCCAACTACAATGGCCTAACTTACAAGAATATTGCTTAATGTTTTCTTCAGTAGACAATTATAAACAAAGCATTACCCATTTAACTGACCTCGATATTACATAACATCTATTACTTGTGGGCAGTGCATGCGTTTTTCTGTGTACGACATTATCAAATCTTTCATAGAAGCAAGACAGCTTTATAATTATCTCTGAGAAATGGGCAAAGGAACAACGTAATGGTGTTCGTTCCCAGTTATAAACAGTGCATCAATGCGTCCGAAACGTACGAAAGAAATATGCACTTAGAATCCTCGAATAAACCTGCAATTTTCTGATGTAATATTATCAAACCTTATTGCTATAAAAGGGACCCCATTGTAACAGATTTATTGTGGACAAAATGTAAACTTACATATTTCAAAAGAAATCTCGCAGCATATTTCAAAAAATTATGCATATTTGTCATTAAAAATTATTTCTACATATGTATAACCTGCGATCAATTACGTCTGTTTCATACCAATGGAACTGGCCTGTTCTACTGTATACAGCGTAGAACTACCCATGTAAGTAATATTCAGAAGATTCAACTCATGAACGTGCTGAGTACTCCAAAAACTCTTGGGAAAAACGGTCACAAATATAATAGCCCGCTGAGTAGAAATATGAATAGTGAGCGCGCGCATACACACACACACAGTTTCGTTAACAAATTACATATTTATTTGAATATACAAACTGAGAAGAATGGGAGTTGAGTGTTCGAGAGGTGCACCGATGTACGATCCAATTAGCATTCCATTTCCAAGCGTCCTGGCTACGCTAGAACGACGAAGCATAACGAGCAGTGACCTACCGCGATACAAGCTTGTGTCCAACTACCAAATCCCATGAGTATTTTAAACAGGGATAGGCCGACATGCCCGCACTAGCAAATAAAGTCACCAAGTCATGCGAGGAGTGCCAGGATAGCTGGAGATTCTCAAGAACGGAATCTAAAAATCAAGTTAAATAAATACAGTAATTTGTTTTTAACCTTATAGAAAGGAAAAAAAAGTTATTGGTCACTGAAGTCGGTTAATTTCCGGTACTTTATGTCCAACTGTGTTGTAGTTTGCTCCATACTCAGACATGAATGAGTTTGACATAAAATAGGCCTGAATCTAAATATTACTTCCCCCCCTCCCAACCAAAGTGATAAATACCTAATAAAGAAGAGTACAAAACATTTGCTTGAGTAAATTTTTCAAAATTTACTCGTGCAAATTTCGTATTAATTATAAATCGTAGACAATACTTAGGCATAACTGTTTATAACATTGCTAATTTTGTAATGCCATGAACTTGTGCAATTACGTTAGATGCACACCACACACTTATGCATCTAACGTAACATTACTATAGTGTTACGTTTTCTGGCGCAAGGGCTACATAGGCCATATTGCGCCTCCCAAATCAATTGACTTTACATATAAAAACTGCTTGAGCAGCAGTTAGAAACGGTCATACATTTGAATTTGTTTTAAATAGAGAAAGAATTCCGAGAGGTTTCCGTCTTTACCTCTGATGCTATTGAGAGAGGGAAGTTGTTGTAGATCTGAAATCGAACTAAAAGACGTTCGTCGGGCATTGTTGAACAAGCTACATTTGAGGGGCATGTGTGTTACTGTAAGCGGTTGCGAGCAGTGCGCACACTGAGGAGTATCATTTCCTGTAAGCAAGTAGAGATGTGCGAGGCGAGTGTGACCTATTCGAGTTCTGCCTGAAATGACTTCTTTTCTGTTTTTATGAAGGCTGGAAGTCCATAATTGTGGTTCAGGTTTTATTTGGAATAGCTTGTCATTATTATTATTTATTTATTTATAAATTTTTTTTTTGCATTGTCCACAGAAGTGTCCATTGTTCCATAGATGTTCTCCGTATATTGTGTTTATAATCAGGATATGGGACAAGATCATTTGTTAAGGCTATGTTGGAAGGATGCTTTGAGCATCATCTGCACATTCATTTCCTGGAATACCATTGTGGCCGGGGATCCAAGAGAAGATAAGTTTGCCGATGCTCGTGTAGACACATCACCTTATGTCTTATGAGCTTTAAGAAGGGATTGTTAGGCGAGGAAGTGCTTTTCAAGACTAAAAGAGCACTCTGTGAATCAGTATATATTATGCTTTTATTTACTGACAGCAGTGGGATGTTTTTCAGAGCAAGCTTAATGGCGTGAAGCTCAGCAGTATAACATTACTATATTAGTACTAATATAGTAATTTCTACTAATATTAGTACTAATGTAATAGTATTGTGTTATTTCTAACCAGAGGCAAACCATCCACAACCTGGAAAAATTGAGGAGCATTGTTCATCAAAAGAGATCAGGATAGGAAGATAAAGAGAGAAAAAAAAAAAAAAGAGCTCTTCCATAACAATACACACACAACTAAGCAGAGTCAACAATGATTGTTCATGCAATACTGATGGCAGGTTGCGCATCCAATGGATAGTCCAGACCAGGGGTGGACAACCTTTTTAAATGGCGAGCCAAATGAAATGTCTGAGATATGAGAGCCAAATTTTTTTTTAGCTTTCCACGATTTTTGGATTATTAAAATGGTATTTAATGAAAAATCTGTCAAAGTTTTATGTTATTTATTGTAATATTTATATGTACTTGTACATATAATTTTATTAATAAGAAAAACGAAATACAAATTAAAGATAAAATGACAATTATAGTAACAAAATACAAATAACAATTCCAGTAACAAAAATTTGCAATATTTTATTTTTATAATATTTAATGAGAGATTTGATACTGTTTATATTTTATCAGTAAAATCGATATTTATCGTCGCAATGCGCAGAGTATTTTCTAAATTTAAGTCTGAAATTCGATTTAATGTCATTTTTGAAAAAAAAAAATTGTTCCATCTGTATGTACTTCCAAATAATGACAGAATGTGCTTTGCATTATCTATTGCAAAGTGTGGAACTGTGAAATTTCTTCTTGGTTACAATCATTTAAATGTGTTGGCAACCATAAGACCTTCAATTAAAAAAAAACTTATTGGTTTCAATCATTTATTTTCGTTTAATATTTTTTAATTGGGTTTAGCAAATCATAATCAACGAGGGTGCGGGTGAGCGAATTTTAAAAATTAAGATGCGTACATTAGTAAGATCTAATAAGAGAACCACTAAGTGTGGTTTGTCATTCAAATATATGTAATTAAAATACACATTTTTGTGTTGCTTTTTTCCCATAGTTTGATATACTAGTTTAATATAATATACTAATGCAGTGAAAAGTTTGCCAATACGTCTTATGGTTGCTAACACATATTTAAATGATTGTGCTTGCAATTTTGGAAACAATTGTACTTGAGCTGGTAGCCAATTGTCTTTTATAAACGTATACAGCTTTTCAGTTTGATGGTGGACATTTAGATTCACTAGAAAGCTGTTTATTCATAGGCTCAATTTTCACATAAAAATATACTCAACAGGTAGCCCGGAAATTATTGTTCATAATCAACTAAGATGCCTATTTTTATTTGCCATTGTTCTGTCTTGATCAAACAATCGTAAGCTAATAATTTTCGGGGAAGAAAAAGACAGGAAAAGAAACATGTAGAATTGGAAACATTGAAGAGATTAAAATAGGAAATGGAAGGAGCGAGCGGAGGAATCATTTATATTTACAAGATTTGTTTTTATCAAAATGACTCCAATTATGAAAGGTTTTTCAAATCTATAGTAGTACTGTATTACCATGGATGGGCTGAGAATCCGAAACAAAAAACTTCTGATATTGGTCGAGAATTTCTGCAAATAAAATTTTCAGAAAATAAAATTTTTTCACTGATCATTTTTACTTTAATAAACATTTTAAGGACAGGAATGAAGATGTGCTTATTTTATTTAATTTTTGTGATGAATTAAATACCGAAGAGAAAAATGTTTCATCTTTTCCATTCCCTATTCATGCGGAGACATTTCTAAGTATGGTTCATTGACTGTGATCCATATTCTTAAGCTACATTACCGATAACTTGCCAGCAAAACGAAGACCAGTAAACAGGAAGAAATTAACACACACACACACACAACGACAGGGCGTTTAGAGATTAAACATCTGGAACAGTTGAAGTTTGATGGAAAGGTGCATGTACGTGGACTCTTTTGTAATCCGTGGCAAACGGTATGCATGCGCCATATTAGCAGTGAATGTACTATTCGCTTAGTGAAGCAGAAATTTGTTGGTTTCATAGGCAATAATTGCAGAAGCAAACAAATAATTTATGTAATTACAAGGATGATTCATGAGGATATCTGCACTCTAGAGAGATAGACACTTTGCTATCTGAGGCGCATTCGGTGTGTTGCGGCAAGCCATATTAATGGAAAGTGGCTAACCCATCTCCGATTTTAAATTTGTTTCATGGTTACTGTTTCATTTACATATTTTAAATATCAATTAAATTCGTTATTAAATTCTATTGCTAAAAATTATTTAAAATTCAAATTACTGTATTTTGTCTACGTTTGGTGTAGATAAATTTCATTTAAAATCGATTATCCGAAAGACCCTCTTTGTTTCGGATGACTTGAATTATATTGTCTTGTATAGCCCGCGGAGATGGGGAAAACCCCTGGTGCCGTTTGACACTAAACACACTCTACTATATATATATATATATATATATATATATATATATATATATATATATATATATATAGTTTAATTTTTATATAGTAAACATACGTTTTAAAATGTTGCTATCCAATATTACTAGAATCTTACTAATTTGATGAATTTGAAGTGGATTAATTAATTCATCAAATGTAGACATTGAGGGGATATCAGAGACGTAGCGTCACTCAGATATAAGAGATGCAGAATTTTAATATGGAGAGTACAATGTTACAATGTATACAGAAAGGACCGGACACGGTAAACTCAGCGACAAAAAATATTTTGAAAATCTGTCTTGAAAATCTGTCTACCACCTCAAGTAATATTTCCAGCATTTTATTTAGTCCGTGTTCCTTCAAAATGGCCCGAAATGGCTTTACAAAATTAGAAAATAATTGTCGAAAGCTGCTAGGGTCAGAAAAATACACAGATCAAGCACACAAAGTAGGAAGAAAATTCAGTATTTTTTACTCGTACAACCAAAAAATGGCTAATTCAGAATTACCAATAAGAATTCATTATTAGTTAAGAAATGGCCGATGTACTTATTAAAGATTTATTAATGTGCTGAAATGGTACGGAATTCGTATTGGTAGTTCTGAATTGGCCATTTTTTGGTTGAAATAGATACTTAATTTTCTTCGCACTTTGTCTACTGGATGAATGTATATTTTTCTATATTGCTTTGGGTGGTTTTTTTTTTTTTTTTTTTTTCCCGATGGGGTGGGAGGGGCGACACAGGCGTTTCAGTTGATCGGAAAAAAAAAAAAAAAAATCCACACGGATGTTCAAAATGACAATTTATCTACACTAAACGTAGAGAAACAAGAGGCTTAGATTCAGAGAATTGTGTCAAAAAAAAGTTTTAAAGAAGAGCAGATAGATGTTAAGTCTTTTTAACTCTTGTGGATTTGCACACTTAAGGACATGATATCCCTGTAACGCTTCCAGTATGAGGATCATAAGCTTGAATGAGAGTTTCGTTGTAGAAAAGTGCCAGGATATCTAAGGATAAAAAGATACCAGTTTTAAGGAAGCAATTAGAGATATCATCCGTTCCTATTATAGAGCATTTTGGAAGTTGATCAGCCACGTTAATTAAAATAAAGATTTGGTTTTTTCTCAAAGTAAGATTAAAATAGAAGAACGTTAGATTCAGAGATGGGATAATTTAAGCATGAGAATTAGGAATGGTAGCAAAGGGGTAAACTATCAATTCCCATAATACAAAAGAGCAAACAGGGACAGGAGGACTAGGTAAAGAGGTGCCATTTGAGAATAGGCGTGAAAAGGGTTGCTGGAGAATGAACAATAGGACGGGAGACGGGATTAGACGAAGCGCCTCCTTTGATCAAAACAGGAAGGGAGGGCATCTCCAGTGTTCATTTCAAATTAAAACCAGCGTCAGGCTGACTGATATCTGAGTTTCTGATACTGTTAGAAAGCAAGGTGCGATAATAAAATGAGTGCTTGTGGAGGATAATAAAGAGGAAGGTGTTAGCGAATGAAACGGAACAGAAATTTAGACAGTAGGGGAGGATTGGTTGGAGTCCTTGGGGAAGGCATGCCACGCTTGAGAGGGTAGTGTAGAGTTCGGGGAACAAAAACAGAGTGCGCGGAAAAGAGGGGAATTTATCGGGAAAAAAAATGTAAGAGTTGAGTGAAATATAGTGAGGAGATAGTCGACGGAAAAAGTCGAAGTGAGGTTATCGGAAATGTAAAGGAGTGAGAAATTAAGGGATGAACGTGTAAGGGGTAGTTAAAGGGAGTTCGGTAAACAGTGAGAATGAAAGCAGAAGATTCACATAGATGACCAAGTCCACCGAAGAAGGCGATAATACCTTGAAATAGTCTTGAAAGGCAAAGTAGCAGCCCCGGAACAGAAAGTAGCGGTCCTGACAGGCAGAGTAGCAGATCCCAAAAGCTGAGTAGCAGTCCTGAATGCCGTACGATATTCCCCTGGAAGCCGTACGATATTGCTTCGGATGGCGGAAGATAGCAGCCCTGAATGAGGAAAGGATAGAAGGCCCTAACGGAGACATTCCGCTAGAAATTTGAAGTAAGTGCCAAGTTAACATAAGCACTCTAAAAATTATAAGGACTATAGGGAATAATAATAGAATTATAGGGGAAGGTCATATGGGAAATTATACACTAAGATATATGTATGTACATTTAGATGAGTATAGTTGTGGTGTTAGAACATAGTAATGAACGGAGAATATATGGAGATGGTCAAATCACGTATGAATGAATAGAAGTAAAGTAGCTAATATAGACGGGGAAATTAAAATGGATAATTAAGGTAAATACTGTCATATATGATGATCCAGTTGTACCATGGTGACCAAGTCAGAAAGTTTTTTTTTTTAGTACTGGTATGAACCAGATAATGAAGATAAAAGCTAGTTAATAGGATGGTTTCAGTTGTATGATGGTAATTCAGCCAGAGGAGGTTTTGTGATTAGTATTGCTATATAAGAAGCAAAGATTGTATAAGAAAGTTGAATGTGGAAACAGTGTGATCCCAAATAAAAATTGATGATACATTAGAGAAGTTATCATAATGGAAAATCATTAAAGTTTTAATATCCTTGTGCTAAATAAGTGATGTACATGAATATAAATTTACATAATCAATTAGTTCATACAATGTGTCATATCTGTGATGTTATCATGTTATAATATGTGCATAATTATTCTTAATTTCTTGTCCTGTATTTGTATGTGTAATAAAGATTTGTATATAGCCTTAATGAGGAATATACTTAATATAGAAATTCCCAAGAACACGATTTCTTCTGTGAGATAAGTCAGATGCGAAAGGTGGGCTGAGGAAAAGAGAAAAAAAAGGTACAAATAAGAATATAGGCATTCATACAGATTAAAAAATCCCCCCCCCCCACGATCATGACTGAAATCTTGTCAAACTGTCATTATTGGTAAGATCTCTACCGAAAATCAAACTTTACGTGACAAACTTCGAAGTTATCTTAAAACTAATCTTAGATAACCTAATCTTAGTTAATAGCATTGTTTCTTAAATGTTTCATTAAAAACTAGCCACTAATTATCCTATTTAGGTAACCTAACTTTAATAAGTCGTAACTTCCATATGATATTCACTTTACATCATAGTATTGTTCATGCAACATTACGATTCATAAATGTTTAATTAAAAACTGATGATCGTTTATTTTAGGTAAATTGATCTTTTTTTAATAAGGTTAAGTTACTAAAACAGATTAATTAGTGGTTAGTTTTTAATTAGAAAAATGTTCTTGAATAACGTAAGATTACGTAAAATGGGTCTAAGAATATTAATAGAAAGTTTGATTT
Organism: Mastigoproctus giganteus; assembly: GCF_048544385.1. Lineage (NCBI taxonomy): Eukaryota > Metazoa > Arthropoda > Arachnida > Uropygi > Thelyphonidae > Mastigoproctus > Mastigoproctus giganteus. The sequence continues at coordinate 136,582,691 of NC_143576.1, forward strand.
TTAATATCTGGCAGTAATGAGAGTGATCGAAAACAGCTGTCTCATGATCACTAGAAACAACAAGAGAACATTATACAGTGAGATTGTCAAGGCTATCACATCGAATAGAATTTTAGGTGCATTACCGTGTGTTGCAAGTGACAAACGGTCATTTTTCCAATTTAAAATTAGAGATTACATATATTAAACAATGTTGTGCTTTTAAGTAAAAATCTATAGACAGAGTTAAAGTTAGGAAAATAGTACTTTTTGATATATTCACTAGCTAGAGTGACATTTCTGCCCCGATGAATACTCCCAGATGCCATTTTTGTAGAACTTCTCTAGCTGCCTTAGAAATGACTGTCTTAAAAATCACTGCCTCATTCAGGAAATGCATGGCACCGAAAAAGAACTTCAGAAGTGGAAAAAAATCTGAAAAGGATGAGGTTAAGAAAATATGACTCGTGAAACAAAATTTATAAACCACATTTGCTTGCTAATCCGTGTAATCGTATGCCAACTGTGTGTGTTCACCACTCCTAGTATTATTTTTTTTATTTATTTGAAAGCTGGAAGCAAAGAATATTAAAATAATATGCCCGGTGATGATGGTACCCATAAAATTAAGACTGCTTTTTCAGATGTCCGCACACTCACTTTCTATCGATGAAAAGGGTCGGCGTTACTGAGAATGTTTCATTGTTTAGAACGTTCCTTGGGATCAAGATTAAAATGGAGATTCGAAGTCTCTTGCGTAGTCACCACGAGAAAAAAAAAAAAGAAAAGTTTTGAACATTGTTACACATGCCCAAAGGTTTCTCTGCACAATTCTGCCTTTTGCATCTTCAGGAACGATAACAACAGTCAGAGACAACTGTCGGACAGAAACCTTATACATATGGAATTAGTGTTTTGATAATGTTTCCCCCCACCTCCTCCATAGAGAGCCATCTCAGACGAATTTCATGAGTTAAATTCGCGGATTCACGGCAGTTTTCCACGATCAAATCCTCCACGTTCGCCTCGGTGGCAGCAGTAGTTAGATGCCCTGGAATTTCCGCATCATTAATGTTATCACTCTACCATTCGAGTTGTCTATACCACTCTCCAATATTGAGAATGGACAATCATCAAATTCATATACTGCACCTATCTTCTAATGAATTTGTTTAGTCTTCTCTTTGGCGTAATACGTAAATGATCTATTTCACTTTGAACTTTATGTAGCCGAGTAGTGTGAGTGTGCAGTCAGTACCGCAAGCGTTTGAGTCTAAAGTGGTTGGCGACTGCTAAGTACGGTAATGATTGTATTCATTGTCAAAAATGATTCAAACTTGTGGTCGTATAAAAGGAATCTTTTTACTTGGTCACATTTCACTTAGTTCTGTAACTAAGTGCAAATAGTTGTAGCCAAAGGTGAAACTCAAATTTAACACAACTTCTACTCACAGCTTATGAGCTCTCAAACAAAAATCTCGTTTTAACAGCATTCTGGTGAATTTGCCGAATTTGCTGTTCGTTGTGCATTCAAATTGTGGTTGAGTCTGTATCTTTTAATGTGTTTCTGATTTAATAACATTACTTTAAACGATTAGGGAGACCCTATTAATAATACAAGTAATAAAGGCATATCTAAAACTTTATTTTTTATTTTCACCGCATAAAGTGTATTGATATCTAGCGGCACCAGGGGTTTCCCCATCTCCGCGTTGCTTTCATCGTGGGTGTACCAGTTGGCTGGGAAGGCCAGAGATTTAAAAGTGTATGGACATTGTCTACGTGTAGTGTTATGTACCGTTGTTCTTTTGGCCATTTAGCCGCTGGACCCCTGCTGAGTCCCAACGTTGCCCCACTTTCGCTCCGTGGGGCCAGAGCAAGAACTCAGTAGTTTTAGATTTACTCTGGCAGGACCTGCCACCTAATTTCCTGAGACTTCAGTGGCTAGGACCTGGAAAAAAAAAAACGCGCGAGCTCTTTTATATGCACAGACAGAAATCAGACAGATCCATATATATGCGATGTTGTTGTTATTTGGTTTTTAGAGCATTAGCAACTAAGGCCATATTGCTCTGGGGATATGCGGTGGTCATTCCCTGACCTTTCCGCATCCTCCGTATTTGGTGGTCACGGGCTCGAACCCCGGTCTAATCAAGAAGCGTCTGCTATGCACTGCTGCTCCTGCCCACCTGGCTACGGATGCGCCTATATATACAGGGTGTCTCAAAAATATTGAGACAAACGTTTAGGGGAGGTAGGTAACATCTAAAGGAATGTGAATCGCACAGGAACCCATAACCGGAAACGTCACAGTAAGTCGGTACACGGCGCTGTTCATCAGTTCGGGAGAGGGAGAATTTCTGGTTTACTTATTCAAACAGTAGTCGCCGCACGAAGAGCATGCATCGATATACGAACTGTGAGCTGGCAGACATGCACCTAGTGTATGGATTAGCAGAGGGCCCACACGGTGTGCGCCCCCATGCGGCACAACATCGCTTTGCAATAAATGTGTGGGTAGGTATGGTCGGTGACTGCTTAGTCGGCCCATACCTGTTACCATCCCGCATGAACTCCGCTAAATATCGGATCTTTCTTGAACAAGTTCTACCAGGGTTACTTGATGTTCCAGCAAATGTGAGATGCAACATTTCGTTTCAACATAACGGGGCGCCTGCCCATTATGGAAGGTGTTCGTGACCATTGGAACAGGCGTTTTGAGCGTCTGTGTCACGCATGCATCGCGTCTCATGGTGGAACCTTCGAGCATCTGTTGTAACATCATGGAATGCATCCATCTCGTACTCCATTGTTAATATTATGGCAAATAAATGTTTGCCACTAATTACTGTCTTGTGTCATTTCTGCTTCTTGTGCTTCTGCTACTACGTTCCCGTGACGTTTCCGGTTATGGGTTCCTATGCGATTCACATTCCTTTAGATGTTACCCCCCCCTAAACGTTTGTACCAATATTTTTGTGACACCCTGTATATGCGATACATATATCCATCATCGTCTGTTTTGATGATCGTTACGTGGGGAGGGGATACCGCTTGCATAATAAAGACCGAAAATATGGGCAAACGGCAATTTGGACAAAGTTTGTGTGTGGGGGCATTCGCTGGCGTAAAGATAGTGGGTGGGAGACTAAAGGCTGGGGGGTTAAGATAGAAATATGGGGATGATAGTGTAGGTAACCCCAGAAGTCAGTGAGGCAGGCCCATGCCTCACCAAGAGAAAGTAAGGGGCGCCGGAGGTGGAAAGGCACCAGGCAAGGGAGCCCGGTGCGATCGCCAACAGGCGTCTGAAGGGAAGCTATACAGACACTGCTGTGGTGTCCAATCTGGTGTCCTGTCAGAGTTGTCATCCGTGTTAGTCGTTTACCTTAGTGTGGTTTATTTCCTAAGTCTTCCAGTTTTCAGGAATGTGTCTTGTTCACATAGACCCAGCTGGTGGGGGTGCCCAAGTTTGGTAGTCATCTCCATTTTTCATTCATGGGACATGGGTCCTGTCCATGTTAGTCTACTTTGGTAGAGTTTGTTTCCTGAGTTTTCTAATTCTTGGAGGTGGGTCATTTCTGGTGTTCCAGTCCAAGCGAGCTGAACAGACGTTCTCTGGTTATAGTAGTAGTGGCGATTTGGTTTCTTCTCCTCGCGAACAGTGCCTGCGCGTAATTCGAGAAGGCTTGATACTCCCCCTTCGTGTCTAGGAGGCGATGTTCTTGTCCCTGTGGTAAGTAGTGGATCCTGGTGAATAAGACACCACGTAGGTCTTCATAGAGCCGGCAGTCATACATGAGGTGCTGCCCGCTCTCTAGCCCCCCCCCCTCAAGTGCAAGTTGGATCATCCTGGATTCCAAGTAGAGACAGTTTGACATTAATCGCTCCGTGTCCAGTTAAGAGGCAAGTTACTTGTAGACCTAGGGAGAACCAGTTTGGTGAGGTTGGGTAGTTTCGTTCAATATTGGGTAGAAACTTCTTTGTGATGTCTCCCTTTTGAGAGGTGCTCCACCTTTCCTGCCATGCATAAGTGTTAAACGCATTTGTTGTGCGGCTGAAAAACCCGAAATAACACGCCGAGCAGGATCCTGCCCCTCCCTACACGCCGAATGAAATCAGATAACTATAGCCCGTAGCAGAGAATGTCTCCAGTTTCCGAAGGGATTCGAACTCAGAATTCACCAAACGATCACTCATTTGGACAGTAATACATGCATTTGAGTTGATGGGCCCGAACACTAAATACGATAATGTTCTTAACGCTCGCTCATTTCACATAGGTCTGGACGTAATCCTGGGACAACGTATACGAACAATGGTAAGTATGTTGTAAGATCGAGCTGTATACTTCGACAAAAAGTACGCGGCGTGTTGTCAACTGCTGCAACAAAATAGTCAAAGTTTTCTTTACTCCTCTGGCCGCACTGAACATAAGCAGAAATTTATTGTTCACTCTTTGCATACAGATGCATCAAAGATCTTGACAAGGCCACCTTGATATCAAAATTTTGCATTGAAAATATCATTTCATAGTGAGTTTTCATCAGTAGCTGTTTATGACATCTGAAAAATGAAAACCAATTAAGCCTCAGCTTTCAATTTCCTGAAGTAGGGCAAAAGTTCATTTTCTTATAAGTTAGCAGGCCCGGCGCTAGGGGTGCACTTGCCACAGGCGTCGGCTAAAATAGGCGCTGCTAGATGCGCTACTGCATATAACATGCGGTGTTAAGATACGATATGAATTAGGGGCCATGATAAGGTTTTGCCTCAGGAGCACAAATGCTAGCGTCGTTTCTGAAAGTTAAGAGATATGGGTTAATTGTAGTCTGCTACTTATTTCATAGGGAATAAAGCTGCCAATCTGACCTACAATAATCTAATCAAAAAACAATAAGTTTTCTGTTTATACACCCGACGATCACACAGGATAAAGACAATTTAAGAAAACGGTAAACTCCAGAAGCCGAAGACAAAAAAAATTAAAACGGTGCTTTGCTTTAAAAAGCAACTTTATTTTATTTATTTTAACTCAAGCTATGCAACCCAGCAAAGTTAAACTATTTAATGACAATCATAAGCGTTGCTTCAGGGTGACAACTAACCAATTCCTCAATAACAATGAACCCTACCAAAGCGACACGAATCACATTGCACACTTCCTCGCAGAAAATATGTATAATTACTGTCCCATTAAAACTGTTTCAGCGTAAGTTTCTTCTTTCTTTAAGGTTCACGTCTCTAGCCCTTACTAATGGCATTACGCATAAAAAAAAATTAACATCACTTTCAATACACCAGTAAAGAAACTCTAAACCTGTTTACTTTTATACATAGAAAAGAACGTGAGAAAAATCTTTTACGCTTTCCTAAGCTGTTGAAAACAGATCATTAAACTTTCGAACCGACTAATCACAGACATTGACGCTCCATTTGATTTTGGTGAATACTGTCACAATTTGTAACATTTCCAAGATTTCCTTCAACTTGGTTATCTCTCTCACTTTTTTGCTTGTAGGTTTATGAACGACTCACTGGAGTGAGATGTTCATAAACATTACTTCGATATGGGGCACACAAAGGAATGTATAGCACTGACTTCACTGCGTAAAACAAGCTCGAAATGAAAGTTTTACAAGGACTGCTCGTCGGTATAACAGAATGAAAACAGTTAAGGCATATGCATGACAATATCCAGCATATGACGAACCGGAACAATTGGGTGCGTTACTGTCCATTCCGAGCACAATGGCCATTAAAACGTTGTGAACTTCAGATTCATCTCCGCCCCCCCCCCCCTCTGTATTACTGTGGTATTTTCTCACTCTGATTCCTCCTAAATCTGCAGCAGAGAAAGTCCACTAATGTTTTCTCGAAAACCTCTCCTAAAACTATAATACAATTTTCGATATTGCATTTTTTTTTTTTTTTTTTTTTTTAAAAAGGGTGATATTTTATTTTATAAGTTTAGTTCAAAGAAGTATATGTTATTTTATATTTTGTATGTGAATTTTTTATAAATAAAATATAAATATAATATAAAAAATAAATATATTTTTTATATTTATAAATAAATATAAAATATTTAAAAAAAAAATGTATAGTTTCTAGGGGGATCATAAAATCCCCCGAATGTCCCGCATTGGAATACTAAGGATCTGGTCACTTTAACCTACATTACCAGTTTTTGAATACTGCGTTAACAATTGGGGGGGGGGGGGGGATTCCTGGGAGAAGAAGAAAAAAAAAAAAACTATTCAATCTTCGCAATTCTCACAATCAAGGATCTTTGGACCCAAGGGCCTCTACACTCTACTTTAATAATAAGAAAAAATTAACACTATAATCCAAAATTAGGATTACAAAAAAAAAATGTAAAGCAAATAAATTTGCATACATTTCCTTAGAAATCATGCAAATCTGAACATATCAGTGGCACGCGCTTTTTGTCCAGAAGCTACAACGTTACAATTTGAAAGTACATTTTATTTTCAAATTTTATAAGGAACACGAGGGCTCATGCTCGTCGTTACGCTACTGAATATCACTGATTTCGGGTGTGTCTATTGCCATTTACGGGCTCCCCTCAAGTTACGGATCCTAAGCGCATGCAGAGTTTGCGTAGGCCTAAGATAGATCCTGCTCACAACAAGCAGTTGACCAAAAGTGCAAAAACATCTAATTTCGAAAATGTCTTGAAACGTGTTTTTGGATCTTCGCAAATATTTATTTTGCATTTTCATTCTGTTAAGAATTAGAAATTTAATTATATTGATGGTTCTTTGTTAGAGCTGTTCTTGTCTGTTTTATGCTGGGAAACTAGGATACATAACCAAACATACTGACATTTCGCTCACTGGCTGCAATAGTGGCACAACTCGAAATTCTTAATTTTTGAGTTAATACAACTGATGAGGTTGGGATAGTAGACTCTACATTTATGCAATAACAGTACAAAGTGAGTTCAATATTACCTCTCTAGGTGAGAAGTGTCGTTATGCCATCTGAGTTTTTGCTGCATCGGGAAGCGTCAACAGTAGCATTTCTTCAGTGTGCCTCCAACCACGGGACTGAATGGAGCGCGGTCTGTGTGCAATAGTGATCTTTTTTGAGTTGTGCCAGTATTGGAGTGTAATGCAAATTTCTTGTTGGTAGATCATACGCAAAACGAGTGTGACTGTGCGCCCTCATTATTATAGAAAAATATTAAAAGATCGCTTAAGTCCGGTCCTGTATTTGTCCCATCACAATACAATGTTACTTTAGCTAGAACTGCCAGAAAGACAGGAAGCCCTTTCAAGATGACAAATGAGTCACTGCAATTTTTACGACCTGAAAGATTTGGCCCAACGCATTTCTATAAAATTTAATGAAAATACTGATGAAGCGAAATTTAATGACATTGCTATCTTTAAAATAGAAAAGCAGCATTTAGATTCTTTATTTTATAAAACACCATAGAAACAGAATGATTATACATTAGTTAATGTTAAAGATAGTAAAACAAGAAAACCTTTGGAGTCATTTGTAGATTTCGAATTGATAAAAGCCTACAAAAGTCCCATTCCGATTTCGAAAAAGATGCACAGTGAGCTCCACTGTTTGTTGACCAATAACACAATTTCCAAATGTCATGCCGGCTTTAAACAGCCTAAAAGTTAATTTATGGAAGGATTAATTTTTTCTAAAAATTAATAAATTCTTCCATTTTGCTTGTTTGTACACCAATTTGTACTAACTTCTTGTTCTCATTTACGCTTTACCACAATTATGTTCTCGAATATTAAAATGTAGTCATACAAGTTCCTGAGTTTATGAATACAAATAAAAGCCCTTGTTTAATTTTATTTATTTATTTTTTTAACCTTCGATCTTTAGGAGACTCAAGTCACAAATTGAGTGTTTGTTTGTTTGTTAAGTGGTGAAAGAAACACAAATCGGTACTGAACTTTACCATAGTTGATCACCACGCCTTCGCCCCCCTCCCCACCACAATCTATCACCAGAGGTGTATTGCTAAAAAAAAAAGTACCGGAACGCTCGTCGATTAACTACAAATAGTTACCTACGCTTTTTTCATTTGCAAAAATAAAAGTCAAAGATTAGAATATTTGTTCAGTATTTATTTATAACTATTAAATAAAAATTTCAAAAGTAAAAAACAAAGATAAAAAATTTAAAAAATCAGAAAAGAAAAAAAACGAAAACAAATTCCAAAATACTGTTCAGAAGAATCATAGAAATTCCCATACAGGATCGATTACATATTCTTGTTTGTTGGTCAACAGCAGAATGATGAAACCACAACGAAGTTCGGACAAAAATTTGGATTCCATAATTCTAATGGACCGTGTAGTTTAATAAACAAGAAACTTGCCGTTGTTGGATCTCTTTATCTAACACATTGTACTTCAGTAAGAAACGTTCAAGTTCCATCGCGAAATTTATAGATCTTTTAAAAATTAATAAATTTTAAAAAATCTATTAATTTTAAAGATTACTATTAATATATATTTTAGTAGCAATGGGCAAAACAGATTATTTCTCCCTCCCCTTTGATTATGCTATTGTTTCATAATATTAGGTGTATTCATTTCATGATTTTCTATTATGACATTTAGAAATAGTACCGGAACGTTGTTCCGGCCCGAATACACCACTGCCTATCACTCTCGACGAAGTAAAAAGCTTACTATATGGTAATAAATATACAAAATAACCAAAAATATTACTTTGTTGCTGATCATTTTAATTAGCAACCAATTAAAGATTAAATAACGGTTACCGATCTCAAGTGTCAATAAAATTATCAACATATGAAAAAATCGTAAAAATCTTAATTTACGACACTCACCTTTTCTTCACTGCATATGTTAAATTTGAATAATAAACGGGGCGAAAATAAAATCTTAAACGAATTTAAACTAAAACCTAAATTCAATTTAAGAATAATTAATAGTTTTAGGAATTCAAAAGACTATTTCTTGCTTCTATTACTTGAGGAATACTGGAGTTCAAAAGAATAAATTCCCGTCATGCATTTTTTTTTTTTTTTTTTTTTTTTTTACCAAATACGGCCTAAATATATGTCGACTGTAGGATGCACCAGTTAAAACTGACTTAAATCATAGTGCATTTCTGGGACGATGAATTAACGGCGGGAAATGAAGTGTCAGTGGATGTGCACTACTGCAGCTCAGAAAGATATTTATTGGAGGTTCACTTACCGAGATGTGAGAACTGCGTTTTCTTGTTTGACTCTCGAGTACCTATCGTCGTTACTACTTTGGCTTTCTGTGAGGACTTTGATTTGCTCTTGAAGCAGGTGGACCTGAAATTACACAAGTCAATTAATACTTATTATAAATAAATGATCAAACTATTAAATTAAATTTTCCGTTTATACTCCGGCACGACAACTAAGTCAGTAGAGTTTACAATAAATCGTCAATACAAATATTTATCGTATTTAGTGGTCAAGGGTTAAACCCCGGTCCACTCAAGGAACGCGTGCTATGCACTCTCGCTCCTGACCACTCGGCTATGTCAGGCCTAATTAATATTAGTACAGCTAAAACTGCAGTCATAACATAGATATAAATAATTTTCTTACAATGGTTGCGAAGAAATATCATAAAAGGAGATCCATGTCACTTAGATACCATTGATGGCTCGAAGATTAAGGAATTTGATTTGAACCCATTCTTCAGGTCAAATCTAATTGCAAGTCTCTTTCTCTCCGAAGACGTTTGTTGGCGTGAAGCGCCTTATCATCCGCAGGTAATAAAAAAAAAAAAAAATTAACCTCAGGGGCTTAACATCTGGTGAGTATGGGCTTACTTGAATGATGATATCCAGCTCAGGACCCAGGGTCCTGAGCTGGATATCATCATTCTTCTTTTTCTTGGTCATTCCCTTCTACTTCTGACTCTTGTTCTCTCTCAGAGTAATTCAGAAGTTTTTTTGGCTGGTGCAGCATAAGCCTTAGGCTTCCTTGCGCCATATGGCTAATAATAATATAATAATTACCATTTTTGAGGATATCCATTGACCATTTCTGTAATTTATTACAGACCTTTCAGTTAATTATTTTTCTTTAAAAACGAACCGGCTTTCTTCTACATTCTTATTAAATTCGTTATTCAATTTTAAGAAACAGAGTCCAAACATTTAACATTAAAAAGTGAGATTAACTCGAGACTTTTCCTAATATGCTTACTTATAGACATGGGTATGTGTTCAGGCTCAAAACGCATAAAATTATTTCTATTTAAGACCAAAAGCGGTTCGTGTCCCCGGTCGGAGATGCAGATAACTGAAAGTTAGTCACAGCCAACTTTTGAACCATAACGTCTCCAATATCTTATTAGTTCAATGGTGTGGATTCTTATGGTGCAACGGGGGCTAAGGCCATAAATGCGTAAATATCCTTATTGATCTGGAAATTAATCAGTCCTCGATAATTGTTTTCTTATGTTGCACAGGAGAGTACACACAACTAAAATTTTGTAGATTATATTCCGTAATTTCATATTTTAAATACAATGCTTCAGAATACAGACTTTCACCATCCAGTTATTTACTCTCAGTTCAACGAAAACTATCCGAAACTCGGCTCTTTCTTTAGTTAACGGTCTTAATTTATTATTCAGAGTTTTTAAGAGACATTACTATCAATTAGAACATGGCGGGGTTTTTTACTCTGATAACAGAACTTAAAAAAAAAAAAGAAAGAAAAAAGCCGCCTTGCAATTTAAAGTCTGCTTAATATAATCCTTCTTGAAGAACACTGTTTGCTTCCCTCCCCCTTTTCGTCATTTTATGCGCCACTTTACTCCCTTCCCGCAAGTTAAAACTTGGAACTGCGTCCTGGAATATTTTCACTTTGCAATGGAATAGCATGAGAACGCCTAATTCAGAATACTTTAAGAAATTTTTATTGCGGTGATGATTATTACTTACCATGTTAGCTAGTCGATATAAAACAAAGAACAATGACGTCTTTATGCCAACACAAATACAAGCACCCAGAATGACCAACATTGGATATATTATTAAAAGCATTTAATTCTCCTAAGACACGTTGACTGAAATAAACAAGAATATTCAACTTAAGACAATAAGAGTAAGAACAGAACTTTCCACAGCAACGCCACCTGCAGCATTTGAACAGTTTCGAAATATTTAATTTTGTCAGGGTGGCATGTGTTTATTTGATATTTCAGTATAGAACAAAGTGTTTACTATGAAGGGGAAAAATTCCTGGTCCTAAAATCAATGGAGTCAGTTGCATTCAATGACGATCCAAATTTTACTTCCAGAGTGACTCCATCTGCATCCTGGAGAGTACAGAGAACTACAGAGCAATCTCCAAAACAGCTTCAGAACCACAGTTTCAATTATGTGGGAGTATTGATCTCCATGCCTTCAAACCAGGATCCCTGAAGGAACAAGCATAGAGGGACGAGATTCCATTAACTATGAGCTGCCTCTTGCAGGAGGAATTTGTTTTCAAATGCCTAGATGAAAAATATTCTACTTGCAGCAGTATGCAACTGTCCACAGGGCTTAGCGACGCTATCGTCACATTTTATTTTATTGCAATATAATATACACTTCAGTTCTTTGGTTATATTAACAATGATACCATTTGGAGATGAATAATCTAATGAATTATTAATAAATTGAATATCAGAAACTTGACAGAAAAAATAATAAGGAAATAAATAGGCCATTACTCGTAATGTGGTTATTACTAGTAGTAGTTACCGTAGTAATTTTGAATCGGTGTTGTATGTATATCTGAGTCATAAGTAGTAAGGAGTGGTGATAATTCATTACTTTTATTTATTTTTTTAATGTAGAAATTAAATGACGTTCTCGATTTCAATATTTCAGCGATTAAGAGTATTTGGCACGTATGAAAAGATCAAGAGTACAAGGCTTGAAAGGGCAGGAGCATATGGTCATAACAGTTTGAGAAACGCTGCTCAGTGAGATTCAACAACCACGAAAAAAAGACGTTGTGCGTGTTTACTTTACAATTGTTGTTTATAATTTGTACGAAGGCAACTTTGGATGTGAGGCATCATTACATGTGTCTAAATTGCGTCTAAGTCATTTCATAGTCCAGTGACACAGAGACACCATATGTGTGATTCGCTGTGGTGGAGAGTGTCGGCAGGATGGAAGTGAGCCAATCATAAGCGAAGATAGTAAGGGTCTTGGATATCCACCGAAATATGATATGCCGATAGTGGAGAGAGCTTCAAGAGCCAGGAAGAGTATCCCAGAGAGCTGTATAAGGTTGATCAAGAGTCAAAGCACTAGCAGGTGACGCCATCTTTCGCTAACTGCTAATAACAAAGGGATATGACAACACAGCAACTCTCTTCCAAGTTTTCAGCCGCCTCAAGACGGAATATATCCCGTCCAACTGTATTACGTGGGCAGAAAGAGAGGGACAGTCAAGATGACCCCTGATTTTTGTTCCTCACGTTTTATCGCAAAGAAGAGTACGTTTCATTTGGTGTCGCGAACATACAATTTGAACTCAACTGTTGTTGTTGGAGCGAATGCTTAGTGGCAGAAGGATGACTATGGCCATATTATGTTTGTTATGGTTTCATGCCAAGGTATTGGATCCAAGAGAAATTGTCCAATGTTATGCTCACGGGTAAGTCGAAATTCAATCTGTGCTCTGACTTTATATACACTGAACATTGAATTATGACCACCCCTATGAAAACTGAATGCGACCCTTTGACCACGCGAGGTACGAGAGTGCAGAATTTGTCGACCTACATAGCATTGATAAGGTATGTATTTGGTATGTTGAGGGTCTAGCGGCTCCTGGGATTTCTCCCATCTCCGCTGCAGCATTGATAAGGTGTCAATAGTTCAGTAGGCAGTAAAATTCCGAGCGTGATGAGTGAAATTCCAAGCTCTCGAACACCTGGTGGGTGTGTTCGACAGCCGCCGTATTTAAAGTGTACCAGGACTGGCGTCAAAATGGTCAAACAACGACCCCACGGCAGAACTGCAAATGTCAGCGAAAGGTTGATGTCAGAGGTGAGCGTCGAGTCCGACGACTCGTACAGGCGAACAGGCACAGCACTGTTGAAGAGCTGACTACCCAATAAAACATGGGCCATCGCGGAACAATATCTGGCATGACCATGCGTCACACGCTCTCACGTACAGGCTATACCAGCAGACGACCCCTATGGCATCCTCTCCTAACCAAGGTTCATCGGCGTAAAAGACTTAAAAGACTGGTGCAAAGAGCATGCAAGTTGGACGTTAGAAGACTGGGAGAAGGTGTGCTGGTCGGATGAGTCACGTTATTTACTCCACACCGTGGATGGTTTTTTACGGATTTGGCGTCAACAACATGAGGCTCTTCATCCATCATGCATGGTATCAAAAGTGCAGGCAGGTGGAGGCGGTTGTATGGTGTGGGGCATGTTTCACTGGCAAGAACTTGAATCCTTGGTGCAAGTAGAACAACGTACCAGTGGTCTCCGCTATCGTCAACTGCTTGCTGACTGTGTACACCTCGCTATGTTACACTTTTTCCCGAATGGCGATGGTGTCTTCCAAGATGACAGTGCACCGAGCCATCGGGCACTTGTTGGGCAGGAATGGTATGAGGAACACAGTTCTGACTTCCAGCATATCGATTGGCCTCCGCACTCCACCGATATCAATCCCATAGAGCACTTGTGGAACACTATGGAAAGGTATATCAGGCGTCTGGATACGCCAATCACCTCCATACCTGCACTGCTGACCGTATTACACACAGCTTGGTTGGCCATACCTCCCGAACGCTTCCGACATCTTGTTGAATCAATGCCACGTCGGATAACTGCTGTACTGAAGGCAGTCTGCGCGGTAGCACAGTGGTATCGTCACCGTCCTCCCCACACCGGGTGGAAAAGGTCCGGATTCGAATCCCGTCGATGACGCGAGGAACTTTAATGGGCTTTTTTCACTCCGTGGCTGAGTTAGTTGGTCTCAGGCGTAGATAGCCAGGTTTTTTACCACAGAATCTGGGGTTTTTCGTCCAGCAAAACAGGAAAATCCACCAGAGAACACACACAATTTACAGACATAATACATACACAGGTATATGTAAGAAATTACGGGTGGCTCTAATACAATAATTTTCGTACTGAAGGCAAAAGGAGGACCTACGAAATATTAGGTAGGTGGTCATAATTCAGTAATCACTCAGTATATGTCCTTATCTGGAGAGAGAGAGAGAGAGAGAGATAGAGAGAGAGAGAGACAAAAAATATTGCTGCTGTAACAGAGTGGTCAGTTGCGAGGGTGTATAAGTACACGTGCTTTGATTGACCGTGGTTTAAGCCTGTATGACCACTAAATACGGTGTTGTTTCTTGTATTCTCTCTATCTTGCGAACTCCTCTGGCCGTGTGGTCATCCTGGAGTATAAACAGAAAATTTATTTATTTATTTAAAAGCATCCCATAAATATTAGGGAAAGGGATCACTACAGAGGAGAAAGTGGTCTGATGATCTGGGCAGGCAAAGGAGCAATGCATATAGGGAGCGTCACAGCTTCGAGAAACTATGATTGGACTGATGTGGGTTACTGGATTGAATTCCTTAAACCATATGTCACACTAGTTAGGGGTGTAGTAAGCCTTCCCCCAGTTCCTTCTAATCTATAGAGCGCAACTGGAGGCCTTTCTTCAGAGTGAGGACAGTTTCCAAATGCAGAGGCCACTGAGATCTCTATATCATGTATATGATGCTCTCGGAGAAAAATTTCAAGTCGTCAACTATCCTCAGATTCTTAAATGGGGTACGAATTTGTCTCCTGAAAGAGTGCACGTTACTACTACTACTGAATAATCATTAATATCAGGAGAGCCCACCGTGAGTGTTGCCCATCTTTGACAGGTAATCATATTTTGTATATGGTCAACAGCTTCCTCTACAGGATGATAATTTTCAAGTACACGAGCCAATTTGCACATATTTCAAAAATGACATGCCTCACCCATTAATTTACGCTGGTACTGTTGCATCAAAATATAATATATAGCTCTCGCCAATTCCCTTAACAGAGATCTAAGCGAAGGAGACTGTTACTTAAGGGGAGGCTGTTAATTTTCGTGTCCAGTTGTACTCGAGGATTTCCTTATTTTTTAAGTACAGCAGTACTTCTATTTTCACTTTGACAAGGCTTTCACCTTAAAGGTAGGAAAATAAAATTTAATAAATTCATTGAACGTCATTTACCTCGGCGGACCCGTGGCTTGAGGGAAGCCTAATCGGCATTTTCCGTCCTCAGCGGTTGTTAGATCCATCTCTAGTTGGAACCATTTGCAGACTCAAGTCTGACATACACGAATAACTCTCCACAAGCTCCTTATCATGCCACTAGTTTGTGAAAATGTCTTTCCCACTTGCACACAAACTTTTTCTTTGTTCGTTGTTCAAACTGTGGTGTTCTAGTACTTGCAGTATGATTAGTTGGTTGTTTACCAAGATAGCTAAAGCCATGAGGTATTGGTATATCGTGTCTATAAATTGTATATATTATATGATTGATTTACTTGTTTGCTGGCTGAAAAATCCGAGTTTCTGAAAGGGGGGCATGCAATCCTTGCAGTATTTCTGTGAACAATCGTGTGCATCTGCGTTCATCAGATTGCTCAAGGATTTTTTTTTAAATTTTCACTGAGCTTAATAAAGTTCAGCCTCATGAATTACAACTACACTTTAAGTATATTTGAAAATTTTTGAAAAACGTTTTTCTTTTCTAAAAGACCCAAACGGACAAAAGGTGAAAACATTTTTTTTTTTTTTTAGTATAAAGAAAATCCATTTTTAGTTTATAAATAAATTATACAATTTAGTTATTGAAATCAATTTACTTCGTGAGCCTAAAGGCCCCGACATCAGTGCATTTCTGATAGTAGACAACCGGAGAGTACTGTGCATTCAGATCAAAGACTTTAGCAAAAAATTGTTAAACCAGTTTAGAATGAGGACAAAATCTAATTTTATTAATATAATCCTAATCAGCGAAATGGACTAACCAATCTAGTCGGAAGATGGAATATTCATGCGTTTATCCGTCTGTAATTTTCAAAATATCTCTGATCTCTATAACCCTCCCTCTTAGAAAGGAAATGGATCCTTACATTCAATTCCCGACCAGGAACCAATTTGGCCACTCTCCTCCCCTGCTGTCATCTACCAATTCGTCTGCACTTCTCGTGACAATAGAGTTTCAATAAACCCAAACAGTAGCCCACTTACAGAATTTACAGTTTGCGGATGTCCGCTTAAATCTGTAGTTAAGATGCTTCTACAAAATGAGAGCCGTTCGCAGCAGTCGCCAGCAATAAAGTTTACTGACTCTAAATTCGATAAGATCGCAGGAACTGAATTGTCGTCAGTTTGAGATTGAAACAAATTTCATTAGAGGTTTTGCTATAGGCCTACTATTTTAAGCATCAAGCAAGTTCGGTTGAGACTACTTCTCTAGAGGAGACCATTAACAATGATGTGGCTAACAATAACTGAAAATAAGGCTCGAATTTGGCTTTAATTAAACTCGGGTTTTTAACCAGCTGTTACATAGCATACGAAATGAACTTAATATTACAAAAATGTTTGCAATATTTGTTCCAGTTTACTCTCAGGCTCTAGGAGAGCGATCAGGGAGATCAAAGAGCACCCAATCCGTCACTGGAACCTATATAGTCCGATATTTTTCAAATATTCAAAGTACCTTTAAGAAAACAGATTGTTTAGCTTTAGCTCAGCAGACATCAGCAAAGCCCCACGTAGCCGAGTGGGCGGACGAAAAATGCTGAATACATACGCTTTTGATACAGTGGCTCAAGCTCTCGTGACTGCTAAATACTATTAACGATTATATTCATCGTCAAGATAATTAATCGTAAACAACTGTGACCTATTGGTCATGCTCGAGTATAAACAAGAACAACATATTCATGTACGAGATAAATTAAGTTCCAAGATTTTAGATCGAGATCAACACGTTCATTCATTTCACCGCACATTAAGCACGTTTTATTTCATTCATTTCAAACGTTTAATTAAATAAAACGTGTTTAACGTGTTAAAAATTAATTAAATAAAACGTGTTTAACGTGAATTGTTAAACACGTTTTATTTAATTAATTTCAAATCTATTCGAAAAATAAATTTTAATGTTAGCCGATTAAAATTCAATTTTTCAGATAGGTTTCAAATTACTGAAAAATATCCTTGCGTATATGCCTTTATAATATAGAAAGACTCTTACGAGAAACTGTTCAAAAATTTAGATTCTACACTGGTGTTCAAAGAAAGTGCATCACCTCTTAAAATTGTAATTGTCGTCCGAAATATTTCTTACAGATTGCATCAGATAAGATTGACACGCTAGGTGATGACGTAATATTACATCAGCTGTTACTTTCAGCTATATAAGCACGCTCTGCAAGAGTTGCAGTCATTGCGTGCTTGTGTCAGGATGGCGAGTTACGTGCAGTTGATGCCACGAAGAAAGAGTGCTATTGTTTCTTTACGTGAGGAAGGATGTTCTTCCCGTCGTATTGCTTATAGAGTGTCTTGTAATCAGTCGACAGTGAGTAGATTTCTTTTCAAACTCAAGAATACTGGTTCTGCTGATAGGAAAAAAGGAACTGGACGCAAAAGTCTCTACGCCAAAACAGAACCGCGTTTTGAAGCGCTTATGCCTTTAAAACCGTAAAGCTTCTTCGTGTGAGCTGAAAAGAGAATGGGAAGAACATAGAGTGGTAGCAAGTGCAGTAACAGTCAGAAGACGCCTCTTCAAAAATGGACTTGTAGCCCGTCGTCCTAAGAAGAAGCCCCTCCTCGCACAAAAAATGAAAAAGGCCCGATCAATTTGGTGTAAGGTGCATGTCAAATGTATCCCCGAGCAGTGGAAGTCAATTATTTTCTCGGATGAGAAGAAATTCAACCGGAATGGCTGTGATGGGAGACAAACGATCCGCCGTAGACGTGGTGAAGAATACCATACAGTCTGGATGGTGTCTACAGTGAAATTCCCTACCAGCCAAATGATATGGGGGTGCATTTCGTATCGCAGAATAGGTCACCTGCAGTTTATAAAAAGGTTCCGTAAATGCCAATGGATACCTGGCTACATTGGAAGGCAAATTGCTGCCAACCATTAGAGACCATTTCAACCTGCAAAGTAACTGCATCTTTCAGGACGACTCTGCTCCTTGTCATCGGGCAAAAAGCGTAAGTAGGCACTTCTGTAGTTACTTGAGCTTCATTTCTGCATTAGAGGTTCGACAGTAATGTGTTCGCATTTGTTACAGGTGAAAAAAATGGTTGGAAGAATGGTCCATTACAACTCTTAGCCGGCCAGGAAATAGCCCGAACCTGAATCCTACAGAGAACTGTTGGCATCGTGTAGAATCTGCAGTTGCCAGAAAGAATCCTTCATGAACTTCAGGTAGCCATAATTCGTGTTTGGAATCACGAACTATCAGTTGATTATCTTCAGAAATTGATCTTGTCAATGCCTCGATGGTTTGCTGTTGTCATCAGGGCCAGAGGCGATTCAACTAAATATTAGTTTGCATCTGGTGAACTTTTCGTTTTGTTTTCCATTTAAAATGATAAACTGAAGCAAATTGAGGGCTTCTGATAACATTTCAGCCATAATTGTCGTGTTTACGAAAACTGTTGTATAAAGGTTGCAAATGCTCATTTTGGAATATTTTGAGAGCACCTGTCAAATATTACTTTAGCTTTGCCTTAACTATTAATAAATATCTTTTGTTTATATTTCTGTTTGTGATGCTCGTCATTAATGTAAAGTAACATCGTAGAAAAAGGGTTAGAAATGTGAAATTCCTAGGTGATGCACTTTCTTTGAACACCAGTGTACTTAAAACAACTTAAAAATAATTAATACCAGTGAAACTGTTTCTGCTTTATTTCTACTTAAATCTTCTCTGTACTTAAAATAGTATTAAGTTTTTAAATTAAAAAAAAAAAAAAAGAAATAAAAGAAACCTATTAAGGTTTCTGTCGGAAGTCTGCTTAACCCGTTTCAGCTAGGACCTGGACAGGTTTGACACTACACTTACCACTAAACTGTCACTAAAGCGATAGTTTAGTGGTAAGAGATTTTATAACGAAAATCAAATTTAAATGAAATTACTTTTTACTGTGAAACAATACAGCGTACAATTTTAAAATAGTTAAATACCAACCTTGTGGTTGAGATCATTGACGTCATCTTCAAGGGAAATCTGTTCTGTACACATATCCTCTGAGTCACAACTTAACGAACTTCTCCGACTATTTGAATTGCGACTGGACACAGAGTATTCTCGATGCAGTTGGCTGTGACAAAAGAAAACACTTTCATAAGCATTCTGACTCCCAAACTCATAACATTCTATTTCAGCAATCGGTTTTTTTTGTCGATAACCGATCCAAACTACATATAATAATAAAAAATAACAATATAGAAAGACGAGTGGGAGCTAATCTTCAGAGACAGAATGCTGCCTTTCTAAATTCTATTTGCATTAGGTATGATTTCCGGATATGGATCCTAGTGCCCTAGCCACGCACACAGTATGCGTGGGTAGAGCTACCTTTATTTTCGTTTTTAACTCATATCAATGTTATTCGCAAGTTTTCTGAAAGTGTTTTAGCTGCGCGCACATTGCGATATAATAAAAAATTGCTATAAACATGTTATTGTAGTTCTTTTACGAGGCGCACTATAGCCAGTGTAGTGTAGCTTATGCGCCATTAAACATCCAAAACACAGAGAGAAAGAGAGAGAGAGAGAGATCTTTTACGGCGCATCAGATCTTATGCCATACTGCGCCAGAGCATGACGTTTGTACATAGTGTGTGTACAAGAGCCGCTTTACACGTTGTGCGGCATGAAAAACCCCCAATAACCCACGGGGTAAATTATAAACTTGTGCCAGTATATGAAAATTTTATCCAGTAGAACAGGACTGCCGCTGGGATAAAGGTTTTAAAAAACAAATACTATACTAAATTATATAAGTGGGTGGAATGCGTTAGCAGAAGCAGATATGATTAAGATATGTAACTAGTACTAATAATTATAATAAATTAGGTAATGTACGCTTTGCTTTATATTTCGAGGTGCGCGTTCGATTATTAAAAATTTCTATACTCCACTCAAGAAGATTACTAAACTGCTGTTCTAAATGTATAGCTGTGTTTCTTGTGGAGAGGAGGGATTGGGGTGGTTGTAAAGTCGGAATTGGCCTTAAAACGTTCACAGGGAACCTCTCCAACATAAACTGTAAATTCAGTGTTGATACGACTTTTCTTTTTAAAGTAATGTCCCAACAACCGAAACATATTTTTCATTTATACACTGACCTACCATCAACATCCGGACACCCCTCCGTTAACAACTGGTCACGTCTTACCCAAGCACCACGTGTCAGACACAACCATAAATGTGCTCGTAGTTAGGCCTTTAAGGAGACAGTAGTACGATTGTGAATGCAAGATGTTACGTACAGCCCGATAGCTTATGTAATCAGTTCAAGTTTCTGACATTTCTGTGCATGAAATTTCAACGACATTGAAGATCTCTAGGTCGATAATTGGTGAGGTGATCTGCAAATAGAAGCGAACTATTGCTAAAACCGTCATGAAACGACTCGGAAAACCTACGCTGACAGAATATGACAGAACTTTGCAGCGAATCATTCGCTTAGAATGCAGGTCGTCGTTGTCGCAGCACATACAGGCGAGACGGGTGGAACACATGTTAGAACCAGTACAATGCGCAGGACGCTGCATGATAAGGATTACCACGGCCAAGCAGCCGCCCACAAGCCACTAATCACGCCTACTAATGCCAGACACCGTCTAGCATTAGTGGTACAAGGCCTGGCATTCTTGGACTGTAGACCAATGGAAAGCTGG
The DNA here is from genome assembly GCF_048544385.1 of Mastigoproctus giganteus. Classification (NCBI taxonomy): domain Eukaryota; kingdom Metazoa; phylum Arthropoda; class Arachnida; order Uropygi; family Thelyphonidae; genus Mastigoproctus; species Mastigoproctus giganteus. The sequence goes on from NC_143576.1 coordinate 136,603,648, forward strand.
GCTTTGGAGTGACGAGTCACGGTACACGGTATATCAGTGTGATGGTTGTGCCTGGGTGTGGCGGATGCTCGGAGAAAGAAGTTATTATTTCGGTAAGTTTTAATTTGACTCGTTACTGTTTTTTGTACAAGTAAAATAATAATTTGAAAAGCAGGCATAAGTAATTTCAAAACTAACTCTTATGTTCTTTTTTTTAATAATTCTCCTTTATTTATTAATTTTTCTTCCTGAAAATGAATGGGTTTTAATAATTATTTTAATGTTTTAATATTTCCCTTTTATTTACTAATTTTTTCCTCAAAATAAGTCAGATACATTACGATGAATATTTTCAAGGAACTATCGATACATATTTGAAATGCATGTCTTTCCCTATTTTAAACAAATTATGTACAAAGCATATAAGTATGTTCTATAGTTCTGTCTTAGTATGAGGCATTTGACCTAAATTTATTGGGGTGGCATAAGATTAACAATAAAATTTTAAAGTAACTTAGTTACTTTTCGTGAAATAACTTACGTTACTTTTTTTTAGAGCAACTTCTAATTAAACTTAATTATCAACTAACTAAACACATTCGCTGTGTTTCGCAAGTGCACTACGCTGCAACTAAAATTAAGTATTAAACGTAACGTCATGCACAGCTTTCTTCTGGCGACTGTTGTTATGTTGTTGCTGTTATTCGGTTTTAGGAGCATCGGCGACTCCGTGTACACTGTCTGTAAATTGAGTATATTCTGTGGTCGATTTTCTGTTTGCGGGACGAAAAACCCGAGTTTCTGGGAGAAAACACCATGTCACCCTCGCCTGAGACCGACTAACTCGGCGCCTCCGTACCAGGTGGGCAGGAGCAGCAGTGCGTAGCACACGCTTCTTGATTAGATCGGGGTTCGAGCCCGTGCCCACCAAATACGGAGGATGCGGAAAGGTCAGGGAATGACCACCGCATATCCCCGGAGCAATATGGCCTTAGTTGCTAATGCTCCTAAAAACCAAATAATAATAACAATAACCGACTAATTCAGCCACGTTGTGAAAAAGACCCATAAAAATTCCTCTCGTCATCGACGGGATTCGAACTCAGGTCTTTTTCCACCCGGTGTGGGGAAGACAGCGAACCTACCAACTGTGCTACCCACGAAGGACTCTGGCGGCTGTAACGAATCACTGATACCAACCCAAATGTTCCAATGAAACTAATGCAGATACCGAGTGATACCATTAGGCTTTTCTGGCGCCCATTTGTGATTATACGAGATTGTCTTTCCATTCAAACTACTGCTGCAGCAACCATTGACAAAACACGAATCGTCGATGAAAATCACCTTGTGAGATAGGCTGCACGTGATATGGATTGAGTTGCTACTCATGAGGAATTTTCCATAAAATTGAAAGTGCAACACCTAATATTAGAAAGTAGTTATGATCACCGTCTTCCCACATCGGGTGGGAGGCCAGCTATTATTAAAAAATAAATAAATAATAATAAAGCGAAAAAGCCTGAGTTCAAATCCCGTCAATAATAAAAGAATTTTTTTTTTCTCGCTTTCCTTCATCTAAGTTAGCCAGTGTCAATCGAGAAAGGCATGTTTTTTTTTTTTTTTTATCATGGCAACTGATGATTTTTGTCCAACAAACAGCAGACCGAAGAACACACGCAATTACAGACAATATATATATATATAAACTTGATAAACAACAAACGCTGATAACAGCTTGGAATCGTCATGGCATGGACCTTTAGGAAGTGTCGAAGGTGTTCTATTCCGAAGAACTCGTTCCTCCTCATCCCATAGGTGCTCAACTGGATTTTGATCTTGTGACTGGAGAGACCAGTAGGCTGAATTCAATGTCACGTTCCTGAAAACAAGTTACGTACGATTCTGCCCTTGTGACATGATGCACTAAACCTGTGGGAAGAAGCCATTAGCAGGCGGATACACTGTAGCCACGAACAGATGTTCCTGGTCAGAAACAATTTACAGATAACTTGTGGCATCCAAATGCTGCTCCACTGGTATAAATGGGGGATAGTGTGCTCCAGGAAAACACTTTCCACACTATTACACACCATCACCACCAATCTGCAGCGTTGATATCTTGAAGAATGGCTCCGTGGACTTATGCTGCTTTCGCCACATTCCGGTTATTCCATTTGAGCGAAACAGCAAGAACGATATTTCTCGGACCAGGTAACATTTTTCTAATCCACGAGTGTTGGTGTTTCAATGTTAGTATTCCTGAGTCCACTGAAACCGCAGCTTCTTTTTGTTTTTTGCTGAAAGTAGGGGAACCTGGTTCGGTCGTTGGCTGGGATAATATCCCATCCGTGACAAGATACGACGAGTTGGGCGTTCTGAAACGCGTGCTTGGTTACCACCGTTGGTTGGATTGTTAGTTCACCGACTAGGTTTTCTGTTATTCTGAATAAGTGTTGTCAGTCTCCGTTGGCTTTTCACATCGAGCTGTTTCGGATCGCAAGTTCGCCATTGGCTGGATGGTATGTGGTTATTGGACCAATCTCGATATCCTCGAGCAACAGTCGTGCGAAAGTCTCAGCAGATACTCATACCGGGACGTCTGGTGCTGACTACCATATCACGTTCAAAGTTACTAAAGTTTTTCGTCTTGCCTTACAGTACTGAATGCAAACACACAGCTTTATATCACATGTTACGAACATATGATGCAGTTAATGAAGGAGCGCTCGACTGATGAAACGGGTATGTGTACCTAATAAAGAGGCGCTTAACGTATGTATCATCAACCAAGAACAAATAGAAAAAAAAAAAAAAAAAAAACCCTAGGAGTAATCAATAGCACCTTCTGTTATTTAGTTTGTCTATTTCTCTAAAGTATAGGGGGGCCCCGGATTCCGAGTATTCATTATCCGAGTCGCCGCAGTTACGAAGATTTGAAAATTAAAGAACTAAAGCTTTCTCCCTTGCGAAAATTGACCAAGAACTTGAATATTTTTTGTGAGAATGATCTTCTTCACGATTGTGCAACGAATGTTAAGCGCGAAGTTAAAGACAACTAAATGTTACGATGCAATTTTATCTGAAAAAATACGACAAAAAAAAAAAAAACAAAAACGAACAACTCTTGGATTCATTCTTTATTCGTACAACTAAAAAATAGTGTAACTTCAATAAACTTTACTTAACCTTACATTGTGTAACATATTATAATAAAAAATGTCTAATAAAATAATTTTCTAATTTTTCTGTTCCTTCATTCATTTTTTGCAATGTTCAAGTAAGTAATAAATATTACTATATAATATCGGTGTAGATACACCATATCTACTCATCCTTCACAATGAGTTGCTCATGTATTACACTACGTCGAATAAGTAATGCTTCACTTGCAATACCAGAGTACCTGCCCACCCACCGATGAAAAGCCAACTAGCTTTAAAACGGTGTCGTCTGGGTGGTGGCGCCCACCGAGAATAAGTAAAGTGAATAATTAGTGAAGCGTTACTTATTCGAGGTAGTGCAATAGATGGGCAACTCGTTGTGAAGGATGAGTACAATATGAGATACAGATGAGGTGATGCTTTTCACACTGCTATCATAGTTTTTCTTTAAGAGTTGTCTATGGTGCATCTACACCGATATTATATAGATATAGAATCTTAACCCCTTAAAATATTATGCCTAGCTGCATTTAGTTTTATTTAAATAATAAACATTACGAAATTGGTCCCCGTTTTAAGTGGAACTAATTATCCTCGGATAACAAGGATCCCCAGTATTTCTGAAGGTCGTAAGGCTGAACTACTCAATTGGATCGGTACCCTTTGGCAGAGGAAAGAGCATGCAGGAGTGGATATGTCAGTCGTACAGAATTTTTTTCCCCCTCTATTCCAAAGAAAATTTTATTTCGTTGAAACAGAAAACTTTCATTTAATTTATATTTAAAAAAAAAATTAACTTATTTCGTTAATAAATTAGTAACATTACATTTGAAGAGGGAAAGCGTCAGTCTAGTTGAACTATTTCCTTTTACTTTTCATAATCATAAAGGTGCCAAGATAATAGTTAAACGAGTGAGTAGTTGTAAATAGCCATTTTAAGGAAATGGTGCTAATGGTATAAAAGGAACTGTCAGTTAAACCGTTAATTACTCATTCACACGTGATAACTTGACCAGAACAGTAGGCCAACGCCTTTCTGGGAGCAGCAATTAACACCCATACGCCAAACACAAATGTTTAATGCAGAAACCAGTCAAGCGAAGAACAGGATCTTATGCGTCAAATAAAATAATAATAATAATAAGAAGAAGAAAGAATCAGCACAACAGTGGTGACAGCAAAGCCAAAAGGATCTCCTATTCAGTATGTAACTGTACCAAGCTGTTCACTTCCTTGGTCAAGGCCTATTGAAAACCAGCAGTATCGTGAGAGAACCTGCTCCACTCTGCTCTACATGTGACGCACGGATTGATCATACCAGGAGGGGTGGAGTGTGTTAATAGTTCGGAAAATCAAGTAGTGACCTATTTCACCTTTGTCCCGGTCCTGCCGAAGGTGCATTCCGTGCAATAAGTGAAATACACTTCTGCATCCTTTTGTAGCGCAACACGTTTGTTCGTGCATTTCACACTTAAAAGGACTGTTTTCGCACAATACGAGCTTCTTTTTTTTTTTTTTATTTATTTTGTTCAAACGAATCGCATCTCTATTAAGAGCGATAAGTAATACAACGGACACATTAGACCATAAACAATTTCCTTTTTACTTTTCAGAAATCACGAAGGTGCTGAGACACTAGTTAAATGAGGGATTAATTTAAAATGACCATTTTAAGGAATCGTGTGTGTGGTCACATAAGTAGCTTTGAACAGAGAAGGGTACAAGAGTTTTGTTAGTGTCATTGAGGAAGTGTTCAGGAGAAACTGCTAATTCGGAGGGTTAGAAGAGCGTCATTCAGCGGCTCGCTGAATGACGCAGGTCAGTGACATTGGCCAAAATCACACTTACATGCTCCGTGTGCGTACTTCAGTACGACCTGTAATTACCTTATGCACACAGAGAAACACTGAAATAAGTTCAAAGTCTACAAGCAGTCACATACCACCAGAAAAGTTGTGTTTAAGCAACTATCAGGGATGCGTCAAGGATGTAAAAAGCCAAGAGATACAAAATTTTATTTATCTATATTTGAGCTTTTGATTTGGTAAATCAGTGTTGGTATAACAGGACTAATTACGAAGGACGTGATGCCATCCAGAGATAGGGAATGAAGAAGGCGAGTATAGTTGTTGAGGAGGGAAAGGGAGGGGAATTCGTGAGTCTTATCAAGAGTTCTTTGAAAGCGATCAGATTTGCATCCAGAGTGAGATAAGGTTCAGATGGACGTTGAGTCTGTTCGATGCAGATGACATGCGGTAGAGGAAACATGACAGTCGGGTTAGGCGACTTCAATCTACCTCTTATAGACTAGAAATCGTGGAGGGACAATACGCCATGGGAAATGAATTTCTGAACCATTTGGACGATTGTTATTTATTCTAACATTTCAGAGAAAGTATACAAGGGGCTGTAATATTCTCGACTTGTTCTCACCAAAGATCCAAAAGACGTCCAAATTTTAGTAGTGAAGGAACTAATAGCGACTAGTGACGATAATGTCATAAAATGGGTAATATCCAAAGAAATTTCTGTGATCAAGGAAACGGCTTCAATTTCAAGAGAGAGAGAGAGAGAGGACTATAATACCCAAAGAAATTTCTTTGGACATCGTAGTCTATAAGGAATTTCTTGAGCTCTATTAATTGGAGAGAAAACTCTCTCCAATTAATAGAACAACAAAAAAAAAAAAAATGCCTAAGTGGATGATCAGAGAGGTTAAGGGTTTAATAGAGCTAAATAATAAAAAAAAGCATAGGATAGTTAAAGACTATCGCGAGATACTTATTTATAAAAATATTATAAGTGTATACGTAAAACCACTGACGGAGTAAGACAGGCGAAATGTGAGTACAAGAAATCACTAACAAAGAGAGCTAAAAATGGAGACGAATTACGTGAATGCTAAAAACAAAAGTGAATCACATAAGTCCCTTGCTTGATCGAACTGGAAAAGTCATAGAAATCCAACAGTATCAGACCAGTTGAATAGATAATTAGCAACAATCTTTACAGTTGAAAGACCATTCGAACTACGAGAGGTCAGTGACAAGGAAGTATAATGCTGTGAATTAAGTACTATATCAATCTCGGAGAACAGTGTAGAGGAGGACTACTGAAGCCGAGTGAAGTAGAAGGTAAGGTAAGGCTCCAAGAGTGGAGAGTATAGATCCCATTATACTAAAAAAAGGCTGCATGTGAGTACATCGTCCCATTAAGAATTCTATGAGATTATCATTAGGCTCCAGGGAGATACCACAGGACTGGAGAAGCGCTACGTCTCCTCACTCCACAAAGGAGATGCGAAAGATTTGATAGGTAAATTTACACCAGTGAGTTTGGCTTCGGCGGTGAGTAAGATGATTGAGTCTGTATTTTAGGACAGAATACAGGACCATCTCTATAGGAATGATATCCCTATTGGATCACAGCATGGGTTCGTGAGGAGGAAATCTGGAAGAAGGGTCCTGGAAGAAAACGTTTTAGGGGTTAAGATTCAGTCAGAAATGAAATTATCCACGCAGGGTAAATAAATTTTCTGTTTATACTCAGCACGACAACCAAGTCAGTAGAGTTTACAATAAATCGTCAATACAAATATTTATCGTATTTAGTAGTCACGGGCTTGAACCCCGGTCCACTCAAGAAACGCGTGCTATGCACTCTCGCTCCTGACCACTGGGCTACGTCATATGCGGCTGGGAAGGCACAAGGTGTTTTGTCTGTGATATATAGGACCTTCTCAAGTAAATAAGGACCTTCTCAATTTTATACTCCAGGACGACCAAACGATCAGAGGAGTTCACAAGATAGACAGAATACAAGAAACAGCACCGTATTCAGCAGTCACGGGCTTCAATCCCGGTCACTCAAGGCATGTGTGTACTTATGCACCCGCGCGTGACCACTAGGCTACGGCGGCCTCATTATCTCTTGGTGCAAAGATGATGTTGAGACTGCATTTAGAACATTGTGTTCAGATCTGGAGGCCATACTTGAAGAAAGACATAAAACATCTGAGAAGGGCAACCAGATAGTAAGAGGTGCTAATTGATGTCCATACGGAAAAACGGCTTGGAAAGTGCGGACTAACTACAAAGATTGGCCAACTGTAAATCTCAGGGCACCTGACAGAGGTACAAAATGCCCCGAAGGGGATCAGTAAAATGAAGGAGAGAGAGGTATATTTTCACTGCTGAAGAGAGACGAACCAGGTGGCACAAATACAAACTTTTGAGAAGTCACTTATCTCATGAAATTTACTTTTGGGCAACGTGTTGTAGATCACTGGAATGAGTTGCTTGCAACGGTGGTCGAAATCGATAATTTGGTAAAATTCAAAGCGGAATTGGATAGACACATTTTAGTGACGGGTAAGCTATGATTGACAGTTTTTTTTTTTTTTTTTTTTTTGGCAGATGCAAAGGAAGCTCGCTTCCTTGCATCATTAAGCCATTATAATACTAATACTAAAGTGTTTTCCTAGGGAACTTCGCATGCCTGACGACTGGGGTGGGAGGGGGAAGGGATTCCCTGTTTGATTCCGGCTAATGTTTTGATTTAATAAGGCTTCCTTAGAGAATTCTCCCGTTTTCTTTTCCCCTTCACAGACAAACTGCTCTTAAAAAATAATTAATATTCAATCCAAGAATACGACACAGATAGCTGTTGACACATCACTAATGAATACCTGAGAGGTAAAACTCAGGTCTTAATGTTATCGGCAGGAAGCATGAAGAGCAGACATTTTAACGGACGCAAATGAGTGCTGCCATCTTCCGGAGACTACTTCCTTCTACATATTTTAATCCGTAAGTTTGTACAGTACTTGCAGTTGGTCCTCGTCTTCAACAGAGGCCGCTGCTTACTTAGCTGAGCATTAGATGAGAACCCAGATGAGAACTTCCTTATTACAGGCCATTATGTCCACCTATTTCAGTTATCATATAGGGTCGGAAATGCAACAGATGCGTCACTACAACCCTTATTGATATTTATATCGCTGTTATTGGATTTTTTATTTTATTTCCCCTTGCATGATTAATGGTGTATAAAATAATTCGCCCTACTGACACCAGAGATCGGGTGACAGATGTACTCGTTCTACAGTAACGATCATACATTCACAGTGGTGTAGGGGATCCTCCCTAACCTTGCTGCTCCATAATCTTTCCCCTTCTATGGGCAAGAACAAACCCGACGTACAACAATCATAATCGGATTTATTGGCCTATTGATCATTTTTTGCTGATCGGTAGATAATTACTGCTGCCAATATGGAGGATATAATTCGCGATCCGGGTGCTGTTATATTTTTATATCGACTATAATCATACCGGTAGAGAAGATGATTAGATCTAACTTATCGCTTTGGCAATCCTCTTATACCTGAGGAATGTTTCGATAAAAGTCATAACGGATCGACTCCAGCTACATTTAGCAGGCAGAAGTCTCCTTGAACTACTGTCTGTCGGAATGTTATCGTGACTGCGTGTAGCAAATCTTGCAAGGACATCTTTTATGTTCATCCAAAATGATAAGGACAAGAGTTACACCTATAGAAAGCCGGAAGGGAAATAAAAGAGATATTCTATTCTGATGAAAAGTGCTGGAAGTGTTAACAATACGAGTGCCACTCTGGACAGCTGTGTATCCCCCACTTTCTACACACACACACAGCAGATAAAACTGCTTAGACATCATCGGACAACAGGGTATTAAATCAGATTTCATTACAGCCGGCGGAAGAAAACAAGTGTAATGTCAACGTTGTCCTACAGAAACGACCAGTTGTAGGAATACGCTATTTCCAGTCAAAAGTGAGTTAGTTCAGCTGGGAAAGAGCAACAGTTCTATAATTCAGAAGGGTAAAAAAGCATTTTACCCCAGAAACTGATTGGAAGGGTGAGGGGATATGATATCAGGCTATTACTGGGAAATAAAACAGTTTACTATACGAGTATGTTATCCTCCTTCCGGAATAACGACTTCCTCGATACCAAAAGATGATTTCAGAGAACAGCATAAACTCTTAATAATCTGTTTTATTAACTTTAAAAATGGCATAAAACTTCAGAAAGAACAAACTTCAAAATATTGTCAACAGCAACTCTGAATTTACTCTAGACAACCTTTACTGGGGAAAATCCTGAAAGCGAGTATTGCGTCAAATAATTCCACGCTTCCCGTGGGATTTTGCTTACACAAACCAAGAGACTACATGTGGGAAGTTGGAACGTGCCTGTCATAGTTTTGTCATTCTACACGAATTACATATCATTAATTACTCGCTTAAAACTTATTAAGTAATTAGGCTAATGCAGCAGTTAATTTACTTATCCTATTTCGTACAGGCCGGTACTTGGGTGTATTTTTGATAACTATATTTCTAAAGAAATTTCATCAATGCTAGGACCGAATAACAATGGCTCACTCAGCATGAAATTGAGGTTTGCTTTTCCTCGCACAAAAGGATAATCCTGGAAGGCCAAAGTCCACTTTAATCCTTAGAAAATGCGAAATTAATCCAGGTGGATAATAATTACCCATAGTTTGGGAACTACTCTCGTAGGTGCTTGAGAGTAGGAGTCAGCAAGCGTGAGACAATTAAAGATGTCCCTGGTGTTATAAAAAATGATCTCATTATTGTTAGGGACGACGCCCAAGTTAGTGTTCATATAATAATTGGCAAAGTTCCTAAAGCCAAAAAAAAAAAAAAAAAAAAATTATAATAAGAGGCTCACACGTGATCTGCCATCTAATGAGGACAACGAAATCGGAACGAAACAACCTGACTACAATGATTTCGGCACGCATCGAACTCTTTTACAGGAAGTCAGTCAAAAAGCCACGAACTGCTTCATTATAGAGTCTACATCTGAATTACATTTAATATTACAAGCCGGCATCACGCTTCACTAAGGCAATTTTAATTAGTTCAGTCGTTAAATGCTGAATAAAATATTTGAATTTCCTGCGATACTGGTTTAGATTTTGCCTGGAATTCGGAATTTTTCTTTAATTACTTCTACTCTGCCTCATAATTTACAGCTCACTCTCTCTGTATTACTTTCCACGATATTGCTTTAAATTTCTACAAATTTTAACAAGGTGAAGTACAATGGTAAATCAAACGAAAACAATAGATTTGCTATAACGTGCTTCACTGTTTTACACTGCAAGTAACTCTTACACTATTTCACTACCATTTTATGCCGTTACACTATTTACAGTAATAATTTATACTACACAGCTCGACAAAATTAACAGAACACGTAGAAAACGCGGTGTAACTAGTGCAGCTTGCAATTAAGCAGGGCAAAATTTGGTACGGTGGTGTACCATAGAATACCGATGAAATGCGACAGCGAGAAAGGTTGGACAGGAATAAGGGACATTTATAGGGGTTGTAAAAGAAGGTCACATTATAGAAGTCGATACAAGATGATCGAAAACATGGTAAAATAACATCAGTACGGCGTATGATCCCCTCCAAGAGCAAAACAGGCCTGACAGCGGTGAACCATGCTGGATATAAGGGTGTCTATAAGGTTCTGTGGCAACAAATCCCATTTTCTCAACAGCGCAGACCTTAGCTCACCAAGTGACCGCGGAGTTGGCTGTCGGGGTGCAATGCGAAGCCCAAGGGCGTTCCACACATGTTCGATCGCCCTTCTGGGTAGCACAGTTGGTAGAATCGCCGTCTTCCCCACACCGGGAGGAAAAGATCTGATTCCAAGTCCCATCGATGACATGGGGAATTTTAATGGTCCTTTTCACAACGTGGCTGAGTTAGTCGGTCTCAGGCGAGAGTAAATTGTTTTTTCTCCCGAAAACTCTGGTTTTTCGTCCAGCAAACAGAAAATCGACCTCAGAACACATACAATTTACAGACAATAGACACGGGGCAATATGGCCTTAGTCGCCGATGCTCCTAAAATCCTACTACAAAAACATGTTCGATCAGATTTACGTCTGGCGATCATGCTGGCCATGGCAGTCTTTTGTATCTTCATTTTCAAGATGTTCCTCCACCGCTTGTGCTCTATGCGCAGTGGCGCTGTCATACATGAAAGGAAAATCTAGGCCAACCGTACCTGTAAAAAATCACACATAGGGTTCGAGGTTTTCTTCTCGGTACCTCTGCACAGTTACGGTACCCTTATCAAAAACATGAAGAGGGGTGCGGCTGTTGATCATTAATCCGCTCCACTGTAAGTGTCCCTTCCTCTGATGTTGGAGTGATGATACCGCGTTCCTCGTTGTCGCTATAAGAAATAACGACTAGAATCTGTTTGTAGGCTAAAACAAGACTCATCAGAGAACAGTACTGTACTGCATTTGTCAAGGGTCCAAGTCACATGTTCATGGCACCAATTTCGACGGGGTCTGTGGTGGTTTGGGGTTAATTGGATACAAACCACCGGCTTCCTTGAATTGAGCCTTCTTAACACAGGTTTGTTCTTAACTTAACTTAATTTCAACTTAACACAGTCCAATTGAAATGTTTTCACCTGTGGCCACAGCAACCTCAAGAGACATTTGATGACAGGACATCGTAGGTTTCCGTCTTGCTGTTAGAGTCAGATAGCGGTTTGTTCTGGTTGACGTAGCCCGCGAGCGACCTTGGCCAGCTCTTCTTATAATGGTCCCTGTCTCCTGAAACTGCTTCCATAGTACTGAGACGACACTGTGTGACACATTAAGCTAACGTGCCACCTCCACCTGCGACTACCCGGCTTCAAGCCGTCCAGCGGCCCACAATCTCAAAGGATCATCTAAACGACGATGACTTGCCATCCTGAGTACCGAAAATGTGGCTATCCCACTGAGCAAGTAAAAAAAAAACAGGAATGAAGTGATGTGATCGCAACTCGTGTTTTTATAGGCATGAATAATTTGCATAATTTGCAGTTCTCTAAGGTGGTAGATCTCGGAATTTTCATGCCAGGATACCTATTATATCAAAAATTCGCCTTCGGCGACACTGTTCACAATAAAATATTCAAGAAAAACATTTTGTTCTGTTAATTTCGTCGATCAGTGTATTACAAAATTTCAGGAACAAGCACAAACACGAATATATCTTGAAATGCAAATAAAAATAGACAAAGTTGCATCCAACCTATTACAAACATGCAGATTTGGTGACCAGATAAAAACGCTCTCTCTTCGAAACCTGTATATTTCGCATTTATCGCTGGAACTCTCGTTTCAATAGCCAGCATTGTGAAAATGTTGATGCTTGGACGATTCTTTGATTTAACAGGAAGAACATACGTCATTTGGAGGATTCTTTGATTCAACAGTGAGAACGTAAGTAAGCACAGGGAGGCTTCATTGCATCTCCTTCATCTCCACTCAAGATAATCAAGTTATCATGCCCTAACAGCAAAGCGTCAAAATGAGTTCAAACTGAATTTCCGAAACTGAATACACAGGAGGACTTGTATCCAAGCAAACCATCGGCCATCGGCACAAGGCTTCACAAGAGAGATGTTTATGAATGATCACCAGATATCTTGTGTTCCATTTACCCCACAAAAGAAACACACCCATTTGCGTGCCGACATCGTTTGCCTGGATTTAGGAACAATGATCCGTGATACTCTTTACTAATAAGTCGAGATGCAATCTTTAATTGGATTTTTGCAGCACCTTCTTTGGAGGAAACAGGGAACTGGATTACATCTCGTTAATATTGCAGAAAAAGAAGCGTCTTTGAAAGTGACAGTTCAACGATGTGAGCTGGAATCGCTGTAAATGGCAGTACTATAACTGTGATGAACTATAACCATGTGTTCCTGTGATGAACTATCAGGGCTACAAGGTATCGAGACAAGGTTCTTGATCTTTGTGTTTGCTTTTTTTTCAGCAGCAATTGGTGAGAATGTTCAATGGACGACATGCATGTAGTCAGAAATTTTCTATTGAACTAATTGGTGAATATGAAACCTTGAGAGGAAGAATATAGCTCGCACGAAGCGGCAAGCCAGATTCCCAAACTCTAGTCCAATAGGGCATGCGTGGAATGCTCTGGACAGGAGGGTTTCCGGTTATGGGTCTCTTTTTCCACTCCTAAAACCTCACCGAACTTGTTTTGCGCCAGCCGTTATATAAGAATGGGGAAATGATACTACCAACACTAATTGAGAGCACGAGAAGGAGTTGAAGTCGCTATCACTCGTTCGGAGTCGAGAAGGAGTCGATTCCAAGCATATAGCGCTACGCACGAAGATCGCACTCCTCATCTGGGCATGTTTTCATGTTTATGAAAACATGAACCTACATGAACTTTAATTCAACAATCTCAGATCGAAATATTTCGATCTTTATGCATTATTAAAGCCCTCACAAGTTGCAAAGTGGATATAAACACATCCTGCCATCCCGAGTGGAAAAAGCCTGAGTTCCAATCTCAAGACGCCTTTTTCATAACGTGAAATTACCTGAGATCGACAAAAATAAATGTTGTTTCGCAATGTTTATGTTTTCTAGACAATAAACCCAAGTTTTCGAAGAAAAATCATACCGCCTTTTTCTGAACCACGTTGTTAAAAAGGCTTATAAAATTCCTCGCATCATTGATGGAATTCAAACTCAGGCCTTGTTCCCAGTGTGGAAGGACGGTGATTATATCGACATAGTTCATGATACAGTAAGTAGCACCACACTTCAGAAAGAATTAATAAAACAGGACTGAGATGAAGTATTTTCAGGACTAAACAATTAACGAGTTGTAGAAACTTTGAGGAAACTGCGTAGTCGTGGAAATTGAAAGAAAAGCCAGAAGTAATTAGAAAGCCATAACCGACTCAATTTAAAAGGAATTATAATTAAAAATGATATTATGTGAGAGAAAGATATTCCCGAAAAGTACTTATCAGCATTTGTTAAGAGATAAATGAAGCGATCCATTCGAAGATGCTGGAAAGACCGTGTTGAAGTTACAATAGAGATTAGCATAAATGGCATAACAGATTCTTAGGTTTTCAGATAACATTACAGAATAAATATCACATTCACGGAGTTTACCTAAAAGATTGTTTATAATGTTTAACATTGTTTAACAATGTAAACAATGTTTAGATAAAAGTTAACGGTATTTTATTCTGCGCTGCTTCTTCAAACTCATATTTCGCGATTTTTTAAATAAACTCCTTTCACTAATGAATAAATGCTTGCCGGTTTGGTATTTTGTATTTGCTGCATTGATAATCTTGCCTTGATAATGACCTAGTTCGGAAAGTCGTGGTTCAGCTTCGGGGTGGTCTTTTATTTTTATTAAGAGTTTTGAAATTAATAAAGACTATTATAATCAGTTTAATTTCTGTTACCATCGATATAATGGTTGAGTTCTCGAAGAATATCACAGTTTATCAAATTGATAACTGGCAATTAATTTTGGATGGCTATGTAAATGATACGTCTAAAAAAGTATCATTTACATAGCCATCCAAACGCAGTACTTTTAAAACGTAGGGAGTTTTGTACAAAAAAAAAAAAAAAAAGCGAAGGAATTCCTTTTCTAACAAAAACAGATTCCCAGATTCCTATACTGTATTAATTCGTTCTAAATTAATGAATTACGTAAACAATAAATAAGAGAAGCTCAAAAGGGAGAAGAGAAGAGTATGGCATTCCAGAATGAATGGGTAAGAGCAGAAGAAGCGGAACCATCAAGTGCGATTGAAGCAGACCTGTTAGAGAGGACGTGCTCGAGTAAGTTTGACAGTGGAACACAATCTCCGTAGTTTCGGTGGTTAACTTAGAATGATTAACACCGTCCAAACTGTGAGCGATGTCGAAGAAGATCGTATAGAACTGTACGCCACAGTCCGAACTGGAATACATATAATGTGAAAAGAACCCCTTCTGTTTAGATAATGCCAGGGTGGCCGAGTGGTTACGGCACCAGACCCTGCCAATATATAATCATATGGATATTATTTGATAAGTTTGATATGATTATAGACGATTTATGACATTGTTGTGCATATAAAATAAATTCTCTGTTTATACTGCGGCACGACAACCAAGTCAGTAGAGTTTACACTAAAACTTCAATACAAATATTTATCGTATTTAGTAGTCACGGGATTGAACCCCGGTACACTCAAGGAACGCGTGCTATGTACTCTCGCTCCTGACCACTGGGCTACGTCAGGCCTAATGATATTCAACTTGTGAGAAAGTTAATAAATAACTAAATAATAAATAAATAAATTCCATCAGAATGGAATGTCATGGGAAAGTAATCTACTACACTAAGACATCTTAAAGATTAGATAGCACTAACTTACTCAGTGAATCATTCATGCAAAGATGGTGTGTTCTAGGGAAAACGCCTGCACAGGGGATGATGAAGCCAAGAAATTTAATTTTTAAAACAGAATTTTTTATAGCAAAAATTCATTTCCTTCATCAGCGTGGGATTACGGGAGTTTCTGGATCTGAGTTTAAGAAAATTCGAAAAGGATTCTGTCAATACTATCATTACATTTAAACTCAGCCTTCAACGGATTTAATATACTTGGAGTGTTCTTTAGTTATTATTATCATTAGCCATATGGTGCGAAGAAGCCTGAGGCTTTTGCTGCACCAGCCAAAAAAAAAAAAAAAAGTCTGAGTTACCCAGAGAGAGAGAGGGTCAGAAGTAGAAGGGGAATCAATCACCAAGAAAGAGAAGTTGTTTCTCTTCACTGAATTAATCATAGCAAAATGCCGAAGGAGGGTATAACAATGGATTGGTGGCTGCACCAATTTTACCAAGAATAGAAAATGTAAAAATAATTGTTAATTGAGAGTTCCTCCTTTGAACACTTATAAGAAACATTACAAAACTTTGCTTCCACTAAGCTAAAAACCAGGATGAACCTTGATTTGTCCCTGGCCTCCCGTTCAAGTTATATTTATGACTTTGGAACCCGGAATGCATCTTACTTCATAACAGTTTCCCCCTTTTCAACGAAGGACTCCAAATTTGTAGTTTGTTTCTGTGTCAGAGCAACTAAGACTGAAGGGTCAGTACACGTTTGTCTTTTTAAATTGCATGTAGACTGTGGTGTATTTCATACGGGAAAATGTTTCCACACCATGTAGAAAAGTTCTCCCATTTCAGCAGGATTGAAACTCAGGCCATTTCCGAATTACGTGGAATGACTGCGTACTACACGGAGAAATTCAAATTTGTAGATAATGTGGCATGATCTAACTATCGGGAATGCTTTACGCCTTAGGAAACTATACTGGGACAACAAAATAGTTTCACGTGGCGCGCACACACAAACAACAGCTGATCTGTACTTTAAAAAAAAAATCCATATATTAATATGCGACGCTTTCAAAGTTTGAAATGCATATGCCTGTGGAATTTTAATAGTAATCATATAACATTCATGTTTCCAAAAGCAGTCGTGGGAAGCACAAAAAGCTAAAATAAATCATAACCAGTAAGGCCCGCGGGTGGGTCAAAGCAGTGTATTACTGATTATCAATTTAGTTCGCTCAAATGATTCAGTTGATTTAATACATTTATATTTGACATCATGATGATGAATAAACTTCTTATTTTCAACATTTAGTAGTTTAACAAACCAATAAATATTATTTAATTTAGAGAGAGAGAGAGAGAGACAGACAGAGAGAGAGAGAGAGAGAGAGAGAGAGAGAGAGAGAGAGAGAGAGAGAGAGAGAGAAATTTACTTACTTAGCGATAGCACTGGAAGACAATCTGTTGGGCCTGAAAGAATAATTACAACCGCGTTATTACTATGACATTTCAGTAAGCGTGAGCTTAATGTAATTCAAAGCGTGTTCTTATCTTGAAAAGAAGCAATAATTTAAAGGCAATGTACACTATACTCTCAAAGATATTCGGACATCCCTGCGCCTCTTGTAAAGTAAATCCGATGTGGAAACAGACAAAAAATTGTCAAAATAGCACCACCAGACATCAGCAATAACCAGCATGGATTGCGATGCAGAGTAAACAAAATTTTCAATTGTGAGACACCACGGTATTTATTTGTCACTGCGTGCTGAAACCTGTTTGGACATTCCAAATCCCACCTAGATGAGACTCAACGGCCAATTTTTTAGGGCCTGCAAACTGATGGAGACGACATACGTGGCACTCTCCCGCCGGAACAGCCTATTGGCGACCCAAATCCGCACTCTCTTGAGCGGATCTTTCTTTCCAAACTCCTGGGGAGGAGAGGCTTGCCTCTCCTTGCCTCCCCAATTTTTTCACTCTGGTGGGGCACGGGCATGCCTCACTACCTGCAGGGGCCATCTACTCTGTCGGCCCCTTATTTCCAATTTCTTCCCCCCAGTCTTCATCCTCCCCCCAAACTTTTGTCTTGCACAGCGTTTAGCCCTACATGTCAAAATCAAAAGAGAACATCAAAATTCTTGCCCGAACCTATTTGGTTTTTAAAACTCACTTTCACCGCACAGCCCCACGTCGCGCAATATTAATACTAACTTGTAAAGTATCACTAATATCAACCTCGATTTTTTTTTTTTTTTTTTGGTCCTAGCCACTAAAATCCCAGGAAAGTAAGTGGCAAGACCAGCCAGAGTACAAATATTGGTAACACCCGGACGGCCTCCCTGTGGCAGGTATTGATAACGTCGGGTCTCACTAGGGGCCCGGCGGCTAACAGGCCGGACGAACAATGGGCACAACAAACTACACAGTACATATCCCACACACTTTTAAATCTCTGGCTTGTCCGATACAGAGAACATACGCGGAGATGGGAGAAATCCCAGGTGCCGTCAGACCCCGAACATACCTAATACCTAATACCTAATAATCAACTGCCGACAATTTTTGGAAAAGAAAGAACAAAAATAATATACACCGATGAGCCAAAACATTATGACCACCAACCTAATATGATGTTCGTCCTCCACGTGCAGCCAAAACAGCTCCTACCCGGCGAAGCACGGACGCTATAAGAATTCTAAATGTGTCTTGTGGTATCTGGTACCAACACGTAACCAGCAGATTCTTTAACTCCTGTAAGGTCCGTGGTTGAGACGCCGCAGATCGGAGTTGCTGTTCCAACACAAACCACAGATGCTCGATGGGATCGATGTCTGGGGAATTTGGAGGTCAGGGCAATACCTGGAAGTCTTCTTCGTGTTCCGCGAACCAGTCTAGAACAATCCGGGCAGTGGGGCATGAGAAAGGCATGAGAAAGGAGAAGACCGTTGCCATGAAAGGGTGTACCTGATCAGCAATGATGTTTAGGTAGGTGGTAGACTTCAAATTAGTAATAATATTGAATGCATATAATGGTATTAACTATACATAGAATTTTTTTTTACATTGAATTTTTTATTTATTTATTTTTTAATTTTTTTTTCCCTTGGGTTGGGCAGCCTGAGGGCTCCTGTCCTTTGGTATTGCACTCCTTCCACTGGACGACAAATTGGTGCAGCAGCATAGAACCATGCACAACTACTCATGCTTAGAAATGGGCACGAGGCAGTGATTGACCGGGTGTTGATCGCTGTAGACAGTTAATCTTACTTTTTCAACACAGATTTCCAAGGTGGAGTTCGACTAAACGTCTAGGTGCCACCCAAAACAAATACATACGCATACGCAGGTGGTAGACATCAGAGTTCCCAGCACGTGGATGATTGGACCCAGGGTATCCCACAGAACATCGGCCAAAGCATGACACCGCCACCATGAGCTTGTTTTCGTCTCACGGTACATACAGGCGTCACAGGTAAACCTGTGACTAAGGCGTCAGAAGGCGTCACAGGGTTACCTGACAGGAATCAGGTAAACAACGCACACATACCCGGCCGTCCACATGGTGCAACAGGAAACGTGATTCATCGGACCAGACGATCTTCTTCCAATCACTCAAGGTCCAGTTTCGATGCTCGCGTGCCCACTGTAGGCGCTGTCACCGGTGAACCGTGGTTATCAGAGCAGCCTACGGCTACGCAGCCCCATTTTAAGCAGGGTTCGATGTACTGTGTGTTGTGACACATTACTCCCGTCACCAGCATTCCAATTACTGAGTTGCGCCACAGCCGCCCTTCTGTTGCCACGTACCATCCGGGAGAGCCTTCGCTCACATCGAGCATCGATGAGTCGTGGTCGTCCAACACCTCGCCGGCGGTTCGTGGGTTTTCCCTCCTCGGACCACTTTCGGCAGGTACTAACCACGGCTGACCGTGAGCATCCCACCAGCAGTGCCGTTTCGGATATGCTCTGACCCAGTCGTCTGGCCATCACAATTTGTCCGTTGTCAAACTCGCTTAAGTCCGCTGCCTTTTCCATCTGAAGAACAAGAGTAACACTGATTAACGGAGCTCAGTATCAGGTGTTTTTTTTATCGAGTCCCGACCCGTGCACGCGCCGTAGTTCACCTGCAGTTGCTTCGATTTGCATAACGACTCACTGGTCATAATGTTTTGGCTCATAGGTGTAACTATTCAGAAAGGTTTCTGCGGAGTTAAAATCCAGGCATCCGCAAAACTGGGGCTTATTTTCTACCAGCAGAAATTACGACTGTGTACAATATGGGAGAGAGCTGCCAGCATTAATTTCCCTGGAAGAGTTCTATCTCAAAAGGATCGCGGCGCTCATTAAGACCAAAGTTAAACACGCACGTTAGAAATACAAACATCTCTTTTTTTTTTTTTTTTTTTTTTTTTAAGTTTTGGTGTCCAATTACTTTGCAGAGTATAGTGCAAGCCATCTGCACGTGTTGATCTGTGATGTACAAAGTACAGGGTGGTTATAAAGGCATTTCCCACTTTTAAAAATTAATTACTCGAAAGCGAGTAATTAATTTTTAAAAGTGGGAAATATACATGGGGCATATATGCCCCATGTATACTGATTACACGGTAATTTTTTTTTCACCCAACAAAATTTAGTTTGAATTTTGACCACCTCAGGCTAAGCGATTCATTCACTCCAATTAAAGGTTAAATTAGTCTCTTTTTCTTTAAAACCTTAACAATCGAGGAGGTGGAGATATAACACGATTATCTTAGCCTATTCCGATGAAAAAAAATATATTCCAGAGATCAAAGAACATCGTTTACATGGAAACAATTTTTATGTAGGATTCGGACCGTACCGTGTGGTCGTCCCGGAGTATAAACAGAAAATTTATTTATTTATTGATGATAGCCTTTTTCCACAAGCCTTGCCTTCAAAAACATGTGATCTAACTCCAGAAGCCCTTTGGTTGCGGGAATTATCTGAAACACAGCGTTTACAGAGATTTCCCTTGAACTGTCTCATATCTGAAGGATGGACTCCTCGGGAGGTAGTGAACAATCCATCGGAAATATGAAGGCAGCTGTGCAGAACAATGTTTTTGCCATTGGGTTTTAATGCATCAGTGACTTAGATTACAATCTGTTTTATATAATATGTCCGTAAATTGCGTGTGTTCTCCGGTCGATTTGTCTGTTGGACGAAAAATCCGAGTTTTTCATCCAGCAAATAGGCAAATTCGCCTGAGACCGACTGCCTTCGCCTCAGAGTGGGAAAAAACCCTAAAATTTCTGGCGTCATTCGCGGTATTCGAACTCGGGCCTTTTCCGTCTGATGAGTGGAGGACAGCACACATACGTAGTGTGTTACTCTCCAGGGCTGAGCGCAATGCACCATCTTGATCGTTTATTAGAAAATAATGGTGGACAAGTGGAAATTTTATCGTCAATTAAGATTGGTGAAAAATTTATCTCTGTGCTATTTTTATAAATAAATTCCTTTGTGCTTACCCTGGTGGTCAAATTTCGAAGTAACTGTTGTTGTTTAAAAAAACCAGCATACACTGATTGGCTGTTGTACGATTTTAGGGGCATCAGCAACTTAGGCCATATTGTGCCATATATAATATGTCTGTAAATTGCGTGTGTTCTGCGATCGATGTGCTTGTTTGCTGGAACGAAAAACTCGAGTTTCTGGGAGAAAAACCATGCTACCTTCGCCTGAGACCAACTACTACCTCAGCCATTGTGAAAAATGCCCCTAAAAATTGCTCACGTCACTGGCTGGATTCGAACTTAGGTCTTTTCCACCTGGTGTGTGGAGTACGGTGACTATACTAACTGTGCTATCCACGAGGGCTATCAGCTGATTACAATGCAAAAAAAAAAAAAAAAAAAAAAGTATATATATTGTTCGATGCGACGTTTTCTAGTTATTAATTCATTTTCTCTGTTGCTGGAGAGGGTTAATAGCGTGATGGAGTCACTGCAGTGTGTACCACATTGCGAAGTGCGGCCAACATCCACATAAAAACAACTGGGGGTTCGGATCTGCTGACTATCGCAAGTAGGGGGAAAAGGACTGTATATCAAATTTCTCCGTATATGCTCCTTGACACTAACGGGAATAACCCAGCAACCCGATGCAGATCTGGAATGTGTGGTTTTGTTGAAACATTCCCGGTATTCAGTGATTAATTTGTAAAAAAAATAATAAATAATAATATAATTTCAATTCGCTTTATTTATTAGGGATCTGGGATCCCGATTGCTTACAGATAAGAGCCTTCCTTCAGTTAACTGACAGTCACTTCACCAGCCAAATGGAAAAAGGGCGGAGGGAGCTTTTCTAGTTTCTTTACCTCATGCTAAGTTAGTCGGTCTCTGGGAGGTCGTGGGATTTTCCAGCTGTGAAACTCCAGTTTACCACTTCATTCCACTCCACTAAACAGACACACCGACCTTTTAACAATGCACAACATTTTCGGAGGCAATATACTTGTCGTCTGTTTCTATTCGTAATTCCAAAAAAATTATGAATACGTTCTGGAACAGGTGGATCCCATTATAGGTCAAATAATTATAAGTGAGTCTAAGTTTATACTGATACATGACCGTTGTTTGGTTATCGTGCGCCAAAACTATGATTTTTTTTCTTCAATATACTGATTAATATCGGTAAATTAGTTTTAATTGCGAGACACGACAAAACAACTTAATCAGCTAACACCAACAGTATGCTAAATTGCTGAATAGGTTCAGTGGATGTCCAGTAATGCAAACATACTATTTCTAGAACATCACAATAAAATATAGTTATGTTTCATATGTGTTACTCTCTATACTGTACAAAGAACAACACATATGGCGTTACATGAGTTCATAATTAAAACGTGATTATTTCAGCCACCGTAAAATATGAATTTTAAGTTGGGTTTTTAAGAATTCTCTGTTTAAAAGCACATTTATATGCTGAATTCGTTCGCCTCACTTACCCTGATCTGTGGCGGTGGTGAGATCGTCGTCTCCGTCCACAGCCAAGACTACCCGTACTGCTTGTACTTCGGAAACTGTCGGAACTACAGTAGAACAAACACAGAGAAAATATACGGGGTCACTGCTTGGGACATAAAACAAACACACACATAAGCAAAATATGAAATGCATAGGATAAGGTTAGGAAAAGAGGAATGGTTGAGGAAGTGCAGAACCTTCGAAAGCTGACTGTCAAAAAAAAAAAAAAAAAACCCTTTTTCTTTTTTTTTACCAGCGGGTTTCTTTGCCTTTCAGATTATCGATGGTCTTCCAGCAGCAAGCATGTTGATTATGTAAAATGATATTTTACATGTTGATATTATAAGCGTGCAACAATGTTCCACGTGATAGTTGACTTATCACAGACATCGGATTATATACATTTGCATATGTGCTTATACAAAAGCATATTGTGGTCGTTTTAATTATTGGTACATATAAATGCATATACTGTAACACGAATATGTTTAGAAATACTACATATTACGTTAATTTGATCTGTTTTCCGATTTTAAATTCGGAAACATAATTTCTTTCATTGAAAATATTAAAAATAACATCAGCAGAATCTCAAGGTTGTTTCAAATTAATTCTCTGCGATAAAAGGTTGAAAAAAGTACATTCTTTGAAGTGCTTTTTGTGTTTTATAACAGTTTAGTTTGGCTATATAAAATAATATTTTAGATTCGGGTTACCCGGGAAGACAGACAATGTTTTTTTCCAGAAGTAAAAACTCTGCTATCCTCGCTCAAAGATTGAAAATTGAAGAATTGAAAAAGAGAAAAAAACGCCCATAAAGATACCAGGGATTCGAATCCAGACCTTTTTAGAGGGCGTGGGAAGACGGTGATTATAGCCACTGTGCTATCTACGAGGAATTAATTTTTATCTAAAAAAAAATTAAAGAACAGCAGCTGGCACTTTGATTCAAAATTCCAGATATCAAATCTGCTGCTAAATTTATGGTATCGCTTTTTCAAGCCATGCAACTGAAGAGAAGAGAAAAGTGAATTTTCAGAGAATACGTGTGTCCTCTTTGTGAGCAGCAATACCTCTTCCAATCAGTTAAACAATCTAAATTCCAAAAGATTCTTGAAAAAATATTGTATAAATCAAAACTTTCCAAACGAATCCAACTTGAGGAAGAATTACCTTAATGCTATTTATGATGCCATTATTTCCAAACTTCGTCAAGATATTAGAGAAAAGTGCACCTGGATGTCTGCAGATGAAACGGTAGATGCTTTGTCATCATACTTCGCGTTGTCATGTGAGAAATTAAAGGGAGAATCTTCTCATCAGCATTTGTTTGCTTGTGAGGGTCTCGAAAACTTGAATTATTGCCATATTATTTTGTGACCGATTCTTTGCAGTTATTATAGCTGGACCGAAAATCAACCAATTGCGGAAGGGTACATTTCTGTTAATGACGCTGCCTGTATATGATCAAAGAAGCCCTACAGGTTTTCTATACAAAATTTGATCCACATTACTTGCTTAGCCCATGGCTTACATGATGGGCTTGCAGAGGCAATTCGGAAGAATTTTGGAGAAGTTAATAAGTTATTCGTTTTAGGTGAAAAAAAAAAAAAAAATCTTATTTACAGATATATGTAATTTGGCCTTCCCCTTCCACCAGAGCCTAGTTTGACAAAATGGGAACAGTTACGTGCAGGACTGTTTTATGCCATAAACTTAGATCCCATAAAAAAAGTTGTCGGTGCTTTGGATACTGTGGTTGCTGCAGTTATTGGCTTTACAAAATTTGTTATTCACGGAGACTCATTTTGCTTGGATGACTAATTCTGCAAGCCAACTTGAAGAATGGCTATGTTCTTTGAGCAACCCAATTGACCAGGTAGAGAGAGTTTAGTTAGAAATTTCAACCAACTCTGGAGACTGGAGAGAAAACAAAAAATAAAGTTGGTAACGTGTTAAAAAAGAACTTTCGATTTCATATTTTAAGAAAAATAGATGATTTTGTCAATGGAAATTATCTGGAATTTACATTTCAAGTAGAGGCTTTGAAGGTTCTCATTTTTAAATTTAGCCCATTCACTTCCGTCGATGTGGAAAGATCGTTCTGTGCTTTTAAAATGATTTTGGACGATAAAGTCATAAATTTACAATGGACCACATCGAAAAATACATTAAATACATCGTTATTTGCTGCAAAAAAGATTATTCTACGTGCGAGTTGTAAAATAAACCTTCCTTTAAAACTTTTCATGAACTGTTTCGTTACTATTAAAAACTGAATACAAAGAAATAGTCCAATTAATTGAACTATTAATTAACTGATTAACTTGTAATATATGTAAAAATATTATTGTACATAATAGAGTTTTGGTGCATATTTTTGTCTATTCAATTGCATATTTGCATGCATATTTTGTTGGTACTTTTCTATTTCTTTCTGTCCTGTAAATATGTTACTTTTTGCACTGTATACTTTGGCTGAGATGTTAAAAAACACCCCTCAGTATTAAATCAAATCATATTCATACGATACCACCATTTTACATAAAGTAAAATGATGGTGAAAAAAAAAAGAATATTTTTAAAACATTTTCTGTTTTACGTATATGTTCTTGTTTATACTCCGGCATGACCAGTGGAGTTTACAATAAATCAATCAATATAAAATTTAATCGGATTTAGTAGTCACGGGCTTGAACCCCGATCCATTCAAAGAGCCTGTGCTATTGCACTCGCGCTCCTATGTACGTAAAAAATAACACGTATAAAATAGATACATTGACAGAACATTAAAAAGTTAGTGAACTGATAAGGGGTTTATTCTAGGACTCTTTTGTACGATGAAAATCTGGAATTTCCAGGGGAAAAAAACATTTTACACTTCAGCCCGGAACCGACTAATTCTATGTATAATCCAACAAAAAGCCCTTCACGTCGAAAGGAATAAATCACTCCAGACTGGACATAAGCATCGAATCTCAGATGGAAGACAGGTGTCATTATGCTGTCATGCGGTTGGCACTATCCTCGAGGAAGCACGGTAGGTATGGGCGCTGTCCTCCCATACCATGTAGAAAAGTCCTGAGTTCGTCGTGTATAAAAGGCTTCAGTTCGAATCCAGTCAAAACGGGCGGAATTTTTAGCAGATTTTTAAAAGCTATCTACGAGTACTTAAGTTTAGGTCGAGTCTAAACCTACTCGTTACTTTAACCCAAATCCTGAGTTTTTCATCCAGCAAAAATGGCAAACCAATCATACAGTATAGTATCTCGTAGCCATTTTACAGGCATATTGCACACTGACGTCTTGTAGCCTTAGATGTCTTGGCGTAAAAACAAAAAAGAAACAAACAGGCGAAAGGCATTAAAACATATATACAAAAGTTGTTATTATTATTTGGTTTTTAGGAGCATTAGCAACTAAGGCCATATTGCTCCGGGGATATGCGGTGGTCATTTTCTGACCTTTCCGCATCCTCCGATTTGGTGGGTACAGGCTCGAACTCCGAGTCTAATCAAGAAGCGTGTGCTACGCACTGCTGCTTCTGCCCACCTGGCTACGGAGGTGCCACATACAAAACACAATCAAGTCCATAATGCTTCTATACATGTGCACTACCCTCCAAAAAAGTATCCGGTTACTCTATTTTCATTGTCCATTGGGCCGTCCAGATTAAAGTAACTCAGACCAGTATATAAGCAAGGAGTATAAGGGGTAGAGGAACCAGAGATCAGATCTTAAGTCTACGACTGATTATTGAAAAATGCAAAGAATTCAATGTTCCAGTCGTTTTGTGTTTTATAGATTATGCAAAAGCATTTTATTGTGTTCAACATGAGAAATTATGGGAAACGATGACTATTATGGGTTTCCCAATCCACATAATTCAGCTGATTAAGTTACTGTACCAGGAACAGGAAGGAACTGTGAGAACGAACATGGGAAACACGAATTTTTTCACAATAGGTAACGGTGTCAGGCAGGGCTGTATTTGTCACCTCGCCTTTTTAATCTTTATGCCGAAGATATTATGTGTGAAGCTTTCGAAGATTTAGAGACTGGCATCAAAATTGGTGGACTAAAGATAAAGAACCTTCCTTATGCAGATGATACTGTGCTAATTTGTAATTCTAAGGATCATCTTAAAGAAACTCTGAGGAGAGTATGTGAAGCAAGTGAAAAAAAAAAGGATTGTTTCTGAATGTGTGTAAAACAAAATTATGGCGATTGGTGATCTCGGATCCAGTAAAGTAAAGGTTAATGGGCAAGTTATCGAAGAAGTTGACGAATTTGATTACTTAGGACCAAGAATAAATAAAAAAACAGTGACTGCTCAAACGATGTAAGGAGACGACAGGCAATTGATAAAACGTTGGTCGCTGATCTGACAAAATTATGGAGAGATCATGATCTGCCCCTAAAGACGAAACTGACTGAGAATCATTGATTCGTTAATTTTTCCAGTTGCCACTTATGGATGTGAAGGAAGGAATCTGAAAAGAGTTGACAGGAAGAAAATTGAGGCATTTGAAATGTGGTGTTACAGGAGAATACTGCGTAGTTCTTACTTGAATCGAAAAACAAATGAGGAGGTATTGAATAAAATTGGCAGGCCTAAAATCCTTCTTCACAGCATCAACAGAAGAAAACTCAAGTTTTTTGGTTATATAGTAAGAAGGGAAAACTTTCTGTTGAAGAATATAATGGAAGGAAAAACCGAGGGGAAGAGGTGCAGAGAAAGACCTGCAACTAGGTGGAAGGATGGGATCAGTGAAGTTCTGGGCATGATACTTTGCGATGCTGCTCGTATAGCACACGATCGAAGCAGTTGGAGGAATTTGTTTGTGGTCACAACAGCTCCTCAGGGAGCTATGTGACCGGAAGAAGAAGTATAAGCCACACAGAATACCGTTAGTTGTTCTGGTCGTGGCAGGTAGAGCCAAGCTGACTGAGTTCGAGGGGGTTTTATTGCCGAATATTACAATGCTGACTTTTCAATTAGTGCAATTTTTAGTGCATTGTTAGTGAAGTTATTATGGAATTGAAAAATGATGATGCCACCACCAACGCGCAAAAGACCATGGAAGCTCACCCTACGTGACCACCACCATCTAGGAAAGGGAGTACAACAATTTTGCCAGACGTCCCCGCAAAATTCAATCGGGGGTTAAGGCATCAACAGGCTTTGAGTTCTGTACGAACACACTACGTATGGAGCTCCACAGCCTCGGTTTTCGTGGGAGGATTACAAACTGCAATCAGCACTCCTGCTTTGCATGATACAATAAACGCTAATTGACCTATAGAACAGCACAAAGTGATCCTAAAGAGTGAAAAATCTCGCTACATCCTATTCGGATCACATGGGCCTGTGTATTGATGTGGAGTATACCTGGAGATGTCTGTGCCCTAATTGCATTGTGCCAACAGTGAAGTTTAGAGAATTATGGGATTATGGTGTAGTGCTGTTTCTCATGATATGGCGTAATACCGTTGGTGATTGTGCGGGGAACCATAAACGCCGAAGCCTATCTTAACATTTTGGACAAGTCCATGCTTCTACGATGTAGCTGTTCTTTGGTACAGAGATTTGTTTCAACAGGATAATGCCCCATGTCACCAGTGCTGTTCGAGACTGGTTTATGGACAAGAGTTGGAATGTTCGGCGCAGAGCCCAATTTGAACCCTACAGAACACCTACGAGATGAACTGGAACATCGGGTGAGGGCCAGACCAATACGTCCCACATCGGTAGCTCGAATGGTCAGTGTTCTACAGGAGGAATAGCAAATTATGCATCTACAGTCTATCGTTCTTTGGGGGAAATGGGGGAAAGCCTATCAAGGAGGACGGAATGTGACATTGCGGCCAAAGGGGAACTGGACTGACACGCTATTGAAGTGAGCGGTAGTGACGTTGATGTGAAACTGGCGTATGTCCGAGTATTTTTGGAGGGTAATGTACTTCAGAGAATTTCTGCACGAGTGATCCTCCATTAAAGTGAAATTATACTTCTCTGAAATATGCAGTCAGTGCTAAAAGCTACAAAAGCATCATATGATGATTATATTCATAATCAGTAAAAATATTTTTATTTTATGCAGGATTCTCGAAGAAGAAAAGGTTCGGAACCACTGCAGTGGATGTATCAACTGATAGCTTGGACGGATCGATTGCCAATAGTGGCATACTGTTATTCTTGCATAAGTGTTTTTTTTACATGCGCTCCCATAAATGAACGCAACCCATGCTACTATCATTAATGCTTAAATCATTTATATTATTTATTCTGAGGTGTTTGTGACTTATTGTCCCATAAAAATAACCATATTGTGTTTCAGAGATGTTCGGGGACTTCCTGTGTACTTTTGTGTGAACGTCATGCTGACATGGATTCAATCTCATGCTGAAGTGCAAATTAATTTTAAAAAAAAGTGTTAGCTTAAAAAATATTTCTAAATCGCTGGCAATTTTTCAATAATATTTGCAAAGACCATTCTGAAATATCCGTTAACACGTATGAAAGGCACTCTTCACAAGCATTACTGCTTTTCTAAATCTTTCCGGTCTTCACATATCTCTTAGACTTAAGAAATTGATTTCTCAGATAGAAGCGAAAATTTTATTCGTTTCCATCGATCAACTACTATTTTTCAGCGCACCTAGTTGCATACAAAAGGGGGCACTGAAAGGGTTGAATAAGAAATCCCAAAAAGAGCAGCGAGGTTCAGAACGTGGCATTAAAGGCTTCTTAGGAGATGGACATTTTGTCAATCGGATCAGCCTCTGCAGACTGCCTGTACATTCGGTCAGTTCGTTTAATAATGCAACGTTGCGCTTAATTTTCATTTTATTTGCTTTTGTGCTGCAACAGCAGGTTTCAGACGTGCCTGAGTCAACATTAGTTGGGGATTCACACAAAGAAACACACGGTGAAATGGCTTCTTGAGTACGAACGAAGGGCAAACAATAAGACGAACAGGTCGAACGTAGCCACATTGATGCTCTTACAATGTACACACACAAGCGCGACACTGGCGCCAGGGAGTGCATATGCGCAAGAATACACGCGATGGTAAAGAAAAACACGTGCACAGTGTGAGAGAGAGAGAGAGAGAGAGAGAGAGAGAGAGAGAGAGAGAGAGAGAGAGAGAGAGGGTTTCAAGGTCATCATTCAACATTCATAATCTACTTTGAAACGATATAATTTACTCACCTTAAGTAAGGCTTCTGAAGGCCATTTTCATTGCCCCCTCCACCTATGTAGTACTTCTCCTCTCCATCACTTACACTCGGACTCGAGCTACGAATAGAAAGAAGAAGCGGGCTGTATTCTCGTACTAAAAGCAGAAAACTTTTGATTACATGCATTAAAGAATCTTGCATAAACTTAAGAAAAAGAGAAAACTGATCGGAAGGCATCGAGCTTCGCAACTTATTCTGTGTAGAATGCACATTGGCAGAAGGAAGTAACAAATGTTTGCAATTAGCAAGCGACCTTCGAGATTTTGTGTATTTTTATCGAGAAACTTTTCCTTGTGGAGAAGGATGTTATATACACGGAGTGGTATTTTCGTACCTGGTCGTATGGATGACACTCTAAAAGCGATTGATCGGAGCAATCGTAATGTATCGGGGAACTTTAAATCTGTTTTGCCTTTTGTGCAGAAATATTTCGTATAATTTTCAAATGTTTGCAAAGTTCGGTTTGTTCTATTCATTTTTCATCACGTGTGGTTTTACTTCGCGAATACAGGGAAAAGATTGCCCCGGAGAGATAGCAGAATCCGAAAATGTTTCCTGGCAGCGCCCTCTAGGGTCAATTCGGTAAAGGAGCAAGCGGAGTAATCAAACAAGGCCACCGAAAACTGGCCCAACGTAACTAAGCTGTTGGCACACGTAGATTACGATGTGTCAAGTTAAACAAAACACGCACAGAACTGTTGTCAAATAACACAGTTAGGACGTACAACCACCAGAAATGTTAGTGAAGTTCATTAGGGGGGGGCCACAATGGCATACAGGTCAAACTCGGAGACTCCAAACATGAATGAAAACCAGATACAGCTGCAACACCAGCTGCTAATGATCTAGAGTTTAAGCTGCCCATTTATTACATCGTTTCTACCATTCTTCTGCTTCAGCTTAATGGGTCAACCACGAATTGTGGTACCATACACTATTGGGGTTTCCACAGTTGCGTAATATTTCAAAACATCATTGTGCTGAAACACAATAGACCCAAAACGTTATTCGAAATACACCAAGCAGTACTAGTGCAAAGAATGACGTAATAAATTTCAGGGATCGTTTGAAGCATTACTTTATCTCACTAGCAACACGTTGTGCATCTGTGTGTCTTTTTAAATATCGGATGCGGGTTGGTTGCCTACGCAACATTTTATTACATAAGACTGCATTAACGGTTCTTCAGGTTTGCCTCTTAATACAGGTAAATCTTCATCGGTTGATTCAGTACGCCCAAGAAACGATGATTATGCTGCGACTTCTTAAATCAGTAGGTACAGTATAGTAATGATGTTGAGCGAGGTTTTCTGCAGGCGATTTATTTTCTGAGCCATGATTATTGGATTAAATGCCATCTTAGTGGACTTTAGTGGATTAAATGCCATCGCAAAGAATTTTCCGCTATTAAACAAATAGATTTGGCAAGACTTATTTTGTGGCTTCCGTCCCGTTGTAGATCTGGATATGCACATTACTGCGGATCCTAGATAATTATCGATGTTGAGCATGGAGAAGAGGGAGCTGTGAAGCCTTCGCCTGACTAACTCAGCTACGGTGTGAAAAAAAAAAAGATATATATATATATATATATCCTCCGTTTCGAACGCAAGCCTTTACTGCAGGGGATAGAAGGACCGCTACTTAACCACTGTGCCTGACACGAGGGCTTATTACCCCCAACCATGAGTCAGTAATTTATTTGTGCAATTTATTAAAGCACAAAAAATACTGCGGGAGAATATACTGTTTCCACTTGCTTTATTAAATGAGCCCTGCGGCAGCGAGTGGTTATAATCACCACCCTCCCAAGCCCAGGTTTGAATCTCATCAATGGCGAGGAACTTTATGACCTTTTTTTTTTTTAACCCACACCGCTACCGAGTTAGTCGGTCTCAGGAGAGGATAGTACTGTTTTCTTCCCCCCTCCCCTCTCGGAAACTCGGTTTTTTGCCGTCCAACAAAAAAATAAACCGACTACACTCAATTTACCTGGGGTATATGAGCTACCAATCGGGTAACCCATAACTTAAGATTTTTTTTTTTTACCGTAAATAAAGTTACTAAAATTTCTCGCGTTCTATCGAATCTGGTATCGATCGCGTAACATTTAAAAATATAAGGGCAACTAATTTTTTTAGGAGAAAAAAAAAATAATAAGCAATAGTACATCATAGCCGACTCAACAAAATAATGATTACAATAAATCGTACTTCTTGTTAAATTTAATAAATTACATTATTCTGTAATAACACGCTTCATCGTTAAATAGTAAATTAATCATTCTCAGTAATCAGAAAAAAATCGGAAAAGTGAATGAAACGTTAAGGTGGAACATTTTTTTTTTAAATCCCAGCTTCCCATTGCACCACAGGATTCTTCCTTCTCTCTACGCTTAACGCTCACTGACTGAAACGCAACTATATTGATTTGATCCAGTCCACGGAAGGGTTCAGAACTAGGAATTTCTTTTTTATAAATACCTGTCTTCTGTCTATTGTTCACGCAACAGTAGCCGTGGTATCTAAATATAAAATAAATTAACAGCTCATTACTGTATCACAAATAGTTAACTCGAAATAAAACCAAAACAGATAGATAAAAGAATACGTCGTTGCTCGGAGTACTACTAATGATAGGCATTACAAACTTTGCTTCGAAATAAAGCCATAAGACGACTTCGGAATTTTAATGTTGTTTTAACCCCACCACTCATATACTTTTCTATCTGGCCGTCTATAGTTGAATGCTGTACAGAACTAAGTACAGATAGAATTTAGCCCCTTGTTTCACTAATTTCGGGGCCGAATTTAGACTTAATTAGTTATCGCAGATGAGTAACATTTTCTTTACATTTTCATGCAGACAGGAGAAACGTTCGTGCAGATCAATTATTAGTAATATCATTGACCGTATCGAATTACGGATGTACCACATGCGCATCACTTGAGCGTTGCTGCAACTTCTGTTGTTGAGACTGAGTAACACGGGCTCCTCCTAAATTCCGGCCCAAGCTCGCGGAGGAAGGAGGAGCGCTTCTAAAGCTTCTAGTTAGCAACGACAGAGGCTGGAGATGCGAACACTCAAGAGATGCGAATGACGGCCGCCCGCAAGAGGCTATTTCAGGGACCTATCTGTTTGGCTGAGGCACCCTCGAGTTATTTCTAGTAAAAGAGGGCAGCTGGACAGTAGGGCTGAGACTGCCCAAGGAAATAAGACTTCCCATATCTGATTATCGGTGTGTGAAAAGTGTGTTAGACCTATAAATTCTCGTGCATACAGAGAACACCCAAGTACTAAATATCTCCAGTCCCCGAATTCCTAGCAAGCGTTCATGCGTGAGTCAGCAAATGGGTGTTACACTCCAGTAATCAGATACATGTTTTCTTGTTTCAGTTACTGGCCAAATCTGCCCTCGTTTTTGCCGTATTTATATTTGAAAGTACGGCCCGCCACACACTGATCGGAACAGCCGCCTGCTCAGCTTTAAGCGCAACAATATGGCTCCAGATCCGATTTTCCGGTCAAGGTTTTTGAATAGCCACTTAACACACTATTTGAGCAATTGTGTGACAGGCGGACACGTTACTTACCGGGCGCTAAAACAATCAACCGTGCAGCACGTGCCACGAGCGATGCTTGACTAGAAAGATGAGAATATGCAGTAACAAATACCACGTCAACCTTAACGAGATCTGAATCTAGAAACAGGCGAATTTTCGTTCAAATTAATAGAACCTGGGAGTACGGAGGGGGACGGGGGTTCCTCCAGCAATTACATTATGGAGGGGAAGGTAATGACACGTGATTCATCTCTAAATAACACAGTGGCTGACTGAGATCGAAGTCCAGTGGCTGCGACCTCGGTTGGCCTCGATCTTTTTATTACTTATAGAGGAGCACACTCTCTGGTGTGAAAGTCAGACACTAAGCTGCTAATGACTGTGTTTAATACAATTTATAATACCTCCTTTCTCCAAAATCGGTGACATCGTGGATGGCATCGGTTGGAATGGCAACCCCACTGTCTGTGTCTCCAGAAGTAGTGTTGGAACTGGAAGAAAAGGCACGAATCTGCAGTCCCTCGTCATCTCCATCTTCCACAAATATCTCGGAATCCTGCAATGAAAAAAAGACACTTTCAATCGTATATTCGATAAACATCGTATGTACTCAATAGTCTTTTTTTTCTCTAAATATTGCAACAGCAAAGAACGTTGGAGAATCGAGTTGACGAATGCATTTAAAGGTCATTATTATCACTATTTGTGCACAACAAGAGCCTTTAGTTTAAAAGTAAAGAAAGCAGTACAATGGAAATGGAAACACTGTCAGAGTAATCGAGCTAAATTGTCGACTTACAGTCCCTTAAATATGCGTGATGAAGACCTGAGATCTCCAGACAGAATTTTAAAAAAAGAGTGTAACTGCGAACAAGGTTTCGAATTAATTGCGATTCCCAGTGTTCCATGACTACTCAACCGGTTAAAAAGATCCTTTAAAACTACCAGGAGAAAATCCATAAGGTGGCAATTAAGCAAATTCAGTTTTTACAAAAGTGAAATTAAATATTTCCATGATTGAGCCATGATATCATGGACCAAGTCCCAAACATCCCAATTTTGAAGACGTATACTGTGAGACAATTGCAATGAATCGGATAGTTTTTGAAAATATTCGGAAATCCACTTATGAAAGGCTATAGGATCCAGGGAATGGCCGGGGTTTTAGAGTAACACATTCTGTACCTCTGTGAACGTAACAGAGAATTACTAAACACTGCAGGTGAAGAGATTTCAACATTATTCAGTAACGTAAAATCACTGTTCGTGAATTCCCTTAAAACTAAAGCTAACGTAATATCCAACTGTAAAATTCCTGTAAAATCTGCCTGCCCCAAACAACATGGGAGGTGTTAAGAGTCACAATGATATTATACTGGATGCAGAATTTGAATATGCAAAATATAAATATAGAAGAATAAACGACAGAAAGGGAGAAGGGGTAATGCTTTTAATTGCTAAGCATATAGATTCAAGCGGAACATATCTAATATATAATGATATGTTCTATTACACAATGCGTATATTACACCACCATTATGGTGTAATATACGCATTGGGAAAACAAAAATGAGGGCGGGAACATTGTACATCATTGACTATAATTAGTACAATGAACATCTTTACAGACAAATACGGTGAGCCAGCTCAAAATGTCCTATTACCGAGAGTTCAATCTTCCAAAGGCTGGCTGGAACTTGTGGGTTTATCAGTTTATTAAAATAAGATCTTTTGAAGGTATTTTAATGAGAAAAAATGGTAACAAAAACAAATGCTAAAAAACGAGAAATGTTCAAAAAGGTGCTGTTCAAGGTATGGACAAAATGGGGTGTAAAACGAATTAATTACTGCTTATTATTGGCAAGAATAAAAATGCAGGGTGATTATAAAATATCAGGCGACCCTGTGTCCTACATTAAATATAAATTAGACTGTAATAAATATAGTCGGGGTAGTTAAGCATACGAATGTAGATTGTGAGAAGTCTTTGGCTAAAAGCGCAAAGAAAAGCAGCAATGATTTTTTTTTCTTTATGTTAGAAATAAAAGGAAATGAATCGAGCGTTCGATCCAGTTGATAGGATCCTGAACTGGTTGCTGATAAGCTGAATAAATAATTTGCATCTGCAGTCACATGAGCAGTTTTAAAACTGAAGAATGACAGTTAATACGAACTGGAAGATTAATACAACTTGAGAATACCAATTAATATGCTAACTTGAATGGTTTAATTATAATCGAAATGGGGGTATTAAAACCTCCAAGAGTGCGTTCATAAACGTAAGGGTATTAAGTCTGTAGAAGTGCGTCTTCACGGACCAATTTGGGTGTTGTGTATGCTGAAAAACCAGAAAAACTCACGGGGAAAACCCTATATTCTCCGAAGTCCTCTTCATCCAAGGCTGCAGTTCGCCGCTGAGATCGGTGAACTGCAACCTTGGATGAAGAGGACTGACTTCAGAAATCTTCCAGTCGTCGACGCGAATCGAATCCAAATTTCCCCAAACGAGCGGCAGATGGCAGTGCATCGTGCCGACTAGGCTGTCACCGAGGGCAAGTGAAACTGGACTAAAAGCGTAACCATTACATTTAAAGATATAAAAGTCTCTAGGAGATAAAGGAATCTAAGTTATAGAGTTTATTAAAGTTTCAGCTATAATAATGAAAGCATTCTTGGATTCAGCTGAAGTCTTTATTTATTGGTATGTGGATGTGTCTTTCCTACTCACAAAGATGGCTCAAAGGGCCAAATGAGTAACAACAGACCTATTTGACTTTTACGCTAGGAAAATAATGAAGTTGATAAGTGAAAGATGTAATTCAAGATCATCTTCATAGGAGTGGAGCCATAAGTCAAACACAGAATAGATTTATTAAGGGAGATCATGTCTGACCAATCTGTGAGTTTGTCATGAGGGAACTAGCTGCAAAGAATAATTTTGACATCGTATACCGTATATTTTGGTGTACGAGTCGACTTCTATTTTAGCCTTGAAAATTCGTGCCCAACTGTATACCCGCTTCTTTGTATGCAGTACTTCCTTCCGCAGGTCACGAAACCAAAATCTATACCCACTGGTGAAAACATCGTTCTAATTGCTTATTTAGCACTGCAGTGAAAATTAGTTTCTTTGTGAAGAACAGACGGACAAGGAAGAGCGCTTGCTATTGACAATCTCGAAACTTTACTTTTCGAAAACAAAACTCCGATGAATTCCATGAAATTAGGTTATAAAAAACGTTGAAATTACAAAATAACCTCGTAAAACCCAATTCTTATGTTTTAAAAGGTGAGCGGAAATGTATACTTGTATTAAAATATATAAATAAATATATTTTTTGTTTATACTCAGGGACGGGACGACCACACGGTCAGAGGAGTTCACAAGGCAGAAAAAATACAAAAAAACAGCACCGTATTTAACAGCCACGGACTTGAATTCCGGTCACTCAAAGCACGTGTATTTATGTACCCTCACCAGACCATTCTTTAACAAGCGCCTTTAATTCAACTTTGGGATACTCGGCGTTAAAGGACACCACAATTTTTTTGCCGATAGACAATTTGAACCAAACAGCAGATAAACAAAGTTTCAATAAATAAACGAGTAGAAATTAAAATACATAAAATCAAAATAGCAAGCATAGTGATTAAATACTGTAGATGAAAAGAATTAAAAATGGATAAAGCTGATGAAACGATAGCAGCGAAAACTCTAAAATAAACCTAATAAGCTTTCGGAACGAAGTGCTCCGAAAGCTTCTTATCAACTTAAAGAACGGTAAGGCTGCAAGAACTTAAGTGTGTAGGAGAGTAGGCACATACGGAAGACGCAAACCGCATAGATCTCGCGGAATGCGAAAGGGAGAGGGAACAAAGGGGAGTATATTCTTCTCCTGGAACAGCTTCAGCAAATTTATTGAAAAAAAATCATAACGTACTAGAATTTGTAGTAGCACGATGAATAAAATGATTTCATTCCTACAAGAATAATTTCAGCAACGTGACCTGAGCAAAGATTAGGATCAGAATATTTAAAACAATAGTCCCATCAGGGAAAAGATTAATATAATCGAGGACAAGATGAACCATATCTTACAGCTGATTTCATTTCGTGTATCGGGAACTGCGTTTCTGTACTTGACCATCACAGTTGAAGAAACGAGTGTTTCCCATTCTGAAAACACTTAATTATATATATTTTTAACCATATCCTTATTTTTACCTTAATAATTTTCATTTCAGTGACAGTGCGTCGGGACGACTACCTTGTCCATACTGTAAAAGAATATGCCAAAAATATTTTGTTTACATTGTGCCTTTTGGCTTTATTTAACTTTTTTCTACTGTTATGGACAAGTACAGAAACGCAGTTCCTGATACATGGTTAGATGTAGCCCTCTGATGAAATACCTAACCACGTATCAATATTTACTTCCGCAGACGTAGCCGAGTGGTCATGCAAGCGGGTGCATAAGTACACGTGCCTTCAGTGACCCGGGTTCAAGCCCGTGACTGCTGAATACGGCGCTGTTTCTTGTATTCTCTCTCTCTATCTTGTTGTGAAATTCCTCTGACCGTGTGGTCGACCTGGAGTATAAACAGAAAATTCATTTATTTCGCACTCTTATAATGCCAAACGACACTAGGCTTAGAATGGCCAGAGAAAGAAGGCGCTATCGGAAAAGAGACCATAACCAAATTGTAATAAGTGGTTGGTACCTTAGAGGACGACTGGTATTAAAAGCCTCAGCATCTCTATGAGCTGCTGAGGCTTTGTTTTTCTAGCTGTTGCAAATAGAAAAATGAAGCCAGATAGAGTTGTGAACATTAAAATCATCAGCGAACATCACTACACTGTTAGGAAAGTCAGAATGGAGGAAATCTAGTGTCAAGGAAAGAAAATCAAAAATTTCTGAGTGATTTGTAGCCTTGGGACCGACCAGAACACGCGCAATTTACATATAAAATACCGTTGGGTGTACGAGTTACAGCTCGGGTAATCCAAACTTGAATATGTTTGCATTCGAATTCAGCTCATTAACGGTGACCTTGCAGTTTCCTTTGACTATCCATTTCAAGTGTCGACATGCTCTACGGATTCTTAATAGTGGTCCCGTTACCTTCTGTGTTACTGGTGGATGATGTTTCTAACAGTTGAAGCCCTTGAGGGTAACAAGTGGATATAATCACCGTCCTTCCCACACCGAGTGATTTTACACCTGAGTTCGAATCCCGTCAATGATGCGAGGAATATTTATGGGCTCTTTTTCACAGCGTGGTTTGAGTTAGTCGGTCTTAGGCGAGAGTTGCTTGGTTTTCATTCCGAAAATTCGGATTATTCGTCCAACAAATAGCAAAACCAACTGAAAAATATATGACAATATAGATACACTATGCTGATCTTTTATAGCTAAGTTTTTGAGTGCTCGACCATGCTCTCGCCTGAGGCTGACTAACTCTGCCACGTTGTTAAAATAAATAAATAAAATAAAAATTCACTCGCGTCATTGGTGGTATTCAAACTCAGGCCTTTTACACCTAATGTGAAGGGGATGGGAATTATAACCACTGTGTTACAAGCGAGAGCACCTGCTATCACACCTCTTCTAAATGGATTCTCGTCCCATTGTGTTCCATCTATCTGTCATTGAGTGCGCATGTGGTTTATATCCTACCTTTAACAGGTACAGGCATCTACCTGTCTAGAATAAACCATTACTTCCCAGGAGTGGGAGTATCCCAATGCATGGTGGAGGACAGTGTAACTTTCTTTATTATAACCCAAACGA
The DNA here is from genome assembly GCF_048544385.1 of Mastigoproctus giganteus. Classification (NCBI taxonomy): domain Eukaryota; kingdom Metazoa; phylum Arthropoda; class Arachnida; order Uropygi; family Thelyphonidae; genus Mastigoproctus; species Mastigoproctus giganteus. The sequence continues at coordinate 136,642,660 of NC_143576.1, forward strand.
TACAGCGATCATGAGAATAATTACACTAGCGAACACGATTTTTACGTACAAGAACTTAAATGCTGTTTTTAACCAATTTTTATGCGCAGATTTCGAAAATGGTAGTTTCACATCACTACCAGTAATGTATGACATACTAATTTAACAGATATAAGCTAATTCTCTTAATTTTAGCAATCGATTCTGGCCTCGGTTTTCTTGTGATAAACGTAATCAGACTTCTACCTATGGTCCTTAGGTTCAAATTTCGATGCAACAATTTACAATTTGAAGAGAGCACACTTAGAGTTTTTGGTGAGAATTTTTGTAGGCTGTCTAAGGTTTTCCAAGTATTAACTGATCGCGACATGTTCCCAGGATTGTAAATATATCCTCCAAACAGTATTGGGGAAGATAATAATGATCAAGTTCAAGTTGAGGATTCCCCGGAAGTCTCCACTTCACAAGATGTCGACCATCAGCTAATAAGTTCAGGTATATTTAATCAAACAAGATGGAGTTGAGTGATTTGGTTCGAGACTTATATTTGCCGAAAGAACAAGCTGAACTATTAGGTTCTAGTTTATAGCAGTGGAATATACTCGCAGCAGGAACAAAGATTTCAGTGTTTCGAAAAAGACATGAAAAGTTTTCGAAATATTTTGCTACGGAGGACAGTATGTGTTTTTGCAAAGACATTGTTGGACTTCTGAAATAACTAGGTGTCGTGCATAAGTCAGATAAATTACGTTTATTCATAGATGCCTCAAAATTAAGTTTAAAAGCAGTTTTGCTTCATAATGGCAACGAATTTCCATCAGTTCCTGTGTTTCATTCAGTTGGACTTAAAGTCATGAAAGCATGTCTAAGGTTCTACATGCTATAAAATACCAAGATTATGGTTGGAACATATGCAGTGATCTTAAGGTTATTAGTTTGCTTGTTGGTTTGCAGGGGGATTTCACAAAATATTGTTGTTTTTTTGTGTTTGTGGGACAGCCGTGCGATAGAAGAACATATGTTGTGCAACATTGGGACAAGCGGGACGAGTTCATACCAGGACAATGTAATATAAAATATATTCCTTTAGTGCAATCAAACAAGGTTCTTCCACCCCTGCACATCAAACTTGGATTGATGAAAAATTTCATGAAGAGACTAGATAAAGAAGGTAACGAATTTGCATACTTGAGAAGAGTGTGTCCTAATTTAACATATGCCAAACTTAAGGAAGGAATTTTCGTAGGACCCCAAATTAAAGACGATGTGTTTGAAACCCAGTTAAAGGAGGCTGAATTGCACCTTGGTGATCATTTAAATCGGTTTTACATGGTTTTTTGGGTAATAGGAAAGAAGAAAACTATGAAATGTTGGTGTCTAATTTACTCGAGTGCTACAAAAACAAGGGCTATCGAATGTGGTTGAAAATTCATTTTCTTCATTCCCATTTCGAATTTTCCCCCGAAAATCTGGGAGATGTGAGTGAAGAACAAGGGGAGCGGTTTCATCAAGATATTTCCACTATGGAAAAGCGGTACCAAGGTCGCTGGGATCCTGTAATGATGGGGAATTACTTCTGGTTCCATGTGAGGGAGAGTAAGCAGGAATACAAGAGAAAATCCCTTAGTAGCAAACATTTTTAAGGACAATTACAGGTATGCTGATTACATATTATTGAAATATAACTATTTCGCTATGATTTATGATATTTTTTCCGCAGTTAAATGAGTTATAGAGAATGTATAATATTTTTTACACTTGTATTACAAACTTGAATTATACGCATATATATATATATATATATATATATATATATATCCCATTATTTTAACATTAAACGTTGATACATCTTTTGATGTAGACGTGATTTTGATGTAGACTTTTTACGATGATTTTCGGAATCAGCGCGTTTATTTCCTCCAAATCACATATTTTCATTGTGGAGGTATGACAAAAAAAACAAAAAAAAAACAATTTTTTGTTGGCTAGTGTTATTTAAGACTTGAATTGTAGGAGGAAAAAAAAGTCTACTTACACAAAAGGTTAGAGGAGAGAACGACTGCCCGGCGAGATCTTCCAATGCAGAATCTGCAAATATTTTAAAGAAAGTTAGTAAATGTTTATGTTGCGATCTGTGTGATGCCATGCACCATACGAGACACTCATATACATTATTGAAATCGTACCTACCAAGCATCATGTTAGGATGGCGAGTTATACAACTGGACACTGGCTCCACTAATTAATATTACATTCTATCGCAAATTTCACAACAACAGGAAGCTGGTTTGGGGGGAAGGGAAATCCTTGACATTCAAGGATTTCTGTGAACTGCTCAGTAAAGTAAGCAGTCGATCTCAGTTGGATAAGCGCACACAACGTAACATTACAAATCTGATACTGTCCACGACTATGCTTCAGTTACGCTATCCAACCGAGTGTTTAAAAAGGTCACAAAGCAATTTAATGCACTGTCAGGACATAGCTTGGTATAAATGTTTAATGTTGCATTATATTAAAGTCTGCTCAATGAAACCGTACTTATTAGACTAGTTGAAATTGAATTTCCTGTACCTGCTTTGCTTAAGCCAAACAGTCCTTTAGGAGAGAACTGTGTAGTCCCGAACACTTAAGCAAATACTAATATTATTTAAGATTATTCCTTAAAAAAATATATATATATAATGGCTAAATGATGAAAGGAATCAGACTTTTCTGCATCTGCCAATAACGGAAAAAAGAAAAGGAACAGTCTACCTCTTGTATTATCCAACTTTCTTCTTGTTACCCAACCCTCACTCAATGTTATGCTTAAACAATCATCCATAAAAAGAATAAAACGCAATATCCTTTATTTACCTTCTCTCCTTACACGGCTCGCCTGCTGAGTTTCCCGTCCATTGTGTATGTGCACAGTAAGTTTCTACCTGCTAATGTGGCACGCTCACATAGCTCGATTTTTTGTACACTGCAAATTGGCCATTGTGAGTAGCATAGTTAGTAGAATCACCGACCTCCTCACATCGAGTGAAAAAGATCTGTTTGAATCAGCACGAAATGAAAAAGACCTGGGGAAATTGTTCAGTCAGATATGTCTGTGCGTGTAGTAGCACACTGGTATCGTCACCATCCTCCTCACTCTGGATGAAAAGGCCCGGTTCGAATCCTGTCGACGACGGGAGAAACTTTTATGGGCTTTTTCCACTCCGTGGCTGAGTTAGTCGTTCACAGTCGTAGATAGCAAGGTTTTCACACAGAAACGGGGTTTTTTAGTCCAGCAAAGCAGGCAAATCAACCAGAGAACACACGTAATTTACAGACACACAATACACATGGGTATATATAAGAAATTACCAAATGACCCTAATATAATAGGGGATTTTTTTTTTTTTTTTTGCGCAGCTAGATATGAAGTTTTCTGAGCAGATCAGACGGGGGTTGCCAGAGCAGGTCATGGGGTATTGTCAGTGATATACAAAAATTTTGCTAGTAGGGAAAAGGAGGTGATTATCCCTTTGTATAAGGGTCAGGCCACGCCTTGAGTACTGCGTACGTGTCTGGAAGCCTCATTTTAGGAAGGATGTAGACTTGCTAGAACGGGTACAGAGAAGGGCAACAAGATTGGTGAGGGAACGAAGGGGTCCTCTTACCAAGAAAGGCTTAAGTTTTGCAAATTGCAGCGTCTGGAGACTAGGCACTTGCGTGGTGATCTGACTGAGGTGTATAAGGCCTTGGATGGGTTGAGCAGGCTCAATGCTGATGGGATTCTTCCTCTTGCTCAGATTCCGGACCTGAGGGGACATAAATTCAAATTGGGGAAAGACAGTTGTGGAATAGATGTGCAGAAATTTGCCTTTAGCCAGCAGGTGGTTAATTGCTGGAATTAACTTCCATCTGTCGTTGTGGAAGTTGATAGCTTAAATAAATTCAAGGAAGAACTAGACAAAGTTTTGGAGCAAATGGATGGGTGAAATGGAAGGTTTTTTTCTTTTAAGCTTTTTATAAGCTTGCTTTCTTGCATCATATGCCTCTACCAATGCTAATTCTAAATCGTTGATGCGCCTAAAATCCTACACCAACCAACTGAACTCCAAATTATCGCATGCCAACTGTTATCAATACCGAATTTTAACTTACGCCAAATTGTCTGCATTGACGTTACGATGCTTCTCAGAGGTAAGTTATGAAGCCTAACGGAAAGCACACACCCATGGAAATATGATCTTAAAGAAACAGCAGATCATGAAACAGCACATTTTGCAGTGTAGTGTTATTGGATAAAGGAGCTGAACTGCAATGAAGACGGTTAACTACTAGAAGTCTGTAACATTTATTTTACTCTGAATCTCTTATGTTAATGCATCCAGTTTCTTCCGAAAGAGTGACAATTGAAAACCATCAGTACCACCAAAAACCCAATATTACAAAGTCAAGAACAGCACAAAAAAATGTTCCTTTATTTTCATAACTGTCTTCATGACATTAAGTTTTTTTTAAAAGTGTGTGTCGGAGGCAGAAATAAAAAAAATAATAACTTCGATTTCATCTCAAAATTATCCTTTTGATTTACTTTTCCTATTAAAAACATTCTCAGTCATGACAAGGTCCATCAAACAGCTAATGAGTTGTTCCAGAATTAGCAAACACAAATTAAAAATATATAATAACTTTCAGAAACTTTCCTGCGCTTGGTCTATAATTGGAAAATGTGAGCACCCATGCGATTAAGAAAAGCGTGAAAAAAAAAGTTATCTTTTATTACATCTGTTCGACTGAGAAATTACAGTTCGTTTTCTTTTAGATATCTGACACTTTAACAGTACAAACGCAGCTTGACAAAGGAAAATATTCCAGGTATAAAAAAAGGCCCACGAACGATGAAGTGAAGTTTTATTTCTTCTTTTATATCTGGAATTCCACTGGTTGTCTGTTTTCTTCCTGCACTGGCGAATTACTCTCGCCTTCAATATTTCCTTATGCGTATTGAGCGCGCGCGCACACATACACACATTAACGGACAATCAATGGCGAAGCCAAGCTAAACGTTCGCATTAAGCTGCTTTGTGGCATAGTTTTTCTGAGTCACTGAGCAGGCTGTGTACAGTACTGTCTTTTGAGTCACGTGACCTAGTTAATGTTCCTGGAAGGGAACTTAATGTTCCTGGAAGGGAACAGAGTAATGATTCCACTGTTTGTCTGGAAGAAAGCAACATTTGCCTCCATGAATAATTGCATGAAGCCAACTGAAAAATACCTTTTATCCCCAAAGTTCCAGAGTTCCAAAGTTCCTCAAAGTGTGCGCTAAGGGTCAAAGCAATTAAGGTGTAGTATATTGTGTTTGTAATTGCGTGTATTCTTCGGTCGGCTTGCTGTTTGCTGGACAGAAAACCCGAGTTTAAAACTGAAATAAAAAAAAAAAACATGCGGCTTTTGCCTGAGACTGACTAACTCAGCCACGCGGTGAATGAGTCCATAAAACTTTATTGCTTCATTGATGGGTTCGCACTCAACATTATCCACCCGGTGTTTTTTTTTTTTTTTTTTTCTTTCTTTTATTTCTTGTTAGTCGTGTTCGCATATATATGCATGTGCGTCTATTGTCCTCACCACATAACAGAATGATTCCAGTGGGCCGATTTTAATGAAATTTTATAATTTAGCCTTTTAAAAATATTTGTCGAGCTCTTCCAAATTTCATTAAAGTTGGACCAATAGAAATCCGACATTTAATATTTATTTTTTTTCCATACAAACTGTGTGGGGTTAAAAAAGAAATTCGTAGATTAAATGTAGTTTTAATGCAGTACTGTTAGCTTTAGATGCAATGCCACACACACACACACACACTCGTGAGTGTGGCATTGCTTGTGAATGAACAGATACAGAGCGAAAAGAGATTTAAACATATATGGAAGAGACTAACAAATATTATTCAGTTGAAATTAAACTGAATGGCTAAGTTAAAAAACGTAAAACTATAGAGGTTTATTAAGTGTTCTATAAAGTTATAATCTTAGTAATTAAGTAATAAGGAGACAACTATATTTACTTTACACCTCTATTTAATCTCAGAAAAAAATTCAATTAATTTAAGAAATAAAAAATCGAATGCGCTTGAAATGTGTACATTAACTAACTTATTTCAGTGAGGTCCCGAGCAAGCTCTGGCAACCGCGCCACGTGGATGTGAAGATACAGTACTGAGCAAATCTGCGTGCGGTAGTGTGAATATGTCCGCGTAGTGTTATAATGGGCTGTGTTGTCTATGTTGCTTGTGATCGGCCTCTTAGCCCAGTGAAAAGCAGAACATGCAACTCATTGGTCCACCCACCCCAACCCCGTAGAGGCGGACCGTCTACTGTCGTTCTAAATGCCACTACAGTACCGATAAAGGATCCCACGCTGTGGTCCATGACCACAGGACCAGCATTAAAAAAATTATTCAGATAAACAATGAACTCCAGACCAAAAAAAGTCATAAAACCCAAGCAGAGATGAAAATCGAATAACCGATAGAAATGCAATTTCCATCGGTTATTTGATTTTGCAGTCTCTGACTTTAGGTTGATTTTGCAGTGTCACTCACAGTTTAGGACTATCTGATTTCATCAAATTCGTAGTTCCAAAGTCCTATTCCACTTTTTTAAATCCTTTAATCATGAATTCCACACTCCATCGAAACAATACAAATAGCTAATTACAGTAATCTACAGAACGATCTACACTTTTAAAAAATCGGGCCAATTCCATGTACTTATATATCTAAGTTTGGCCCACAGCTGCTGTACCTTCCATTCATTAATAAACAATCCATTCATACTGATATAGATGTCAGTCTTGAAAAATGAAACACAGATGCTCCATTTTTCCAGATTCATCAGCTCTGTTTTCACTTCTATTCATTAAGATTTACAGAGAAGAAAATCATAAAATAATTCTATATCTTGAACCAATAATTACACAAAAAATTTCTTCTACACCCTAAGGCCGTACAACGCCGGACTACCTGAAATCCGAAACAACTGATGTTAAAAATAGCAGCCAATTAAAACTCGAAACTGGTCGCACAACCAGAGTCCGTGATCAAGAGCAGGACTCAACAAAATCCTATATCTCAGTACATTCTATCAGCTTTTGTTTCCAGTGCAATCATTTATTTCTCAAGGACTTTGTTACTCGCTTCATTATACAGCCAGATTCTCGGTTCATTCTAAAATCAGTTGCTCAGTTCATTCTCTAGCCAATTCTAATTTTTAAAATAACTCGGACACGTACAGAACCATTTAATTCTCGAGAACTTTATACTCGGTTGTGAGAGGAGGGTGATTACAATCACTGCGCTGTCCAAGATAGACTCTCAGAGATATACAAATCATATTCTGTAAGTTTCGAGTTACGCCAGCTTGACTTATGTGGTAAACAAAACGTAATATCGTTATATTAAATATGGCAACTGTTCCAAGGGGTCCTACAAAGAACTGTGAATGAAAACGGAAACAATAGTATCGTGTGTTTGACATCCCAACTGGTGCTAACAACGGAACTATATTTTCTACAGTTGGAATTTTATGGAGCAGAACAACACGACAGCTGTTTTCTTTTAACTGAGTGCATCAATCATCTGCCATCGACCTTCTACCTTATCCCAAATCTCTAACCTCAGTCTCGGATCGGCAGTGGATGTATTAACCCAAATTAAGACAACCAGCTCCAAATATTGACACATTAAAGTTTATATGCTAAGTGGAAACAGCAATTATTAGTGCTACTCGACACGCTTCATATACTAAGATTAGAAAGTAGGACGGGAGGTGCTTCCTTCAGGGACTGAGCCTAAAGTCACCACGGCGGGTAATAAAGTACAGGTTCGTTTTCTGCACAATGTAACTCATGAGTAAAATAAATGGTTGTTATAATTATTACAGTCTCACAGACAGAGGGAGAGATTATTTAAAAGTATACCAAGGTTGGTAATTTAAAAGCAATTTGAAAAATGGAATAACAGAAAAAAAATGGAATTTTTCTTTAAGCCAAAGCCATTTCACAACTTTAATCGCACCTTGGTAGGTCGCTGAAAGTTCAAGGCTTTCCACCCTAACTTTTTGAATCATTGACCAAAAGAAAGGCCGCCTCCTTTGCCTAACAAATAGCGGGTCACCTTTAGCAGATCAAATAGTGGGTTCGAGCAGTTACTCATAAGGGGCTCACCAGGTGAAAGCGCGGAACGCCTATTTTTTGTGGCGTCATCATTTGGAGCAGTTATTAGGGAAGCCACAGTTTTTCTGCTTCTCTTGTGCCATAACTGTCCTTATTGTAGTCATTCAGATGTTCACACGACTTCATCCACCTGTATGCGTCCAATCGTTGCTCATCCCTCCAACATTAATGGGCTACACCACCTGTGAGTACTGACAGCAGCATCCAAATGCTTTTGTCGCAGTCCGTAGGTAGTCTCGCAAATTGTTTCCCGCTCATCCGGTTAGCATCTTAAATACAAAGAAAACTACTAAGAAGAAGCCTCTAAAAGTTAAATAAAACTGTTCATCAAGCGTCATTAACTTTAAATTCATCTTCATTTGTATAAATGTTATTTTCCCACGGAATTGTCTGTTAACATATTGCAGTTAGCGAAATTTTCAGCAGTCATTTTATTTGTAGTGCTGATCCAGCTAGTCTCAAGGTGGTAAGGAAACTTCTGGAAATTAGCCTTTGTAATATACATGCACAAAATACGCAATTTAGGAACATTGTACACCGCTGTACTACAGGGTGTCTACAAAGTCATTGTGCTGTGCCCTTTCAAACTACAATAACTTAGGTTCCATACGAGATAAAAATGATCTGGAAAATACATGGAAAGGTAATTTATTCTAGGTTTTATATACAAAAGTAACCACTTAATTTACTCTCATTTTGTTTTTTATTTTATTTTTTATTTTTTTTGATAGTCTGCCCTACAAAAGATGGCTTCAAAAAATGAGAAAATGAACTGTGTCTTCTGGCTAGCGGAGCTTGAGTCCATATCTGCGGTTAGAAAAAAATTGACGACACATTATGCAAAGGAAGATCCGCACAAAAATTCAGTTTCAAGAAAGTGGTTCCTTAATGAAAAGCCGCGAACTGGAACTCGTTTAATCCCTCTTCGGGAGAGGGGGACGGTTTCAGCAAGCCCCACGAAAATCATTAAGACGGGCATCTCTAGAAGTCGGTGTTCCGAAAGCAAAAGTGCACAGAATTCTTAGAGTGAAATTGCACAAGTGACTTTACAAGATTCAAGTGCATCAAATGTTTCTGGAAGAGGACTACTACGCGAGATTAGCATAGCGTCACCAGTTTAATGAAAACGTTGAGAGCGGTATCTTATCTTATCTCTTGACAATCAAATGTTTAGTGATCAAGTAGCGATTCACATTAATGGAAAGGTTAATCGTCGTAACTGCCATATTTGGTGGACAGAGAAACCACAAGAAGTCTGAATGAAGGAAATATGAAAAGGATTCCTCTAAAATCAATGTGTGTGTGTGTCCTGGGAAAAGCACACATAACTAATCCTTTTTTTTTTTTTTTTTTTCTTTTGAAGTAACTGTGGCTAACGGTGATTTTACAGTGCTACAGGATTTTTTTTTAAATTCCTGAATTAACTCAATTAAAGCCTTAATTGAAGCCAATTGAAGACAATACGGTTTTTAAGCAAGATGGAGCACCCTGAACTTCGCTCGGAATACTGGACACTTTTTAAACGAAGTCTTCCCAAACAGATGGATCGGCAGAGGTGGGCCAATTGCTTTCTCAGTTCGCTCATTCTATTTGTCCTCATTGGATTTTTTTTTTTTTTTTTCTATGGGAGCATGTTAAAAATGTGGTTTACTCCTCAAAACCTCTTTAAACGACCTTCGTACCAGAATCACAAATGCAATTAATGCCGTAACTGAAACAACCTAAGAACGTGTTTATGAAACTGCAAAATCGTACTACACTTTTTATCAGTAATGATGAAAGTTATATTGAATATTAACAATCTTATCATTACATACCCTAAAAACTAGAATAAATTATCTCCCCAATGCATTTTATAGATTGTTTTTATCTCGCAAAGAACCTAAGTTATTGCAGTTTGAAAGTACACAATGACTTTATGGACGACACCCTGTAGTACAACAGTACTACTTTTTTTCTGAGGGTCCGTCCACACGCTGTTATGAATGATAAGTTTCTTATTCTTATATATACATTACGTCCTTGATCTTTGAATGTATGGATCTAAATGTACGAAATGGAGTCCGTAAATTCTGTTCTATGCACGTATGTTGAGCTTTACGAACACCCAAAACAAAAAATAATAAAATTGAGAGAGAGAATGAGAGAGAGAGAGACTAACGTCGCAGCAGAATACATCAGTTAGATGCGTTTTTTATGTCCCTTTAATTATAGCGACATCCTAATTACATAAGTTGTTGAGAAAGTTTCACATTTTATTATCTACGTTTATAACCAATATAAGTACAAAATATGACTTTCTATGGAGAAGGAAACCCACAGAAAAAGGATAAAAAATTTCGCCGGAGAGAGTGGAGGGAAACATTGCTGTACGAAGTGCACCGCTGCTTCTGGTCAATCTGATAGAGGACGGGATCACTTGCCAATGAGCCACAAGATACCAAATCGGTCAATCCCACGCAACATCTTCATTCTCGTCGCTAGAGATGGTATTAAGTGACATGTCACTGCGCTCACTGTTTCTTTGCACGGTCTGTTCTAGGCTAATCTCTATGAGACCTCCATTGCCCGTGTGTACTGCACTATTTCAGTCCTTCTGTCCTCGAACTGTCTTTCTCGTTGCAAAGTAATGCATTCAACTGTCCCTTTGTTTATCCCTTTCAAAAGATTTATTCATAATTGGTATCATTTTACTTGTTTTGCCGACTTAACCACAGTCCAAAGTAATTTTCCATTCCTTTACGCCGCGTATCTCTACTCTGTTTCCAGAGAAGCCAACTATTGTGAATTTTCTGAGAAACTCCATTTCCTGAAACGAAGGAGGAAATAAATGTTTGTTTATGCTCTACTAATTTTAAGCGCATAATATCGCCATTACTTATTCTTTTTAGTGAGTTCGAAAAATAAGGATATGCGGGACTGAGAAAATCGCGAGATCACGAACGACTGTTTGAATACTGAGCTTTCAAATAAAAGATGTAATTTGTCAATCTGGTTAAGAAGCTGAATGGGAACAGGAAGAATGAATCAATGAATGAAAGCAGAGGAAAGTTAATTATTTTATTTTCCCCCTGGTGTATCAAGTGGTCCTGAAATTTAAAATTCCAAAACTATAAAGAGTAATAGCAATTTATTTATAATTTAAAAAATATATTTTATTTAATTTCAGCATTTTAAAATTGTCCACTTGTGGAGTGAAGAATTTATTTACGACAGTCGCGCAAAACTCAAAAAGTTTTTCTCAGAAAAAAATTATTAAAAATATCTAAAAAGTGATGTGTTTTTATATAGCCTTTACACGCATACTGCTTTTATACATAATAACAATCATTTTCTATATCTTTTTAGTTTATTCCCAATGTAAACAAGTGGGAGCATGCTGTGGCTTCAGCTGAGCGAATTAACTACGTCGACTGAATCCATGACGGTTATTCCAGCGCATGAGGTGGCTAATTTCAGAGGCTAGGTTAACTCCCACTTGTCTACATCGGGAATAAGTTAAAAAAGAAATAGGCCACCTACAGAAACAACGCAAATAGTATTCCTTGTCAGAAGAAATTCTCTCTGGTCACTCAGAACCCGTAGCTACCCTGCTAACGAAGTTGGATGAGCCCACTCCATGGATTGATTTAAAGCGGTTTATTGGTTTAAATATTCGTGAAAGGTGGGTTCTCCACCTGCCTTATATCATGCCAGAAACTGAGAAACAATTTCCTTCCTCTGAAGTTAATGGGCTTTCGTCAGTTGTCATGGGAAGCGGCGAACCCACCTTTGAATAACCCATGTGGTTAATTGTCACAATTTAGAGTCCTGAAGACGAGGTTCAACAGCACCTCGAAACGTTGCTAATATTTTAAGTATAGATTGATGTGGTAAGACTTCAATAAATACGTTCACGTGGTATAACAGTGCACTTAGTTATCGTTTAATCTGTAAGCTCCAAGAAGGTTGCAGTCCCCCGGTTACCGGCGGCTGGTGCTGACTACCACACCACGTTCAAAGTCACTTAAATCTTTTCTAATATCCATTCTCGCGCTGAATTGCACACATACACGCCCCTACGTATCCACCCACTTGCTTTATAATGCATGGTACAAACACGTGCGCCCAATTTCTTGAAAAAGGCACGTGAACCTAACAGATTGGCCGCTGTCTGTAAAGCAAAAAATTATTATTTAATTTTATTTAAATTATTATTTTTGATATTCACCTATCTATCTCTTATTGTCTTTACTAGTTAAGGCATTGGCATATATGTGTATAGCGCCAACAATCTTCACCGTGTCTGTTTGTCCGTCCGCATGCAAAAACTCAGCTCCTAATGGATTGATTTTCGCGAAATTTTATATTTGAGTCTTTTAGAAAGATACGTTAGTACGAAATTTTATCGAAATCGGAATTATTCTATTTCGAAATTATTTTATTTTTTATATACCGTATATATATTTTATCTAGGCCAATGTTTCACAACCTCTAATCTGTGTAACTGTGAAAGTGGTCCTTGGGACTGGATGGTAAAACAGAGGTTTTATTTATTTATTTTTTTATTTTTGTTTTTTGTTTTGCAGTAGGCAACAATCCAATTAACAATCAACAGTTGCTAAAAATCCAGGAGGAAATGAGTAAAACACATCAGAAGTTGATTGAATATTACGTTGTGAGGTAATATTCAATTTCATACACAGTGAAATGAAAATTACTTTATATATGATGGGAGATACAGGTATGCCTATAACGACCTAACCTATATTACACATATGAAGTACGAGTACTTATCATCGTATTTAAAAAATAGTTATTAATATATTTGCATGTATAGTTTAATATTTTTTCTGGTCCGGTCTCTGCCTGAACTATATATATGCGCCATGGTTTCCACCTCAAATATAAAAGTGATTCGTATCTAAAACAAAGTTGGGAAACATTGACCTAGGCTTTCCATATACCGCAGTACAGTAGTTGAAACATTGGATATTGTTTAATGTCGTCCGTTGGTTGGAGGAATGGAGAGGCAACATGGCGGATGCACAGAAAAGAAATGTTCTGAGTTCACGCATTTTAAACTTGAAGCGCTTGTTTTTTGTCATCAGTTTACGAAACCTATAAATCATGAATTATCGCTATTTTCCTATTACGTTAATCAGTGTCTTTCCTGTCTTACGCTCACGTTGCTGTTATTTCTTTGGAAAATTCAGTTCGCATTAAGGTGGATTTATCCAATTTCTAATGAGCTAAACAAAAAAGAAAGAAAGAAAAATACAATAAAGGTGTAATTAAGTCTGGTTGAAATTAAGTCGAAAACAATCGTTTCATCAATAATCCTTTTGATAACAAAGGTGATAATTTTTTAATTCTTATAAAAAGCAGAACTACCAGTAGTTGTGAGAAGATCAAATATTCTTCACCTCCAGCGCGTGGAAAAAAGCAAAGGAATAGTGCGAAGCGCCGTGTGCTTCGGACACGTCCTTGCCACGGCTTTTTCAACAGACAGCATTAACTTGTACATTAGTTTCATAAACTCAGCCATAACAAGTCCACGGTGGGCTAAACCGTCCTTATATTATTTTTGCACCACTTTAACTCGCTGCTTGTCTCAGACAAGGACTAACACATACAGTGCCATGCCAACTACGACTATCTATTACTTTTGATAGTACGTTTTGAACAAATAATCTGGTTTCGTGAAAGCGGACTAAACTAAAAATCCATGTTTATATTTAACTTCCTAATTGAAAACTAAAACAGCAAAACTTTTTAAATCACGCGCAAACAACACGAATATGTTATTTGGAGGTGATGTAAACCTGAACACAAAGTTATATGAAGAACTCTAAAGGCAAAAATTAGAAAAAAAAAACTAAACAAAACAATAAATATTACGTTTCTCTCCTCCCCTCCCTCAAAAACATGCTGACGCTTTCTCGGTCAGACTATGCTCCACCGCATCCACGGCAAAGCTTCTGCACAAATCAATGTTCTTGCAATCAAATTCCTCATTCATCACATCAGAGGTCGTCATTGTGTTCTTCGACAACTGGAAGCGTACGGATCATTCCCATTTCATAGCCCACAAGACACTTTGACAATCAGAGGGCCGGGTACCCAACTGCACGAAATGTGGACCCTCCGTGTTATTATTCCCCCCCCCGTCACCAAAGTTCATGGCTACGACTTCGCAGCTTTAATGATGGTGCGTGTTCCATCACAGGCTTCGCAAACTTTTCAATGCAAATCAAAACCGTGAAGGCCCGCTGCCATATTGTCTGCTAATAATATGTTTACAATTCCGGAAAGACTACAAAGGGACCGTTTCCTATATGACTTCGCTTGACAGCGGAAGCATCCTTTTAATTCGGTGAATGCGTGGGAAATTATGAGGGAATTAACCTCTGAAACCTTTTTTTGGATTTATTGAATATATCTAGAGGAGGTGTAAGGGTCGAAGGGGACGACCCAAAGGTCACAGTTCATTGGCTAGCGTTTTAATTCATATTGAAACAAGAGCGAATGACAGGAAACGTCGAGTGAAGCGAACAGTTTGGCCGTTCAGATGAGACAGAACAAAATCAATTAGACTGCATTAAATCTATTTTTCTAATTATTATTTTTTTGGGGAGGAGGGGGTTACGCTGTCGTACGGTAATTCAACATCAGCACTTAATTTTCCGGACGTTTAGTTTTTATTAATTGCGATTAACGAAGTCTTTCGCTGAAACGTTCAGCCTTTATCGGGCCACGTGGCAGAAACTGTGTTACCATCATTAGAGATCAAAGAAAAATGTGCGTAATACCTTACTAGTTCTGGACATACCACGAACTTTCACAGCCAACGAAGATCCCTTCTTCCCATTAAAGCTCGCCACATAAGTAAGACACCATCCTTAATCTCTGGAGGTAGTCCAAATCAGGAAGGCAATCCCTCCTGATAATAAAACGAAAGACACCACAGTTTACAACTAGATGTCCCTTCGAAAGTAAACAAATTGGCATATAATATGGGACAAAATCTTTGTTCTACCATGTATATAATTTGGACTTCATATCACAGAAGTTCCTTGAATGTTTCTGCCAAGTGCAGTCGTGGAGAACCCAGGAACTGTCATAACTTGAGACCAACTAACTAACTAATAAGCAACCTCGAGCTCAAGCTCTGCGTTCAGTAATGAGCACGCATCATCTTCGCTACAATGTATTTACAAACAGAAATTTTGTTAATTTTCTGAAGTTTTAAAAGAAAGCAGATTCCGTTTCGCGCTGAACAGTTTTCGTGAAAAGCAAAGCGAGAAACAAAAATTTTTAAGATAGTTAAGATAAAAGCAATTAGTAAAACTTGGTTACAATAAGGGAAAGATACATCTTTTACCTATGCGAACAACTGAAATTTTTCTACGAGAAATGTCAGAGTAACAGACAATAGTAAACTCATAAGTTGTAATTCAAGACACTGTCTTAGATATGTACTTGCAGACGAACACGAAGAGAGATCCGAAGTGCTTAGCCGCGATGCTAACGCAGTTAACGTCATACCTGAAGGCACGTGCCCTTGATATTTAACGCGTAACATTGAAAACGTTGTCTGAATCGTGCCGAAATAGCGTGTTAGGTGTTTGATATTTGTCCTCGAGGACTCTTCAAGGATTCAGCTGCTGGTGTACAAAGGTATGAATACTTCCAGACAACGTCGGGTTCCGTACACGTGTCACGTGACCTGCGTATCCATTTACAGTTGAAATGATCTCAATGTAGCTCTCTTTGTTGCTGCCACCACCAGACACTGCCCAATCGAACCTTGAAAACGGACTGGAGCCTTCTATTGCAAGCGTCCCTGGTTCAAACAAATAGCTGCAAGTGAATGTGAATAAAACTCTACATTCGCTGGCAGCAGCAGCACAGTACAACTACTATATGTATTAAACCGTCTGTGTTTTCCGTGTTACCATGTCGTTTCAGATAATGTTTCTGGCTAATTAAAAATGTTGCATAGGTGACGAAGACATTGCGCAAAGTACCTATCCACCTTTGATCATACAACTATCATGACGATCCTCACCATTTTAAGAAGACACCACGCGTCCTCATTAGCTCTTAAGAAACAAAACAATACGAAATTAAACCAACCCTTCCTTTACCGATACACAGTCTCAGAAAATCCACATGCGGCATTTCGAAAATGTTGCTCCTGAGGGGTGACACTGGATGCGGTGATTTCCAGGCTTCCAAGTCAACACGGCCCCAGAAACACGCAATTCAACCTGCTAAACAACCAAAACACACAAAAAAAGCAAAACAAAAAAAAGGGTATGTAAGACTACTCTGAAATATATAAAGATATCAAAAACAATACTGCCCTGAACTTCCAAACCAGATTTTTAGAGTTTATCGCTCCATTTACGCTTATCACACTTATTGTGTTTTGCTAATCTAAAATAACTGAATTTCCAAAGATATTATCATACCATAAGGCGTTACCAGATATTTTAAAATCTACTGCATTAGAACAACTGAAAAATTTCAGTTGTTACGAATGCGACCGAAAATTTTCAGTTTTTACTAACAGATGAATCATCACATGAATGCCCCAGAAATCTGATTCGAAATTCCTCCGTACTATTTTAGCCTACGGAACATTTTCTTTCACTAATTATACACGAGGTCGAAAACACACGATGCCACAAAATACAGCAAAAATTGCTGAATCCGACATGCTGTAATTCTAAATTCTTGTGATTATCTCAAGAGAATATAAACGGGAAATTTATTTAGAAGAAGAAGAGAATACAACAGAGCCAGTGGAAGCAGTAACTAACTAAATTTAATAAGTCTTAATACAAGTAGCTTTCGGAGTAACGAACTCCTTCTTCAGTAAGTACATACAGAAATGCAAACATAACACAAAAACGTTAGAAATTGAATAAATCCTACTAAATATGCTGTACGTGCTCAGACGACTGGGAGAGCGAAATTTATTTATTTATATCATGCGCACCTCCTTGTCAGTATAGTGGCTTACTCTTTCGGCAATCGATTGAGCAGTCGGTGTTCGCGTCCCGTTATAAACAGGAGGAATTCTGGTCAGATGGTCTCAAGCGGAGGTGCAGGGTTCCTCCTGTGAGTTATTCCGAGATTTTTCCTCCCGCAAACAATCAACCCAGCTTTGAACAAATCCAGCTACAGATCTACGCACATAGGTGCAAAAGACAATGGTAAACCACCTCATGTAACCTGTATAAATCGCCAGGATTAAGGACTTGCTTGCCTTCAGCAGGACACTCACCGCCATCATCAGACATTTCCAGTCATTGTGTCGCCACATGAATACAACTCCATCAGCAGACAAGCAGCCAAAGAGCGTTTGGCCATGCGAACGCATCGTATTGCTGTCCGTACATCTTCGCATTGGCCATTCTACACGACATTGGAAATTTTTTCTTACTCCTCCCTCCCCCATCTGGTCCACTTTTCCAGTTCTGCTCTATTCCAGAGCATCTTTCTCATCTTCATTCACAAAAAGTTCTCTCTCTCTCTGGTCACCTCATATACAATCCGATATCCAAGGGTCTACTTCTGACAGTTCTGCTCACTCTGTTTTCTTATCTGTCCGGATGTCGAGAGTTATGTTTCAGCACCCTTACTGTATACAGAAAGCAACCTTTCCCCGCAAAGCACCTTCCGAAATACGAGCCAATGTGTTACTGTTTTTAAATGTCTTCAGTAACAAGAAACAAATATATTCACGGGCATCCCTTGAGGGGTAAGAAATCCGGAAAGTTTCGAGGATATAATTAGTCTAGTGGAGCGTAAAGTAATCGAATAATTATCCTCATACGTGCTACGAATTGGCTGACATGCTCGGAGGTTTTCGCAGTCTAGAGGCATCGACCTACGCCACTAATTTAGTGCAGTCATGTGACACACACTCCTTATCGAATGAACCTGGCTTTATTTCATTTCTATCCTATCGCCCTTGGAAACCCAATTCGATTCTGCTGAATAATTCAAGACACGTCCAGTTTCAAGTTCAGGACAACCTAGTTTTTCACGGACAGCACACAAGCAATGACTCATTATTACTAGTTCCTTAAATGGGAAACCTAAACTCACGTTAAAGGACAAAATGTGGGATAATTGTATCTCCCAGTCAGCCTTCTAGTACTTCCCACCATTTAATAAATTTCAATATTCTGCGTTTTCACCATTCAGGTCATGTTTTCGTTGTCAGCATCTCATTAAATTTTAGCTAATTTGAGAATAAACCACACTTACACATTTGAGAATAAGCCACATAATCCATTTAAAGCGAAACCATATATGCAGGAATTAATGCAACTTTAAAACAAAAATAAGTGACTTATTTATTCATTAATAACGCTTTTATGAGGTATAGATAAATCACAATAAGTGTTGCAAATATCCACTTTGCGCACGTAAACATCTGCCCTGTTTATCATACTGCGCACGCCAAATTGTAGCTGGGTCCATCTTTTGGACACCGACTTCAGTGCTCTGTATAGGTTCCTCTAGCGATTGTGGATTATTGCTACACACTTTTTTTTTTCTTTTAACGTTCCCCACAGAAATAATCCAGAGGTGCGTATCACCATAATACTTTTGAAATAATGATGACCAAAACATTCTCCCAACAGATTCATAGTCGAATTGGTCGTACGGCAGATAGCACCATCTTGCTGGAACCAATATTGTTCATCTTTTTCTAACCAAAACATCACATTTGTGAAAATTTCCTGGTAAGGTTCAGCATTTATTGTTTTGTTGAAAAATATTGTATGGCTTTCGTAATTGTGCACCACACTCCAATTTTAGGTACAAGAGTTCTTCAAAAATGGTGCATGATTCGCAGAACTCTAGATGCGATTATTCAACTATTTACATAACCAGACAAATGTAACCAGGCCACATTAGAGAGAGAGAAAAAGCACAGACGGGTATCGATTTCAGTACGGGTAAAATTACTCGGCCAGTTGCAGTATCGCATCCCTGCACCTTTGTCAGATTCTTTCAGTTCATGGACCACCTGAATGTGATATGCGAGCGAGCCAAATTTTTTTATTACCCTATGAGCACTCTCATACGATAGTTGACACTGCTGTTTCAATTTATTTATTCACTTCCGTGGAGAATTCTCAAGTGCGACCTGAACTTCGGTTAATTTTCTCTCTGTTAACACTGCTTTAGAGCAGCTGAGTTTTTTATGTCATGGACACCAGTCTCTGGAAAACGACGGATCAAATGATGATAACAGAAGACTTAGTAGGAGTCTCCTTATTTGGAAAGGGTTCTTGGAATGCATGACGGCACTCCTTGTAAGACTGAAACTGGAAAAATGCTCAACATCGAGCACGCGCTTTTCTTGGGGTACAACGCATGATGCTCCATCTGAAATTAAAACGGTAATACGAATAACTAAACAAATGCAGGACCGGTTTTCAAATTCAGGGCATAATCCCACTCCTAACAGAATAGTGACTCACTCGCACACTCCTACAGAAAATTTTAAAATTAAAATTCCACCTTTTAACTCCTAAACACAGTTTCGTTTTAAATGAATAACGCAGTAATTTTAATTTGGTATATGAATAAATTTATACCTAAAGAAAGGACGCTTTTCGAAACACATAATCCCCAAGACACCCACCCAGGAAGGTCGTGAAACAGGCCTATTACAAGGACAAAAGCTTTTTTTGTTGTTCGCTTTTAATTGCATTAAGCCTTGAACTGCCATTTGGCTTACCTTAATACTAATAAAGATAACGATATAATTGCTACGAACGTGGTCATATTTGAAATACATTAGACATTTTTAAATTAAATGCGGGTATGATTATGAAAAGAAAGAAAAACAGGTGGACTTTCTTAAACACAATCAAAGAAAATGATCCGTCAAGGAGACTGTTTATTTTTTCTTGAAAAGGAAATAAGTAGTTTGTCCTTGACAGACCATTTCAATACACCTTTTATTTTTTTTTTAAAATCAGAAGAAAATTATTTAAAACATAATGATCTTTTTAAGTTTCAAAATTGTTCTTAAAATCTCTGATACAGAAAGCGACGTGAGGCCTAAAGTCTTTGTGATTTATTATCTAGAAATGCTACAGTTATCTAAAAATAGAAAAGCGTTTCTATCTCCAGGAGTCATCTGTTTAGAAAATCCAATAAATCAATAAAAAATATCCATTCCTATTTAAATATCTTGCTGTAGCTAAGAAAACTAAAAAATTCGGATACTTCGTGAATTGTAGATAAAAATTCAATCTGTGAAAAATTCCGGGGAGGTAATGACCGATTGAATTTCGCTGACAGGATGGCGATTCCCCTAATGCGAGATGCATTCCCTGGCATCGTGCTAATTAGCGTGATTAAAAGCACTTCCTCTGCGGGCAATTAGAATACAATGCGTCTGAGTTTTTACAGTCCAATGAACTCGTTTTTTATGAGCAAAACATGCAGTTAACAAACAAGTGTATAAGAGTCCATAATTAACCAAAAATACTCACCTCCATTCTGCATAGCTAAGTTGACCCCTCGGCAGAAGTCGGAGAAGGTGACCACCCCACTGCTTTCCGGATCCAGACATTTCATTAATCGATCAACATTCTACAAGGGAAAAAATAAGCACCGCATTAAATCCTAATTAACAAACAGGACATGGTGGTCAGTAATGAGGCCAAAGAAGTCGGCCATTACCAGATGCTGCTGCGCCAGCTAACACTTCGTTTATTGACCTTCACACTTGAAAAGTGCCGTAATCGCTATCAGTTATGTATTAGTTCATTATGTTCTAAGCATGCATATGAGAGTCGAGAGAGAGAGAGAGAGAGAGAGAGAGATCAAAAATATACACTGCTTGACAAAGTTAACATAACAAAATGTTTCTGATGAATGTTTTATTGTGAACAGTGTCGCTGAAAAAGAATATTTGATATAATAAGCATCGTGACATGCAAATTCCGAGTATCCAATGGACATCGATCTACCACCTTACAGAGCCGCACATTATTCAAATTTTTCATGCTTATAAAAACACAGGTTGCGACCACATCACTCCATCCCCGTTTCTTGGCTTGCTCAGTGGGATAGCCACATCACCAGTACTCAGGATGGTAAGTTTTCATTGTTGAGATGATTCTTTTAGATGGCAGGCTGCTGGATGACTTGAATCTGAGCAGTCGCAGGCGGAGGTGGCACGTCTTAATGTATCTCGTCTCGGCTCTATGAAAGCAGTTTCAGGAGACAGGAACCATTACAAGAAGATCTGGCCAGGGTCGGCCGAGGGCTACGTCAAACAGAACAGTCCGTTATCTGGCTCTAACAGCAAGACGGAACCGTACGATGTCCTGTTTTCAACTGTCTCTTGAGGATGTGCAACCACAGATGAAAACATTTCCAACCGGATTGTGTTAAGAAGGCTCAATTCAAATGGACTATGCGCAAGGAATCCAGTGGTTTGTATCTCATTAACCCCTGGTCTCCAGGGTTTCCCTGGTTATAGGGGAAACCCTGGAGACCGCCATACAAACACAAATACCTTGAATCCCATTAACCCCAAAACCACCGCAGAGCTCGTCAAAACTAGTGCCATGTACATGTGAGTTGAAGCCCTGACAAATTGGGTACAGTTATGTTCTCTGATGAGTCCCGTTTTAGTCTACAAACAGATTCTAGACGTTATTTCATCTGGAGACAACGAGAAATGCGGAATAATCCCTCCAACATCGGAGAAAGAGACTCTCAGGAGGCGGTGTTCTCCTGAATAATGATCAACGGCCGTACCCCTCATCATGTTTTCGACAGAGGTACTGTAAATACGCAGAGATACCGAGAGCAGATCCTCGAACTCTGTGTGCGACTTTTATGGGGGCAATTGATCCAGATTTTCTTTCCATATACGAGAACGCCACTGCACATAGCGCTCAAGTGGTGGAGGAATGCCTTGAAATTGAAGATATCCAACGCCCCCGTGGCTAGCACGATCAGCAGACTTAAATCCAATCGCATATGTGTGGGCCGCTCTTGGGTGTCGCATTGCAAGCCGACAGCCAACTCCTCGGTCACTTCATGAGCTAAGGTCTGCACTGGAGGAAGAATTGTTGGATTTGTTGCCACAGAATCTTATAGACACCCTTGTATTGAGAATGGTTCACCGCTGTCAGGCCTGTTTAGCCATTGGAGGGGATCATACGCCATACTGATGTGACTTACCATATTTTCGAGCGTCTTATATCGACTTCTGTAATGTGACCACTTTGGCAATTCTTATATAACCCCTATAAATATCCCATATATCTGCCCGAAGTTTCTCTCTGTCTCCTCATTTCATCGTTATTCTATGCTACACCATTATACTAAATTTTGTTCCTCTTCATTGCAATCTGGACGAGTTACACCACGTTTTGTCGAACAGTGTATTTAAAAAAGTTGGCCTAACCCGGCTTATTGCGAGATAAGGTTTAAAGTACTGCCCAGCACATGGATTTTTTTCCACACATTCTCAAATATCTTTCAATAAAGTCCAATTTTCAAAAAGATTTTATTACCAAATTAAATTTATTGTTAATCGATAAAAGGAAGCAAAGAGTTATTTAAAAATAAGAATTAGCCGTACCTTTTATGTTGATTTTAGTTTAGTCTGGCAATTAGCAACATCTTTCGCTAGCACGCATTACTTTATAAAACAAACAATATTTTCAATACAGACTTTCCTTGGCAGAGGTCTGCGTCTCCCTTGTCTATCATATTTGTGATCCACGCGGATCGTCAAATACTGTGGAGGTTGGTAATAAAGGTAAAAAAAAAAATAAGGTTCCAGTTTAACGTTCAGTGGTTAGCTTTTTAGGCGCATTTGCTTGTCTTCACCATTTCCGTCCGCAAGTAACAACTCAACTCGCAATGGACTAATTACTCGAAGAAATCCCATGAATGAAAACAAGAAGACGTTACCTTCATCAGGTTAAACGAACTGTCTTGAGAAAATAAAGAGAGGATAACACACTATGAGATGTCTTCTTGAGATGAAGACATCTCAACCTCTCCTAGAGAGAGAGAGAGAGAGAGAGAGAGAGAGAGAGAGAGAGAGAGAGAGAGAGATGCAGGCTGTCATCTTCCAATCACTTCTTACTTTCAGGAGCAGATAGGGGTCTGCCTTTTAGACGCCGTAACTCTTCGGTGGCCTTCAACTCGCCTTTGAGGACTTCTCACCTCCTATCGTTGTTGACTACCTTGAAATTACCATTTTTGACACATTCTGCCAATACCATCCACCGTTCCGAATATTTTTGTATTCTGCAGAAAACCTAATCAGTTGCATTGCGAACCGCATTAGATTAGCCACGAATGGTGCTGTTGTAGTGTGCATTTTATAGCTTCCGATTTTCATGTTCCAGAGATTAAAGTCGTATTAAGTATCATGTTGAGATTTATCGTGTTAAATAGCACCGTAACGTCAAATTTCTTGCAATTTGAGTGAATTTTTCAATATAAAATATTGTAAAACTTCAAGCAAATTACGTTTATCTAAATTTTAGTTAATAGTGTCCAAATGGTAACTTACCTTTTTGAACAACAGTGTATATAATTCATATTGTATATTTTATCTTTAAGTTCATAACTCTGGCAATATAAGAAAGAAATAAGAATTTCTTAATACAGTATTTAAAACACCGTTCAGTGTTCCTAAAGAGTTCACTTTGGTTTTCATTATTATTATTAAACGTTTTAAAACAATAAAATTCGTGTGCTTTTACTGCCTGTGTTGATATATTCCCCGAAATCTTATACTATTATTAATACTAATATTAATTAATTTTATCATTATTACTAATTAATTTTATTTTCATATTACTGTATTTTATTATGATATGATAGCATAGGTAACTTAAGCTGTAATGCATCTGTGTATGTTTTAGGGGTTGCGCGGTGTGATTAAGAATGAAAAATACTTCAGCAATCAATCGCTTTTAACACAAAGAGGCAGAAAGACCGGAAGGAGGGTAAGATTATATCGAAAATCGATCTGTAATGTCATTATACTTCCAAGAATTTAATTCTTTATAAAATCAGTCCTGTTCCCAGTCGCTCGTTTCAGAAGTCGAAGACCATGTTTCAAAAAACACATTGCTTATCGTTAAGGTAGACTAGACTGCTAGGCTGATTTATAATGCCATTAATAATAGGAATGAAAGGACACGGCATGGCACGAGGGTAATTACAAGCAAGTACATCTTCGCATAACAGGTGTGAGCGTCGTAGAATGAGGATTACGAATGGTGGAGAGTTCAGCAGATGGGATTTCTGACAGGAAGTGTCTTGGCTGGACAAGGGGAAGAAATCGATATCAGATCAAGAGTTCCTTGACCTCTCGGCACAATAGTGGACTACGTGGGATGGGCGCGAAGAATAAATAAGAAGGACATCAAATGATGCAAGTCCGATAAGCTCATTGTCTTCTCGTAATGTTGGAAACTTCTCTTTACTGCTGTTTCAGGAAGCACTCAAGATAAAAGAGGGATTATGTCTCTCAGTGTGTAGAATAACACAGCACTGCTTGTGATGGAAGACGAAACTTCGTGGTGGGCAATGTTTTCGCTAACCTGTGCAGAAAACAACGAATTATTCTGGTTATTATTTTACAGCGGTCTTATGGAGGATGTAATTAAGGGCCAGCAGAGAAGCTGTGCAACACATTTTACTTAAAATGTTGTTTATGCCTATAAGGGGCAGTGAGACATGCCATGTGCAGAGAGCTGCGCTAACTAGGATTCCATGATCACCAACTGCCACCCACAAATCTTTAATCTCGAAAAGTGAATGTACAACCACAAGTGCAAACGTGGCCTTTGTGGGAGTGAGAATTCTCCGGAGCGACCAATCTTGATATAAGCTGTGTTCATCACATGGAAGATCTTGAGTGGGAAACACGGAGAATGTTTTGAAAGGAATACATGTATAAAGTCTCAAGTGAGAAGCGCAGTGGTGGAAGGCTGATGGTTTGGACCTGCTTTTCGTGGTGGGGTGTTGGCGCAATGGTTTTTGGGTATAATGCAAAGACATGACATTGTGACATCCTCGCTAACACTGTTTTCTTCCAATACTGAAGAAATTTTATGGTACAAGGCCTAATGTTTCTCAACATGACCGTTCCTGTTATTGCAATATTTGTTGTGTGAAGTCTTGGTTTGGGAAGAATGACATGATGTTGATCAGCTGGCCCGCGCAGATCTTAGTCTGAGCTTAGTAGAACCGTTATGGGACGATTGGATGTGAAAGCTCATCCAGAAAGGCCAACATTGTTTGCTGTGCTGGGAGATTATTTCCGTCGATACGGGTCATAGATTGGTGAAAAATGTTCTCGTGGGGACGAGGACTTCGGCTGTATTACAAGTCAAAGTCTGATCGAACAATAGTTTTATTTTCTCTTTGTGTTCCAGTACTTGATTTTTTTCATGGTGACACAATCTGCCGACATCTGCTCTAACGATGTACTCGAAGTGAAAGCAATGCGTGCACTGCTTCTATTCATCAAGATTTCATAAATTTCCGAGATACCGGTTGAGAGAGGCACTAAAAGGGGATCTTGTTCTCTTTCCTCAGGAGCGATAAACAAGGAGACATAAAATTAAACCGATGATGATTAACTACAAATTAGCTGCAAGAAAATTTGCTTTTAACTAACAGTAAGGCGAAATATTATTGATCTCCATCAGTACAGTTTCCGTGGGGGAAGGGGAGGGGAATATTTAATATTGTGCTATCATCAAACTGATGTAGAATAAACTCTTGTCCAATAAATTCCTGACTTTATATATTATTATGACTAAGTATTATGGCTATGCAGATAATTGGATAAAAGGGAAACGGGGGAATAATGGCATTATATCAAAGTAGTTTTTAACTGCAGGAATTTATATAAAAAGCTCCTGAATGAAGATTCTAGAAACCTATAAACTGGGGTTTATAAGTTTCTAGGTTTCTTTTCACCACCTTCGCACGTTAGTGACATTTACAAATAAGCAGATTCTGAAGCAAAAGTAAAATAAAATCAGGGGAACGTTTCCACTGAATCAAGGTGTACTTCACGCTAAGTATCCTTGAGCAAGCAAGAACGGCATCCTGTACACTCAGGTGGCAGTACGCTCAGGAACAGCAGAGAAGACGTTCCATGTATATAGATGCAAATTACTTTTCATAGGAACATACTTAATGCCAATAATATCAATAACCACAGCAGGCAACACTCTTCTCTCTCTGCTCTACACAAGTCAGTTGCAGCATCTCCTATATACACTGCAAGTCTGTCTAACTCCAGTATTAGTTTCTTACGCTTACATTTCTTTCTTTCACTGGGTTAAGATTCTCGCTGTCACTGATCTTATATCTTGTAGATAAAACGTCCCCATAGGTCCGTGAAAAATTATTCTCTGCAACTTAAAACTAGTTTTTTATCAACACCGATGTAAAGCATCCCGCGTTACCGCAGGATGGCATCGTCTTTCCTGGAACAACGCCACGTTCACGTGATCGGGCTAATTAGGATAAGCGTGTTTGAAAGCTTCCATTGATACATAAAAGACCCGTGTAATGTAGCTTCTGGTCTATTTTCTCGCGGATACTGAAAGCTGCGTTGCCTGTATGTGGTCACGACACGGACTCTGTGGGTTAACGCTCTGTGCAGGTGTCTGCGGATGAAGAGATCCGATTCTACGACACGGCGTTGGTTGAATAGAGGTCGGTCAGCTGTGTAAAGACAACTCCGCCGACTGTCGCGTAGCGTTAAGCGATAAGCCGTATTTTGATAGGCGGTGTACCCATGAGTGACAATATCTGACCAGGTCCAGTGAGCCTCTTCGACACGCGCTGCATAAAATGAAAATGCAGTTTGACCTACATCGTACTGACAATGCGATTCCTTCAAAGAATTCGCACAAAGGCCGCTTTGAAGTTTCCGTCCCAACTATTTAATCAGGTCTTCCGACTGTTGGCAAATTGTTTTTAATGCGACAGTTGAGAGATCATCTGTCGCATATTCAGTCTACGTTTACACCGCGATCTTCGTTACCACCAATCACTATCTTTCAATACGCATGTGCGCTGAAAGTTGAAGTGCAGTTTATCATTATTTGTTCTTTCCTTACAGCTTTCTATTGCGTGTTAAAATTCGAGTAGAGGATTCAGTCAAGCTGGACTCTTGTACGGGATCTTTCGGCAAGATAATCTAATTTTAGATACTAAATAATAAATACATAAAACTTTATATACATTAAAATACGTGAAATATAGCAAGATAAATGGGTTTTGATTCATTATATCTTCAAAAGTTGGTATTAGTATCGATATTATTTTTTTATTTTATTCTAAATCAGTATCCGATCAAGAGTGACCACATCTGAAAACAGCATATCAGCTGGAGGTACACAAGAAAACACACGCACATACAATGTGATTATAAAACTTTCTATATAGGTTTCCCAGCACAGGGAAGAAGTTCTGATAAATTTAAATTTACTATACAATCAAAAGACAAATCAAGAAAAACGCAAGTTAACACATAAGTTCTTGTCAGCGAACAGTTAAAGCTCCAAAGCGGGGGTCTTCCTTAGAATTTGCTCGCAGTCCTTCTACATCAATTTTCGGAGAATTAAGATCTTCGGAGTATTGCTGGCGAACATCCGATATAAGTTTCTCAAGCGCTTCTTCTCAATGGGAAGTGATCGCTTCCATTATTTCTTCTCCTCGAGATGGGAAGAGAGTATATCCGAGCTATTTGGTGGAGAAATCTTCCTCGTAAGCAGCATTAGTATTACTATTAGAATGGTTAAATGATGCAAGGAAGACAACTATTTCTGCATTGGCGTTGGGAGCTTATCGATGTACATATAAAGAACGGCTTCGAAGGAGCGGACTGCTAAGCTTCGCAACTAGACATCTTACGGAGAACTTGATTGAGGTATAAGGTCCTAGAAGGGATTAGTAAAATGAACGAGGGAAGTATATTTTCACCGATACGAGAGACAAGAACGAAGGGGACACAAATATAACATTTTAAGGGGTACCAGAAAGATGTACTTCGTCGTCTATTTTTGGCCAGTGTGTTGCAGGTCACTGGAATATATTATTATTATTATTATTATTATTTATTATTATTATTAGCCATATGGTGCAAGGAAGCCTGAGGCTTATGCTGCACAAGGCAAAAAAAAAAAAAAAAAAATTTTTCTTAATTACCCAAAGAGAGAGAGAGAGAGAGAGAGATAACTTCACATGGGAAGCAAGAAACACAGTCTATAATAGATTATATTATCATTAATGAAAATTTAAATGACAAAATTAGAGACACTAGAGTATTTAGAGGCAGTGAAATTAGAATTAGTATTAGTATTAGTAACGGCCGCATGGTGCAAAAAAGCCTATGGCTTATGCTGCACCAGCCAAAAAAAAAAAAAAAAAAAAAAAAATCCGAATAAAACAATGATAAAAACCAAAAAAAAAAAATAAAATAAATAACTAAATAATAATAATTAATAAAAAAAAAGGAAATTAAACCTATCATCCTATGCGCTTCCCTTACCCCAAAGTACTACCAGATGACCTTTGAATTTCCCCAAACTGTCGGCCTCTACCACCCATGAAGGCAACTTATTCCAGTAATTTATAACTCGCTGGCTAAAATAAAACTTCCTGCAGTCCAATCTAAACATTTCCCCCCGTAACTTGAATTTATGTCCCCTAGTTCTAGCATCATTTATAATCTTAAATTTTGTCCTCATTCATTTTACTGATGCCTCTCAGAGCCTTAAACACCTCAATCAAATCTCCTCTAAGGTGTTTAGTTTCCAAACTCTGCAACCACATATTCGAAGTCTTTCTTCATAAGGACGCCCTTTTGCCGATCTCACCAGGCGAGTTACCCTTCTTTGCACCCTTTCAAGAAGCTCGATGTCTTTCTTTAGGTGCGGTCTCCATACTTGAACACAGTATTCCAAGTGTGGTCTAACATAAGCCTTATATAATGGGATTATCACGTTCCTATCTCTACTTGCAAAAGTTCGATAGATCATCGATAGGACACCATGGGCCTTCCTTGCAACCTGTTTACAATGCTCAGAGAATTTCATGTCTGACCGTATCGTAACACTCAAGTCCCTTTCCTCCAGTACTGGGTTTAGTTGAACTCCACCAAGTGAATAAGTTTTTTTGGGATTACTGTTTCTCAGGTGTAATACCTTACACTTTGTTGGATTAAAGCACAGCTGCCATTTTTCTGACCATTCTTGAAGTCTATCTAGGTCTCTCTGAAGAAGCTCAGCTTGACAGTGATCATTAACTACTCTACCAATTTTAACATCATCTGCAAATTTAGACATCACGCCCTCTATCCCTTCATCAATGTCGTTTATGAAAATTAAAAACAACAGTGGTCCTAATACTGATCCTTGGGGAACCCCACTTCTTACATCAACCCAATCTGAGGAATAGCCATTTATCACAACCCTCTGCCTCCTGCCCTGAAGCCATCCTTCTATCCATCTAAGGATTTTCCCAGTGATTCCAACCTGTTCCAGCTTATAAAGCAACCGCTCATGTGGGACTGAGTCAAAAGCTTTGCTGAAATCTAAATAAACAATGTCGAAATTATTCCCTAAATCCAGCTCGTGAGTGACCCTTTCGAAATAGCGAACCAGATTTGTTAAACATGATTTTCCCTTTACGAAACCATGCTGAGTATCCTTGAGAATTTCAATTCGATCCAAATGATCCTGAATTCCACCCTTGATCATTGCCTCCATCATTTTCCCTACTACTGAAGTCAGACTGACAGGTCGATAATTTCCAACTTCACTTTTAGAGCCACCCTTATGTATGGGAGATACATTTGCACTTTTCCAATCCAAGGGAATCTCCCCAGAGTCTAGTGATGCTCGCATAATTAGCCTCAATGGTTCAATTGCACTCGCTTGCCGCCTCTCTTAAATTGACAGTGATCACTACCTAGTAGAAAGCACTTTCAAAATAAAAAGAAATTATCTTAATAAAAATAAGAAAATACCAACAAAAACTACTAAGAAATTAAAAATACATTTGTTGGAAGACGAAAGCACTAAATTCCTGTATGAAAGTCGATTGAAAGATAAACTCAAATCAGATGAAAGTGATAGTGTTGAGGAAATCTGGTCAAACATGAAAAATTCAATTCTGGGAACTGCTGAAGAAAGCCTTGGATATAAACCTATACAAAATAAAAACTGGCTAAGAACTTGGAATGAAGAATTGAAACAAAAATCAATGAGAAAAAAAAAGACCTATAAACTGTTCCTACAAACTAAGGACCTACACCTACACATAAAATATAAAAAGCTTAGAGCAGAAGTCAGAAAACTAACCAGAAGAATCCGACGAGATGACTGGGATAAATTTGTTAAATCTTTAGAACGTGATATCACCGGTCCATAGAGAAGAGGTTTTAAAATTTTTAAGAAATTACAACTAGACACAAATGATCAAATAAAAACAAACTCCATCTCCCAAGTAGAATGGAAGCAACACTATTCCAAACTATGGTATAACCCAGGCACTAGGGAATTGGAAGATGAATCTGTGATAACCAAAGATGAAGAAAAAAATATAACAATGGAAGAACTAGAGTTAATATTACAAAAATCAAAAAACCGAAAAAGCCCAGGCATAGACAATTTGAATGCAGAACTATTTAAATATGGGGGCACCTTACTAAGAAAACGCACTACTAAAATTATTTAACATCATATGGCATAAGCAACAGATACCCAAAGATTGGGAAACAGGAATAGTAATCAATTTACACAAAAAAAAAAGGCTCCAGAAATAACCCTAACAACTACAGAGGGATAACACTGCTGTCAACTGCTGCAAAGCTATACTCTAATATACTAAAGAATAAACTTAATAAATACAGTGAAAAATTCTTAGAAGAAGAACAATGTGGGTTCAGAAAAGGGAGAAGCACAATAGATGCCATTTTCTCACTACAACAAAAATTTGGAGAAAAGAAGAGAATTCAATCTACCAACATTTCTGCTCTTCATTAATTATGAAAAAGCAAATGACAATGTAAACCGGGAAAAACTTGGGCAGATTCTGCGTGAAGAAAATATTCCAACCCAACTCCGGAAAGCGATCCAAAGCCTATATAAAAATTCAAAAGTCTGTATAAAATATTCTAATTGCCAACTATCAGACCCAATTAACACCAATAAAGGAGTGAAACAAGGATGTGGACTATCACCAAATTTATTTAATATCTACATCAATAAAATTCTTAAAGAATGGAAACAAACAATTAACAACAGAATACAGTTGAACAACAGGAATAAAATCCAAACTACATTATATGCTGATGATCAAGTTATAATGGCAAAATCCGAAGATGAACTACGGATAGCAGCAAATGAACTTAATAAAATAGGTAAAAAGTACGAGATGAAAATCTCCACCTCAAAAACAAAATCAATGGGATTATGTGGAAAAAACATACAAAGAGTCAAAATTGTTATTGATGATAAAATAATAGAACAAATATCTGACTTCACCTATTTGGGAAATTTAATATCAAATGAAGGGAAAGACATCCACACTAAACTACAGAAATATAATAAAATGAATGGAACGATTAAACGCCAGTTCGGAAAACAAATGACACTGAAACAAAACTACGACTGCACAACATCACTTCAAAACCAGCCCTCTTCTACAGCTGTGAGACTTGGGTCATAAATAAGAAAGATGCACACAAACTAGAAGCAGCACAAAGGAGAGTTTTAAGACCATGATTAGGCTTTACAAGACTAGACCACCAAAGAAATTTAGATATCTGCGAGAAATTAAAAGCAAGAGAGAGATGTTGGTCGACCAAGACAACGATGGCGAGATCAAAACCACTTCCAAGAGCTACAACGGAACAGGTCTTAAAAGACCTGAGCCAGACCAAGTTCATGATGATGATGATGAGAGAGAGAGAAGTAGAAGGGAATCACCAAGAAAGAGAAGAATGATGATATCCAGCTCAGGACCCTGGGTGTGCCAAGCCCATACTCACCAGATGGGAGCCCCTGGGGAGTCAAGGAGGGTGCAGGCAGAGAGTTTAGTAAAATTGAAACAGAAGTAGACGGTCACTTTTTTAGCAATGGGAAAGTATGAGTGACTGGGGAAAATTTTCCCCCCTTTTGTTTTGGAAAATGCCGAAAAAGTGCACTTCCTCGATTCATTTAGCCATTTTAATACTAATAATTACTAATAATACTTAGTTGAGGAAAGTAAATAACAATATATTATATATTATCGCAACAGATATATAAAGATATTTAACTTCTTGTTTCGCTATCTGTTTGCCAGTAATTATCTCGTAAAAAAATATTTCGTTAATTTTACTTATCACAAATTCATTATCACCAATGGTGTCATAGCTATATTAAACGTTAAATCTTGCATCATAAATAAGATGTATTCTCTTCAAAGCTCCGAGACAGTATTGGTCACTGCGTTACATTTATTTTTCAGGTACGGATACGGCACTCACAATCATCTTTAGGGCAAAGAATATTGGCAAATGCAAATTGATTTTGAGGTGAACTGTGCGTATGAAAATTACTACGGAAAAATTCCGCTTAAAATTTTTAGACTGCTGCTGCGAAACAAGAAACAGAAAGACCGCATCCGTTCAAAATTCCCATACAGGAAATTTGTCTCCATCTTCAACAAAGTCCTGAGAGAAAGAATCTATTAAAAGGTAAAGTGCAGCCATTATCAACCCACTGCAGGATGGAGCCTCCTCAACAATTCATGCTGCGGGAAATGAACCATAATCTGCCACACTGGTCCAGTGCGGGTCAGCAGATCGATCGTATTCAGCAGGTTGAACCCCGGTCTACTCAAAGAGCGTGTGCTACTGCACTCTCGCTCCTGACCACTCGGCTACGGAGGCCATATTTTATTATCCGCTAAATGATCTGAATGAAGACCGCCCGTATTATTCTTGGGGAATTTGTTCCCCCCCAAATCGTAAACATATCCCTCTGTTTGTAGTAGTAAATGCTACACTCGAAACATCTTTATATCCTTAATTATTACTTTTTAAGCTAACGCTCTGCGTATTGAAGTATTATACCCTGCCTCTAATTTTGGCATAAAGAAACACACATAGGCGCGCTTGCGCAGGAGAAGCACGCACAGGAAAACGATGGGAAAGGGGGGTATGCGAATTTATAGACTAATTACGAAAAGACTGGATATTTGATGGTGTCTTCTTATACAGCGGCTACAATTCTCACGAACCGTCACGTTTGGTAACCCTTGCGTAAAGACCGCATTTGCAAAATGCACACCTGAATGAAAGGATGCGACCAGGTAGGAGAATAAAGTGTGACCAACAGTAGGGGGGTTCACCACAAGCTCCGGCTATAACGTTGGATTAACAGATATAAGATAGGAGTCGTGCCCAAGGCAAAGAGTTTGGGTGAATGACACGGCTGCGATAAGAACTCGTCATCCTTTTACTGCTGTTGGTGCTACGCTGGAAATAATGAAGTCTAGACCCCAGGGGGGAAATACCCGAGACCTGCCTAATTCAGTACCTGCCACTGTAAACAATAATAGCAAAACACGGTGGGTTTATAAAACGATTCGTCACAGGAACTATTAACGCCTCGTCTCTATGCGAGACTTACAGTATTTCGGGAAGAGTGACGTGTGCATTCATAGTTGCAAATACAGTGACTGTATTTGTATTTAACTGTCTGTTTAACTTTAAGTGATTCCATACCTTCAAATGGCAATTGTGGTCATCTTCTGAGTACGTTGTTGCTCGAGAAACTTCGCCAAAGTTTCATTGAAGTGAATTGAAGTGAATTTCATTGAAGAGTCATTGAAGAGTCATTGAAGTGAATCCATAACTATAGCAGAACCCGATATTTAAAGAAACTGTTTCTTACTCAAATCCTTGATTTTTTTGCCTAATCAAACTCAAGTAATCGGTATTAAATATTCATAAATGCAATTTTTTATTTTTGACACCAAACTAAAGAAAACTTAATATACAGTTATGTTTTAGAGAAATTCAGATAATCAGTTAGCTGCAATAGAGATTTGGAGGCCTTGTTTTTTGCGGAAAACGAATAGTTTTGTCTCTCCTGGTTTAGAAATACATTATATAACGAAACCCAGCAGTGGCTTCTTGGACTTTTATACGTATAAAAATCCAGGACGTCACGCTGGAAAACAGTTTTAGAGCGCTACTTATATCAGTCTATAGTTTTTCCAATTCTAGAACTTGCAATTCCGATATTAGGCGTTGAATAACTTCGTGAAGAGCGATTCATCAGAATCTAACACGCGCTCACAGACTATATTTCGGTTAAAGACCGAACAAATTATAGCAAAAAAAAGTTAATTGATCAGTTCCAGTGTTAGCCTAAGTTTAAAATTTCCTGTAGCATCCTTTCCTATGAAAAAAAGTTTAGAGATCTTTAGATTTCTTAAGTTTTGGCGAAGACTTTTTCCTGTTTATAATGAATAATCTATCAGGCATTTTTTAACAAAGTAAATCAGTTTCATCCACGTTAAACTTGCTTTGTATTGTATATCTTGTACGATAAGTTATAGTCAACTGCTTCGTTGAATGTATAAGCGAGAGAAAGGATGTATGAAGTGGAGGATAGAGTTAGCTATAATTGGTTAAGGTTTGTTTGTTATTTGGTTGTTAGGAGCATTAGCAACTAAGGCCATATTGCTCCGGGATATGCGGTGGTTATTGCCTGACCTTTCCGCATCCTCCGTATTTGGTGGTGACGGGCTCGAACCCCGGTCTAATCCAGAAGCGTGTGCTACGCACTGCTGCTCCTGCCCACCTGGCTACGGAGGCGCCAAATTGGTTAAGGACATATAACCAATGCTGCACATTTTAAATTTAGGCTAATGTTGGTTTACCAGTCTCATTAAAAGGCTACCTGAGGTCAAGATTGCCCTTTAATGGAACTTGAGGTCTTTGGAAAGCAAATAAGAAGGCCTGCGTTAAGCAGACAGGCTTTCAAAAATGGTGTGGATTATTTCAGCTGTTAGTAAAGATTGTATTAAAAAAAATAGCCTTGCAGATAAAATGCTGCTAGTCTGAAAGGATATTTTCTTGTATAAATGCTACGGGCATCCATCACGAGGTGTAGAAGATTTTTCTGAAGGCAAGGTTAAGAATATTTTCATGCCGCCAAATACAAGTGCATTATTACCTCATACGTCGTCGCAAATTTCAAGCACTATTACTACAGGCGAATATTTTCCAGAGCAATTATTGGAATTGAGTGTGAAGGAACTCCAACTTTGAAACAATTCTAGAAGGAATTCAACGTCCCTAAAGGCACAAATATCATTAATGTAGCCTGGAATGAAGTTTCCAACTGTATAAATGATGTTCTCGCGAGCAGCACATCAGTTATGTCTTTCTCATATTGGATGAGAAACGTTTGAGTTCGAATCTCATCAATAACGCAAGAAAGTTTTATGGGCATTACTCACACTGTGGCCGAGTTAGTCGGCTTCGGGCGAAGGAAGTAAGATTCCTCCTAATGGAAACTCTCTTTTATTTAGGCAAACCCACCAAAGAACACATACAGCTCTGATCACCCGTAATTTGACAATGTTTACCTACTTTTTATGAATGGCGACTGGAAAAAAATTATGGCCAGAATATTGCTGTAACTTCAGATTTGAAGAAACTGCAATTTGACATCAACTGCAGAAAGATGATGTTTACTGGTTATACACTGGGATGACTACAAGGTCGGAGGAGTTCGCAGAGAGAGAGAGAGAGAGAGAGAGAGAGAGAGAGAGAGAGAGAGAGAGAGAGAGAGAGAGAGAGAGAGAGAGAATACAAGAACATTATACCGTACAGAGCAGGCATGCGGGCTTGAACCATGGTCACTCAAAGTGAATGCTACCCTGGCGCATACATTTTTCGTACACCAGCACTTTTGTAATGAAGTAGAAACACCGGCATTAGGATCTCTGAAAGCGTAGAATCTTGAACGTACTCAATCATTTAGAAGCAATAAAATAAATTATTCAAATAAATCATCCCGTTCCCGAAGGAAGTGTAAAAGTGAGCAGAAGTTTGCAGAATTGTATAACATGTTACACGAAGCTCTAAAACTAATTAAGGAAGTAAATCGAGGGATACTTTTGAATAATTAAATAAACTAAAGATCTGAATCCATTCTTGAACTTGGTCACTTTTATCGGATCCCGTATTTTTAAAGTACCAAGCTGACAATTTTAATTGGTCCCTTTTATAAATAAAAGAGCGATGGATAAATAAAGGGCAGCTTACGCTAAGTTGATTAACCTTTCGTCATATCCAGTTCTGTTCTGCAGTACAATCTTACAAGTTTTAATTTCAGGTTGTCTTGTTATGCCTACTGCTTAACAACGATTGTAATTTTTGTTTATTTATTTTTATTTTTTTTTTGTTAAACCAACGAATTTATTTGTTTAATTTAAACAAATTTAGGATCCACAGAAATTGATGCTCTGCATATTAAGGAGATGACGGATTCACTCATCACTTGGTTTGCTCAGACCATCTCCTCAACGAATGACGATTTTAACGTTTTAATTTTAATGCCACTCTTAATCACAAAAAGGATTCCCAGTCTGTCTCCCTCTACGTCTAATTTGTGTTTTATTCTCAAGAAACTCAAATAAGACGCGCATTCTCTCTGACGCATCTACTCTTTTAACTAGCATCCTTATCTTGAAGGGAAAATGCTCAGACAATGTCAGCACACAGGAAAATCGGGTTAAGATAACACAATGCAGACCATCCACTGGAGGGACAGCCTTTCGTAGCCTACTTTGGATCGTCATCAAGCGCACAATCGAGATGCTCAACTCAGGGAGAACTAATGACACCTGGAAAGGACTCTTTCTCGTTCCTCCTTCGTTAAAAAAGGGGAGGGATCGGGCGTTCTGCTTTCATGACAATATTCTTAACGCACTTCGCCACCCACTATGAGCCCCCCTGACCTACTATGTTTGTTTCATGATTTACGGACAGCCCAACCACACAAGATGCTGAAACAATCAACACGCTGTTCTAATGCCCACTGCCGAGGTACTTCCAGTTGGCCAGGAAGAGGAAGAGAAAAACTGGTCTGGCAACTGAGATCAAACAGAATCTGTTCGTTATAAAGAACTAGTTATATTTGGAAACCACAAGTCCTTTATTATGGAGTGGAACGATTTCATCACCAACCCTCAGTGAGCACATTAACAGCGCGCTGCTGGTGGCGACCAGCTGCAAGATAACGGCGAATGTTATCGTAGATTTCTCGTCCATTGTTTGCACAAATAGAAAGGTATGCAGTCCCTACTACGATATCACATTTAGCACTCGTTCATCCCCTCCCGCTATACAGGAGGGCTCTGTAAAGAATGGAATGTTCTAGAAAACGACACGTTTATCTGCAGCACCGATGTAACGATAGCTTCTCGCATCGATAACGTCATTCCGGTTAGGCAACGTCTGCTTGCGGCTTGCAATACAAAGTCACGAGAAGGTTATCGCACCCTCGGAACAATGGGTGTCAGCTGGTTTGGTCGACAGGACCGCCTCATCCTTCGAGAGGCATCAGCAACCGCAACTGCTCATCCACCACTTTTGGAGGGCGAGACAGAAAAGAGAAAGTCAGAAAGATGCATTCATACATCTGTTTTCAAAGAAATTTTCCAAACGTCGACATTGCCATGGCAAAGAGGACGTCGTCACGTGTCGATGCATCTCAGAAGCGCATTTATTTATTTATTTTATTTTACTGAATTGGGAGTGTGCAACTTCACCTCAATAAGGCAAACCGCACATTTATTCACACAAGTTCACTTTCACGTGCGTTGTGGAGGAAAATCGTGCTTGCAACGTTCACGTAGGTGGTAACTACTACCAACAGATGACATCTGCACAATTTGTAGGTATTTATAGAAATAGCCAAACCACGGCTCTGACCCTTGAACTGCAGCTCTCAGAGAAATACGGACTGCTCAATTTCATGCCTCAAAATAATACTTAATTTGACTTAAAATACAAAGATTAAAAAATAAAAAATCGCCAATGGAAACCGAATATCTAATGATTTTAAAACCATTTCGGTTTCGCTACCAAAACATCTGTTACCTTACTTTTCAAACAGCCCTCGTATAAATATTATTTCTATAAAAATCCACAATAATTTCGTGAAATGGACAATAGGTGGTTTTTCGTCAAAAAAGTAATTTAAATACGTGCTAAACACTAATTAAATTACGCGAAATTTTACATATTTTATTTTAAGTTTTTAATTTCAGCGGTTTACTTCTACCTTGAATAACTTGCTAAAGGTCAAACGAGTATCTAATCCCCCAGAATTCCACATCGTTTACCGACCTAATAACTGGATTCAGCAGTATAGAATTCAAAAACGTCATTATTCGACAAGTAGGTGATTTTGACTTGAAAGAAGGGCGTACTCACTTGCAACGTGTTAATTCCTAATTAACACTATTAGTGCTAAAAGGATTACGTGGTTTACTTTGTTTCAGTCACACGGAGTTACTTCTTGATAATCCACGCCCTTCATTTATCAATTTCAAAAGAGGGAAATTTATTTGTTACACCTAAATCCAACAAAAACATTTTTATTTTAAGATTACTGGGGAGAAACCTCTTCGAAATTTTCTTATAAACTTTTTTGAAGAATTTCCAGAATTCGGATATAAACGGAGAAAAGTTTTGCGAGAGAAGTCTGTAAAATTCTAAAATTTATCGAGGTCAAAAGAAAAAGGAAAGGAAAACAAAAAGTTAAAGCGATTTAAGCGAAGAGTAAAAAGTTGATGAGGAAATATACCTGAAAATGTCCACAAAAATTTAACTTCTCTTATTTTATTTTATATATTTTTCTGTGTCATTCGGAATGTATTAACGAGTACGTAAAATTAAAGCGAAGCTGTTAATCTCAATTTCGGCATGACTCGATCTGAAAAGTCTTTCATCTAAAACAGAAAGATAAAAACATAAATGAAGTTCTCGAAGACTTCGAAGATCATATTGAGCGGTTGTCAGAATTATTATGCTTAGCCATCCTTGGTACATCACACAAACGAAAAAAGCCGATAATAATGATTACTCAAAATGACTATATTGTAATCGTGGTTGCCAAATGAATTACTGTTAGCATGACAATAGCTGGGTGTATGTTGCCGATGGGTAGCAGATGTTTACGATGAGTTGCGACAATATTGTAGGTGAGCGTCGCTTGGGTTTTACAAGCCGTCTTTATGGCGGTACATAAAAAGATTTTTTTTCTTTTTCACTTTATTTATTTCCGTAGGGCTGCTCTTAGGACAATACAAATCGCTGCCAGAGACATCTGGATAGGTCAAATTCGCAGATGCTTTTCCGTTAAAGACTCTAGCCGCTGTTTAACGTCTCTACGAGAATGAATAACCTTTTAGTAACGGCTTTCGAAAGAATTAGATAGAAAGGAGGAGGAGGAGGAGGAGGAGGGATCAATAAATGAGGCAATCAGAGTGTGCAGCAACACTGAAACAATAGTAGCTGAGGATATTCGTCACTATTCGCAATAAAGACCTTTCAACAGTTGGTGCGCCTACAATGTACACAACAGTTCAATGCCAACGTAACCAAACTAGACTTTCTTTAGTTTTCAAGCACATTGCTTCTATTTATATGTTAATTCTGAATAATTACTCGCCAAATATCTGATATGGATTCACAAGGGTATCAAACGGTAAGATTCCATGCGCATCAATCAGGCAGAATCCACTCATGGTTCAACTCCAAACTTGCTAAACTAACCTTTCTTCTTCTTATTATTCTTCATTTACGTCCCCTAATTCTTCGGACCCTTCTTCCATATGTATTCTTCCCTCCGAAAAGTTGTTTTTATGTCCATGGCCTTCCCGAACAAAAAGTTAGTTGTTCACTTCATGGTAAGTAGAGTCCGAGCTGACTGATTTCGTAAAGGATGTTATTGTCGGATGTCACACTGCTGGTTCGTCGATTTGTGCAATTACTGTCAGTCGACACCATCCACAGCCGACCTTCGGTGATTTCATCATGAAATGGAAGTGTTACGATACCACCACCGTCCAGCAACGCACAGGAACAGCAAGGTAGTTCATTCCATGTGTCCACAAAGAGTACGATAATCTCGTCCCTGCAAAATGTCAGCCAGGAGTTTAAGGTCTGTACGAACACATTATGTACACTATCGAGCTCACAGCCTCGGTCTTCAAGAGAGTAGCGCCCCATATACGGAAACCCCGCCGTATATTTACAGTATCATACAGAGAGCGGAGAAAATAGGTTCTGTGGCATGAATAATCTCACAACATTCTATTTCAATCAAATGGGTAGGTGTAGATGTGGAAGATGGCCGGAGAACATCATTGTACCAACAATGAACTTCGGTGGAGGTGGGGTTAATGGTTTTACGCTGTTTCGCATGATATTGTCCAGGACCTTTGATGGTTGTGTGGGGAACTATGAACGCCGACGCTTACCTTAAAATTTCGGATAATTCTATGCTCCATACAAGGCAGCAGTTCTATGGTACAGATCCATTCTTGTTTCAACGGGATAAATACCCATGCCATACCGCCGGTGCTGTTCGAGAATGGTTCGTGTTACTTGAATGTGCAAAAGTTGGAATAGCTGGGGCAGAATCCTGATTTAAACCAAACGGAACACTAAGGAATGAACTGGAAAGTCGGGTGAGAACTGATCAACACGTCCCATATAGGTAGCTCAACTTGTCACTGTTCTGAGGGAGAAATGGAGGACTATATCCAATTCAGCTTATCGTTCGTTGGTAAAATCTACTTAGGAGGGTGAAGTGTGTCATAGCAGCTAAGAAGAGAGAGATCGTCAAGCTACTGAAGTGAGTAGCAGGGACGTCAGTATGAAACCAATGTGCGCCCGGATGTTTTTTGGCAGGTAGTGTATTTCCAGAAAACTGCAGCCGACAGAAATTCACGTTAAATGTCAACGAGTTACCTTCCTAGCACTAACTAAACTAATCCACGATACTGGAGTAAAGTTTCGTTCGTGTTTGGCAGGGAAGGGGTTACCATAAAAGAGAGACACACTTCTCTACAGTACTATCCAGCCGATTTTGCGACCTATGAGAAGATCGGCTGTAACAGAAACAGATGAAAGGCATCGCACAACTTTATGTGCACCACCCTTTTATCAACCGTCATTAAAATTAGAACTAATTAAACCCCTTCGCACGACTAAACAATGTTTTACATCTTCAGAAGTGATTCTGCAACCGTTCATAGAAGTGTCACGTTATGAACCATCATGAGTTACAACACGAAGGCATATTAAACGGGCGTGTTGTTATCCTCGATACCGCGAGATGGTTGATGGGTGAATAATGTGCGTTCGTCACGAAAAACTATCTTGAAGTTGATATCGATAGTCTTCGTGGACCACCACGTTGGCTATACATTTTCACAAGAAAGCAGTGTCGTGTTGGGCTGGGCACTGCGTTGCATCACCGGCCAGTTGATCGCGCATTCTTGATCTCATTTATGCTCAAATATCATGTGTAGAGAGAGCGAAAGATGCAGGATACAATCGCAACCACGTTACTAATGCAGCAGAAATCCGTTGTATACGAATTAATGTTTCTTGCTGCAACTAGTCGAGGCCATCAGAGAAAGAGGAATGCAGGATGCGCATATCCTTATGTTCTTTTCAAATAATTATGCACCTCATTAAGCACAAGATTTCATTCATTGCAGATCTTAATAGTTATATCACGTAATTTAATAAGTTTTATATAATAGTTGTAAGTTTTAATAACATTCTGTTCCTCTTTCTTCTCTCCTT
The DNA here is from genome assembly GCF_048544385.1 of Mastigoproctus giganteus. NCBI lineage: Eukaryota > Metazoa > Arthropoda > Arachnida > Uropygi > Thelyphonidae > Mastigoproctus > Mastigoproctus giganteus. The sequence goes on from NC_143576.1 coordinate 136,684,778, forward strand.
AACAAACTGCTCTTCATCTTCCACATTAATAACTGTTCTTTTAAGGCCAATCTGGAAATATCTAATCTGGATTACCAACCTCACCTGGTCGGCTCTGCCTTTGTGTATAGACATCGATCATTTTAGCATTTTTTCACAATTTATAATTTGTTCATTCCTACACAAATTAACCAAGTTTGAATAATTTCTCTCCCATTACTGAAAAAGGGGGAAATTCCACCAGACACACGTGGGTTGAATTCGAATGCTTAGTTGAAGGAAGTGTTATTAGCGGAATGAGAAACTACTCGTACATAGTGAAAGAGGAACTGCACGGATACGCAGGGATTTCTGTATTACCATTTCTTTCAGGTCTACTAATAGGATCAGTAACTGAAGTACGTGTAGGGGAAGGTAGCTCCTGCTTAGAAATGACAGCCTTTGTTTCTACAAGTTTTATAGGAAATGAAATACTGAACTACTCGTACTAAATTAAAGAGAAAGTCGCTTCCGCATAATTCTAAAAAATCAAAATTTTGCTTATTTTTTAATGAGCTCAAATCAGCCAGAAGATTCGGATTGTATCATCCTCCATTTGGAATCAGTGGCCAGAAGGAGGGTATTTATATTATTATATTAGGGCTACCCGTAATATAATACATTAATCCGTATTTCTGTCTGTAAATTGCGTGTGTTCTCAGGTCGATTTGCCTGTTTTGCTGGAGGAAAAAAGCCAAGGGGGGGGGAGGAACCTTGGCTACGCCTGAGACCGATTAACTCAGCCAAAAAAAGCCCATTAAAGTTCCTCGCGTCATCGACGGGATTCGAACCCGGGCTCTTTCCACCCCGTGTGGAAAGGACGGTGACGATACCACTGTGCTGCCCGCACAGACTCCAGAAGGAGGGTAGCCAGTCGGTCCCATCTGCCATCTATCAGATTAGTTACTCTTTGTGGTTCGTAGAACAGCGATTCTCAATAGGCAGGTTTGAGTCGCCGAGGGGTCGAAGAAGATCTTGGTGGAGGCAAGCAAAGTACCAAAATCTAATTTTCGACAACAAATAACAAAATAAGATAACAATGCCGTAATTCACATGATAAACATGGCTTTCAACTGCTAATTGGAATTATAATTAGTCTCAAATCTCAAACTCAAACCCAGAAACATTCAAGAGAACTCCTACCATTATAACAGTTACTTTTATTAGAAAAAGTAAAGGCGGTTAGTCTCTAACTGCCTGCCTTGACTACTTGTTCTGGCTCACAGCACTCGATACAAACACGAGGAAGAACCGATTTCTATTTTTCATAAATAAGATACCTTCGTTTCCCGTAACGCAAAATTGCCCTTGTCAAATTGTCAAATTCGTGTATTAGTCTGAAATGGTAGAGATTGTTATGAGAACAAAGACAGGAAAAAAGATGAAGGTTGCTAGCATTATGCGGTTGATATTTTTGTAAAAACGCAGCTGCAAACTGATACGAGGCCAAACTCCAAAATATCAGAGTCCAAACCCTCTTTTGTTTTTAGTCAAAGATGACCGCAGATCTTAATGATTACATGTGATTATGGATGTGATCACGTCAAACTGTAGGATTCAAATAACACAAACTATGTTGTGTAAAATTGATTGCAACTGCCTTTCATTGTTCATCGTTAAAATAAAAAAAATGGAGGGGGAGAGGGAGATAATGGAGTTGTGTATCAGAATCAGGCGCATTACGTATATTAAAGCTGCTTTTTGAACTGGCCAAATTTCGTCAGAATTTGCTTCCTTTTACAAAATTGCAAATCCGAAGTTTCGGCAATAGAATATTGGCAGTCTGATTTTTAATATGGCCCGCCAATTTGCAATATAATATGAAAATATTTAATATTAGGATTATCCGAAAGAACACGCTTATCTACCCATGTGTCCGTAAATGGCATGAGTTAACTAGTCGGTTTACTTATTTTGCTGGACGAAAAAAAACCCGGATTCCGGGAGAAATGCTGTCCTCACCCGAGACAGAATAACTTAGCCACGATGTGAAAAAAGCTTATAAAAGTTCCTCGCGTCATTGCGAGATTCGAACTTAGCCCCCCCCTTCCGTGCGGTATATGAGGAGGACGATGATTATAACCACTATCACTCCAATTTGCAATATGGAGCAAAACTAAATAGATTCTACCACGTTGTTACAAATGCGCCGGAAAAGTAACTTGATATAAAACTAATTTAACGTCGCAATTTTAGACAAAGGTATTTCAATCGCCAGACAACTAATCTGATCGAAAGCATTCACTGGAAAATTACCAGCTTTATCAGACCTGTTGCAGACAGCACTTACAAATGGCATGAGATGAAAAAAATGCTCTTTCGACTGCATATACAATGAACGTAGGGGCCAAAGAATTAGAAACCTTGATCTAGCACTGCGAGGGTAGAATTCTTGCAATAATTACCAGCTTCAATCGTTACATTAGTGATGCAATAGTGTAGCATCCATCCTTCCAAAGCCAGGGCTTTGGCAGGATGGATGCTACACTAGTGTTCTTGCAATGCAACTCGCAGTTCTTACAGAGTTTAAGATATAAGATTCGAAAACCAGACACCAGTTTCAAGAACATCGGGAGACGAGGTACTGTGGAGATCATGAAAGATGCTACGCCCACACCCTGCTATCACATTTCCCGAAATATTTATGAATAGCACCTAAGATGGGCGGAAAATATTGTACTGAACAAGTCCATCCTTGTCTGAAGAAACAAAGCTAAAAGTGTCATACAGTGGGGGTGTACGTGATGCTGAGATTCTCTCTGATACTTTATCTACTTTGCAAAATAAGTAGTGGAGACGATTCATACCATCCCATCGCGTCATAATTCAATTCCCACAGGGACGCACTGTTGGGATTACATTTTTAGCTCCATAGCCTTGGAGTGGGTGTCACACGCACTATTCATTATCTATACAGAAAAATATGAATTGATTCTCGGATCGTGGTACCTTTATCCAGTTGTCAGCAGTCCAGTCTTTTTGATCTTTATCATGGATGAGAGGTTTGCGAATTGGATTCCTCAGGTTCACTCTGCAAGTTCAGTTTGAGAAAGATAGAGAAAGATATCATATGAGAATGATTCAGTCAGCTACGGTAGCCAGCAAAATCTGCATATAATAATTTTTTTTAATAATAATAATAATTTTTCTGTTTATACTCCGGCACGACAACCAAGTCAGTAGAGTTTACAATAAATCGTCAATACAAATATTTATCGTATTTAGTAGTCACGGGCTTGAACCCCAGTCACTCAAGGAACGCGTGCTGTGTACTCTCGCTCCTGACCACTCGGCTACGTCAGGCCTAAAATAAATTTTCTGTTTATACTCCGGCACGACAACCAAGTCAGTAGAGTTTACAATAAATCGTCAATACAAATATTTATCATATTTAGTAGTCACGGGCTTGAACCCCGGTCCACTCAAGGAACGCGTGCTATGCACTCTCGCTCCTGACCACTGGGCTACGTCAGGCCTAAAATAAATTTTCTGTTTATACTCCGGCACGACAACCAAGTCAGTAGAGTTTACAATAAATCGTCAATACAAATATTTATCGTATTTAGTAGTCACGGGCTTGAACCCCGGTCCACTCAAGGAACGCGTGCTATGCACTCTCGCTCCTGACCACTGGGCTACGTCAGTACAACTGTAAGAGCTAAAACAATAATTACAGCCATAGTTTTTTTACTTGGATAATGCTAGCCAGAGTTGGTTGTATAGTTCGATTGCTGTAGCAGTCCGGTTTGCCACAGTTTCCCACCCTAGATTTACTTTATTCGCTAGTTTACGGACATTATACTTTGAAGATGATATCAATGGACGCTCCGGTGAGTACAATGGAAGTCATTGCACCAATGTTAACTTCCGGCGGAACTCGATTATATCTTTCTTTCTTTCCATTTTGGGAATGCACGCACAGGCAACTCAATTTTTTTTTTTTTTTTTTTTCATTTTTTAAACAAGCGGCATAAAACAGAAATCGCTGTATCACAGAGCAATGTATATACAATTTAAAATTTCGCTCATGTCATACCTATCACTTGCGCTGCTGTATTTCAAAATCATTACATACCACTCCTTTTTCATTCACTGGACACGCTAATCAAGCCTGTTGCATGTCTTACTATAATTATACTACAACTTTCCAAATGTTTTACGAACGTTTGGAGTTCCTTTTCATCAGTATTTTGATGACCCCAGTTGTCATCTCTTCATTCAAAATATAAAGAAGCTTCCACATAATATTGCAACAGATAGCATGAAATAATAATGAAATATAAACGAAATGAGCAGCAGATACCAAAAAAATGTAAAGCCTCGGGTTACGTAGGGAGTTAACTGACGTACAAGTTAGCGCAATTGCATCATTTCTGTACGTAGCCAACTACTTAAGTACAGTAGTTGGCTACGTGCAGAAAAGGTACCGTATGGGTGATGGTATCCACTGAGAATAAGTAACAATAGTCTTCTCCTGTGATGCAGGCACATTTTGGCCTCAGTTGCCCTTGTACCGCTAAACCTCTACACCACCACCTCCTTTGGTGAAGCGTTACTTATTCGACGTAGTGCAATATCATGGCAACTCGTTGCGAAGGTATTCACAATATGGGATCTACTTAATGATGCCAATTTATAACTACTTAAGTAGTTGACTACGTACAGAAATGATGCAATTGCACTAACTTGTACGCTGGTAAACTTTAATCTTATTTTATTTTAAAAAATCTGTAATTATTGTACAGTGTGTAATATCCATTCAAAATAAACATAATTGGCTGCCGTAGTCGAGTGGTCAACCACGAGGGTAATTAGGCGTTTGAATTGATCGTGAATTTCATCTCATTAGACTCACACAAATTATTATTGATAATTTTCCATCTGTAAAGGTTTATGATTTCGAATGATGGGTGGTCAATTGATCTCCATAAAACATCCAGGGTTTTTGACCTTAGTGATAGTAGTGTATAACGATTTCACCACTCCTTTGGAGAGTTCTTGGTTCGCATCCCGTCAAACACTGGAAAAATCCTCAATTTGGATTGAGGCAACCCTCCTTGTTAAGAAGTGGAGCCCTTTCAGGATCCTGTTAGACTGCATTTTATACCCCCCCCCCCAGGATCAATCCTGTTTTCTGCGCTTATCATAAGAACATCCAAGAAACCACCGAACAACCGAACTGATTTTCTTACTAATTCAACAGACTACACAATAAGGGGAACATTAAAATCAGTAAATGAAGCAGCATGAGAGCGTTAAAGGTGCTACGCTCTCAGTAAAGAAAGGTTCCTATTTAATCGTATTCAGTAGTGAACAAAGAGCGCACGCGCACACACGCACGAATTAAACTTACTCTCACAAACAAGCTTTCAAGAAGTCAGACTTCTAATGAAGGACTAACACTGCGAGATGACAGCACACAAGAAAGTAACGTGCATGTGATTGAAAATGATCATTTAGTTGTGTACTTTGCTTTGAATGTTTTCGCAGCGTGCTTATGTTTTTTTTTTTTTTTATGTAAACCCCAAACACGAGAGGTATTACAACCTATAGTACTTAGTACTGTGCTTGGGTTGGAGGTTGAGAAGACGAAAGAAGATATTTGTTGACATTGGACTTGAACTTCTGTAGACTGTAATTTTCAGGAAACACGTATGAAGGAAGGTTGTTCTAGAAAACGGCAGTTGAATGAATAAATGAGGAAGATGAAAAGTTGGTTCTGTGAGTTCGAAGGTGGACAGTAAATGGATGTTAGCTGATGGCGGCACGTGTTCGGACTGTTTTGAAAGAGAGAGCGGGAATTATAGAAGCCAATTCAGAAGAACAGTGCCAATGGAAGTATCTGTAGAAGAGGCATGCAGCAGAAACAGTACGTCTATGAGAAAGCGAGTGGAGAGACTCTATTAGAGATGAATCATTAATTAACCTAACTGCCCTCTTCTCAATGGAATCAAGAAGCCTGAGAGAGGTTTTGGGGGCACCACCCCAGATGTGGAAACAATATTCCATGGTAGGGCAGATTTGCGATTTATACAGAGTGAGCAGCTGTTTGGAAGAAAAGTAACGCCGAGAGCGAAAAAGAAAACCAAGTTTTTTAGATGCAGAGGAAGCAATATTTGTAATGTGCTTGTGCCAAGAGAGATTAGAAGTCAGGGTAATCCCCAAAAGAGATATATCCTTTTGCCTAGAAATCGGAGTGTCACTAAAGATAAGCATAGGAGCAGAAGAATCCTTTTTGCGAGATATAAGACAAGACTGAGTTTTAGAAGTATTGAAATCAACTAGGTTGTCTTTGCCCCAAAGGAGATAGGCATTTAAGGAATTGGTAGCAGATTTTCGAGAAGTTGAAGCTGATTGGGCAGGACAAGGTTTCTCAAAATGTTAAGTTGAATGCAATGTGCTATCATCGGCAAAACTATGGATAGGATTTCCAGTCAATGGAAGAAGGTCATTAATATACAAGAGGAAAAGAGTGGGGGAAAGAACTGAACCTTGGGGGACACCAGCATTAGTGGAGAAGTTGGAAGACAGAGAACCATCTACCATCACCCTCAGTGAGCGATCAGATAGAAAACTGGATAACCAATTACAAAAAAACAGTTGGCAAACCATAAGATGGACGTTTGTTTAGAAGACCTTTATGCCAAACACGATAGAAAGCCTTTGAAATGTCAAGAGCAACTGCTTGTGTTTCACCGAACTTTTCCATTGAATTAGTCCATAAATCGGTAACATAAGCCACAATATCACCAGTGGATCGACACTGACGGAATCCATACTGGCGATCGTTGATCAGATGGAAGGTTTCTAGATAGGTTAAGACTTGGCGATTAATTGATTTCTCCATTACTTTAGAAAGAGTAGAAGTAATTGCAATGGGACGATAATTGGATGGGAGGGATTTGTCACCCTTTTTAGGAACTGGCTGGATATGAGCAAATTTCCAAGCAGAAGGAAAAACACCTTTGGAATAAGAAAGTGAAAAAAGGCGGCAAAGAACAGGAGTAAGTTCAGGAGCACAGGTTTTGAGAACAAGTGGAGAAATACCACCGGGACCTGGAGCTTTCTTAGCATCAAGATTCGTCAAAATCCTTCTGACATCCTTTTGACGGAAGACCACAGGAGGCATTGAATGGAGCGTGTTGGGAATGGTGGGAGGTGTTTTACCAAGATCATTAATACATGCGTTGGAAGGAAAATGGGATGCTAGCAGGTCATCTTTATCCTTGGCTGAAGTGACAACAGAACCATCTGGTTTGGACAGAGGTGGGAGCAGAGATGGGCAAAATTTGTGGCCAATAGCTTTGCCAAGAGACCAGAATGCTCGGCTACTATTAGGGTAAGAAGCAAGTTTTCTACTCTTAACCTGTTCAAAATCTAGTTTGGACTGATTAATAACTGCTTTACAATTGTTGCGAACTTTGGTGTAGGCATAAAATGAAACCGAAAAATTAGAAACAAGCCAATTACGATATGCAACTTTGTTCTCTTGAACAGCCTTAGCACATTTATTGGAAAAGCAAGGTTTAGATAAAGGACGAGATTTTAAAGTGGAGTGTGGGATAAAGGATTCCATTCCTGCAAGAATAATTTCACTGACACGATCTGAGCAAACGTTGACATGAGAAGTTTTGAAACAGTAATCCGACCAAGGAAAAGAAGAAAAGAAATCTCGGAGCTCATCCCATTTTGCATTCTTGTAATGCCAAACAACACGAGGTTGGGAATAGCCATGAGATAAAGGCTCCATTGGAGAAGAGACAATCACCAAGTTGTGATCTGAGGTGCCTAAAGGATCTCTCACTTCCACCGTGTACTTAGAAGGGTTGTTTGTGAGAAAAAGATCAAGTGTATTGGCTGTATGATTAGGATTGTCTAGTATCCTTGTAGGTAAATGAACAATCTGTGCAAGGTCATTAGTAATTGCAAAAGCCTCAGCATCTCGATCAGCGGCGTCGGTGTGACTAGAAAACGGAAGCCAGCTGGGGTTAACTAGTTTCTGGTTAACTTATTGGAATCTTCCATTTCTGCATTTACCGGTTTTGTTTTCGATTGCGTTTATTCTCATGTAATTCTAGGGTAATGAATTCTCCCAAAAAAAACTTTCGAGGTATAATGAAACCTCGTACAATTTGCGCTACCGTTCTCATGACTGTTAACTCCCCCCCCCCACATACTTTCATTCTTATTTTTTGTTTTTATCAGCGTTGTTCAGCTGTTGTCGAGCAATAATCGAATTTCTACCGTGAGTAAAGCAGACATCTTTGTACGTTCGCAAGGACTGGATGAAGTCAAATTGGAATTTCAATTTCTTCGAATTAATGCAATGCGATACCGTGTGTACGTGCATACATAGGAGTTAATTACCCTTAGCAGGGAATAAAAGGAGTAATGCAAAAGAGACAGAGGCAATTTTTCTAAACAAAAAAAAAAAACTGACGTCTCTGTAGCAGATCAACAAACGTTGCTTTGGCTGAAACGGTGATAATGGTCCACCAGGTCCTTTCCCCTCTCCTCCCCTCCCCTTCGTTACCACAGCCTGCAAAGGTTTCCAGTAAGCGAACTAATGTTCTGAATGAAGCTCACTGCGTGCTTTTGTGCACAAACAGAGGTTACAAGAAACTTCCCCCTACAATGATAACCAAAAGTTATTATTCTTTATAAACCTTTAGTTAACTGATATATCATTATTAAATTTTGCTAAACCGGTCTACAAATCTCGTATTGTCAGTCACGCTGTTTGACGATTACATTTACAGTTGCTCATTGTCGATGAGTCCATCTCCATTCTGATAGCTTTTTAATCCGTTTGTTTGACTGCATTATAAAATCTCCCTTTGTCCGTGTGTACTGCGTGATTACCTCTAGTTATTATAGCTATATACACTGTAAGGGCTGTTATAATGTAAGGGCAAAAGTATAATTTGTATAAATGTAAGACTTATAATATTGTAATGTAGGATTTATTTATTGTAATAAAAATGTAAGATTTATAACATTGCAATGCGACCCTCAGCTAGCTTCATGATGTCTAGGCGACAAAATTTGTGTACCTTACACTCTCCATTAAGATTATTACTATATTACTAATGGAAAACAACCACGTAACGTCCTTCCCTAACTATTTTACACTCTTCATAGTTTATACCAATTGGGCAATATTCTTTACAGATTTATTATATATTAATAAATAATTTTTCACTTAGGACTACTACCTATTGTTGGGCAACTTTTTCTCCTACATCAGAGAATGCCTCCTCTTAGGATTTACTGAAAATAGATCACTGTAATGTCCCGACTGCGGATACTTGCGGCCGCAGCAAAAACCCCTGGAGGCCGAAGTTATACGCGTGAGGCAATACTAAGTATTTCATCATATTAATTAACCCTTGAATAAAAATACACAAATCTTCTGACTAACAAAACTAACTAAAGATTCATATAATTTATGAATTTTGATTAAAATTTCGTACATCCCCTTTAAGTGATGTTATTTTCATACGAGGTATAGAACTTCCGATTCGACGCGAATTGACCCGAATCCTTTTTTATTTTTTTTTTTCCTTAGATGCTTTGGAAGAACAACCATCATTTGTTCTTCCAAACAGCTGTGGTTTGGAAGAAAAGTGGCTTTTTTCACGACATGGCTGAGTCAGTTAATCTAGCGAGAATATGGTTTTTCGCAGCATATGGGCGCAATTTACAGACAGCGTACTGATGATTTGCGGACCTAGCTTCCTCAGGGCATGTTCTAATAAATCCAAATCAGCTCTGACAAATTTGAAAGTGGCTGACAAAGCTAAAAGTTCTGTTCGAGATGAATGTAAAAATACTAATCGTAAAGTAAGAACCGAAGCTCTCTAAAATCTTTAATTTTTTTCTGCTCGCATCCTTATCTGCTCGAAAGATAAGGACTACGCATCCTTCCCCATCATCCTACAAAAAATATACAGTGTGCTCGACAAACCGAGAAATTCCAATCCAATTTCACGTTCATTTTATCAAGTTGAGTCGGACATTTGTAAGTTTCAACAAAACTCGGACACACTTCTCGAAAGAATAGCAACGTATGGTGTAAAATTAACTTGTACACGCAGAAATTATGCCTTTAAGAACGTTAAAGTGACTCATTTCATTGTGCCGTGGCCTGAACCGAGCAGCAGCAGATTGACGGTGTTGAAATAATCGTTTTCTCTCCCAGATTGTCCCCATCACCGCCTGGCAGCTAACGGCACTCTACTCTATCAATCTCAATACGACACCTGGGTTCTTTCCTGCCACACATACACACACACACGACTGAATAAGGACCCAGATACGAGCCGCTTCCGTTCTCAGATGCTTGGTCATGGTAAATCCCCACTCCAGGTGAACGACAACTGTTTCCGTAACTGTTTCCATAGGTCGAGGAAGGAAGCCTGCCTCTCTCTCTCTCTCTCTCTCTCTCTCTCTCTTTCTCTCTCTCTCTCTTTCTCTTTCTCTGCTCGTCCGACCGTAAACGTAATAGTTTGTTTCTTCCAGCCAGGCCACCAGAAATCATCAGCAAACTTCGAAAGAGAGAGAGAGCGTGAGTCGGGCCCGCTTCCTGTGCATGCTGCAGCTTGTGAATGGTTATTTAATATGCGAGTAGGGACAAGCAGCGATGGGAACGGTGAATTACCTGCGCGTGCGACCACTACCACTCCACCACGACTCAACCTTGACACTCTTTCATTGTTTCTCTGACTTAGTTTCTAATTTCCAAACAGGTCTTCTGATGTCGCGCGACAGGGAAAGTCAGGGAAATGAGGTTCTGCAACCGTGAAAAGCAAAAACAAAAAGAAAGAGGTGATGATGAATCACGGATTAAACGGGCGGAGGCTGGCACGAGATAGCACAAGGATGCGGCAATCAGCCCGCAGTTTCACCCGTCTTTTAATACACGAACAAATACCGAGTGGATGTTTCTTATTATTTTCAACTTCGGACTGCGCCTCCAGATTCAGGCTGAAGCCATTGGTTTGAGTATCGTGAAGAATATTGGGAACTGCGTGGTAACAAAACCCAAAATGATCTTCAAGAGTATGTGAAGTTTTGCATCGATTCGTGACTTTTATTGGTTGAAAGTGGTTTTTGGTGCGAATCGTCATACTCTCACACAGAACAATCATTACAGTTAGGAACGGGTATCCGCGTAGGTGCCATTTTCTTTCGGTGTAAGGGCGTTGTGCTCTTTTTCTGCAAAGATCACACGTGACATCCAGAAACACAAATGCAGCCTGGCAAGCCTTCGTATACCCGACACACCTTTCTTTTCTGTTTATTGTTTACGGCACTTTCCTCCGAGATTCTTCTTAAGAAATTCCTCAGTTCCTCGACCTTAAGTGCGCAGCCTAGCGCTGTCTGCACGCGCGAGGAACGCGGAAACTTCTAGTGGCAACGTAACGCTATTTAATGCACTAAGCGTACAAAGATGCATCCGAAGGCAGACGGAGGAGGCAGAAAAAACCCCCATCGGAGTGCCTTCGTGTTAAGAAATTCCGCCGCGTCTTAATCCAAAGTGTCAACTTTAATGTGCTTCGGTGCGCCGATGTCCTACCTTATTATCGTGTCAGCACATTTATGTCTCCAGGGTTCGCTGCTGATGCTGCTGTAGCGAAGTTTGTTACTTAAATCAATTTCCTCGAAGAGTTTTGGTACGTTTAGATGAAATGAATGTAAAGACGCTAATACAAAACAAATACACTACAACGGAAAAAGAATGTTGACGGTTGGTATTACAATGAACATTAGCATGTTTTCCATTATGAATTTTGAATTACAATTAAGTTTATGAATTAGTTTTGAACAATTCCAGTTTGACAGCGAGAAGATTCCAGTAGTTATTCACGTTGACAAATTTGTAGCGTATATAAAGATTAAAACGCGATTAGAGAGAATCTTATTTGTAGTTTTATGAAGAAATGCTGTATCTGCTGCACAAGAGCCTACTGGGATATGTCAGGCAAGGCTCTATACATTAGCAGAAGAGAATCATTACTGAAGCTTTAATGTTAATGAAAAAAATGGAAAAGGGGAACGTCCGGGCAGAAAAAAATTATCAACTTATTTGAACAACATAATGTAATCGCTTTTTTTTTAATATATTTCTAAAGGTATATAACTCATTCCCAAATAAAGCAAATAAGCCATCCGTATTCTAAAATTGACGTTTTTGTAACTACTACAGATGCCATCTGTAGTAGTTATGTATGAAAAAGAAATAAAAAAAAATAGATGAACGTGTATTCTGAACGATTAGTTATTTAAACAATACAGAAAGGAAGCTTTATATGCGAACAATAACAGCAGATCTGAGAAGTTCATCCTCGTTTCATCAGGTGTTGAGTTAGTCGCTCTCGAGCAGAGATTCGTAGTTTTTCAGCCAGAGAATCCAGCTTTTTTTCATTTCCACACAAATGCACAACTTACCCAATTTACAGACACAGTACAATACAAATCTTTCTTAACAACGGAAGAACTTCTTGTCAACAGCATGTGAACTCGTACAAAACATTTGAAAGTAGAAAGCAAAATTCTATTGTTCATTTCTTCTAGTAGACATCCTTTAAAAAGTGTAGAACAAATGAACATTTAATGTCATATATTTATTTATTTATTTTATTTCGTGTAAAGTAGTATTAGTATGTTGCTAAATAATGCAAGGAAAAATTATTTTTTCGGCAACAGAAAAAAAAAATTATTATTATTATTATTATTATAAATAAATAAATAAACAAATAAATAAATACCCAAAACAGAATATTCATACTACTCCCATTTCGGCTTTTAACTTAGCTAGACACTGCTTCTACCACGTTGGGAGGCATCTTATTCCAATGTTCGAAAACCCGCTGCCAATAGGTGAACTTCATGAGATCCAATCTTCTGTTATTCCCTGATCGGGAATAACAGAAAATTTGTTCTCCCCCCCCCCACCTAAACTCTCGTCTCGCCTATGAGGGAGAGCAAACGTTCCTCATTCAATTTATTCAACCTCTTTAGCGCAGTTCGCATCTTAAGAGACTCGTAGATATCTAGTTGTCAAACTTTGCATTCCACATCTTCTAAGCCGGTCTTCCTAAGTGCGTCGATTTGCACTGATCACTAATCTGGTCGCTCCTCTTTGAACCCTTAACAGAAGTTCTTTGTCTGCTTCTTAGGTGTGGTTTCTAGACCTGAATACAATATTCCAAATGCCGTCTAACTACACGCCTCGATAGAGAGATAATTACGTCCTTATTCCTACTGAAAAGGTCTTATAATTCATGGATAGGACACCCTGTGCTTCAGCCGCCTGTTTAAATTGCATGGAAAATTTCATGTCATTCAATCGTAACACCTAAATCTTTTTTGTCTTGAACCACTTTTAGCTTCTTTCTCCCACTCCTCCAGCTTATACGTGACCCTAGGATTTTTGTTCCCCAAATGACCTTACATTTAGAAGCATTGAATTTTAGTTGTCACTATTTTCGGACCATGTATGCAACTGGTCCAACCACCGTTCCCACTTTTCAATCATCAGAAAATTCTGACAGTTTCTCTTGGATATCATCTTCAATATTATTTATGAAAACTAGAAACAGAAGAAGATCCAATATCGAACCCTGATGGACCTCAAGTGTTACCCTAGTCCACTCTGACAACTAACTATCTTTTAGTCACCTTGCGATCCAGCGTAGGACCTTACCAGTAACTCCAACTTGTTCCAGTTTATATTGCAGCCTTCCGTAGGGGACGGATAAACACGTCTATAACGACGTTTCAACTTAAGATGAACTTTTTTAAGGTCACATTGTGAGAATCGATCCGTTCCTTCCGGATAATGAAGGAGACAGCACATTGGTCATATGGCAAACCCTTGCTTAGACCTCACTACAATTGCTTGACGCGATTCTTTCATCTTTAGTTGAAGGAGGTAACTTAATTATAACTTTTTATGTTAACTTTTTATGCATGATGCTAAATGATATTTCTTTTAGAAAGTAAAATGTGGAAGAACGCAAGAATCAGGTTTTGTCTAGGCCATATAATTCACTAGCACCAGCTTGGAGACCGAAATGTCAAATGTATGCTTAGTAACGTTCCTATTTTTGGAATCAAACAGGAATATTACGTTGTGTACATTCTTATTGTGCTCGGTACTTACCACAAATCATGTACCCTCTTCCCTAAAAATACTCCCCTCGGGCAAAACATTCCGCAGCCAAATTGGTAAAGAGTTTAACTAAAGGACAAAAATGCAACAGATTTCAGGCGACCATAGAGCGGTACGTTTATTTGTATGTGGAGAGGGATGCTACATGAAACGGACTTGTAGCGTGCATGGAAAGTAACGGACCACCGACCCGAAAGTTCAAGGATGGCGTGCTTACCCTACCGAAGCAACAAACAGATGTTTATGAGGCTAAAACAGTTTAACACTTCGTTGTTAGACATTATCGGAAGAATTAGGGGTATACCCCTTGGGGGATTTCCCCACAGATGCCTCCGCAGGGGTGGAAAGACAGAATCGCGCATAGGTAAGAGGATTTTAAAATGGAGTTTTCAAAGGACGAGTCGCTTACGGTCTTTCAGTCGAGTGTGTAATTAACTTCTGAAGGTGGCCAATATGGAGGTCGACGGTTTGCCCGCCTCGATATTTGTATAGAAATAACGGAACTCGAAACTACGGAAATAGAATGCGTCCTCGCCCTTTTGCTCTAATTTTAAGTCTATAACGTGTGGTGAATATTTTATTGCATTTTACGGCCACAGTTTTCTAGGTCCACCTCGGCTTGTCGGCATTCCTCACCTCCACTATTACGAAAGCATTTTGAACTCAATGGGCGCAAGATACATTGAGTTCAAAATGCTTCAACCATTAAGGTTACCAAAGTATTTCATCACTCCTCTCCTGATGTTTCAGTCGATCCAGTTAAAACTTTATTTACGCCACCATTCCCAACTACCTTCCTCAGGGTATTGGATCAATCAAATTGAATTCTATTCCTCGAATCCGGAGAACACTGTGATCAAAGCTGGAGAAGGAAGCACGCATGTTCAATGCCGGGACGGAAGCACGATGTCCAATGCTGGGTCGGACTGGAAACGCTGTATACTGTACAGAAACGTAAAACGCAAAAGCAAAGGGGAGTTGCGTGCAACGTCCAAACAATAGACCTAAATACGGGAAGAAAACAAAAACATCATGGCTAATACAACAGATAAAATTCTCTCTAAACTACATGACCAAGGAATGCAGGCTGTGTACAAAGAGATCGCTCGCGCTCTTTTATTGCATAAACATAATGGGATTCGATTTCCTATAAAATAAACACTAAGTCAAGGACACGTCTTGAAATAAGCAGGCTACAGCATACAGATTAAGGTAAATATATTAGCCTAATCCATTTTTATTTGTGGTGTTTGCTTATTGGAGCAGTTTATAATAATAATAATACATTTGCTGAAATGATAATATAAAAACATGGAGGGCAAATATTATAATAACAAGATGACCTAACCGGTGCATTGTCAAGTAAGACATGTACTACCTTGCGATTATTTAATTTGGTAATAAATGCTTCAGAAAAGTCGGCTACATTCGAAGATATTTGAGAATGCGTGTTATAAATGTTGACTGATTACTATGATTACACATTTATACTTCTGTGACTAAAATGCAAAGTAGTCATTTTACTTTATCCGGCAGTATGCCAGATTCTGTATAGACTGAAGTCTGTGATATCTGAGATCCAACTGGGTCTCAGAATGCCAAAATTTAATGGTTATTTAATCAGTGAATTCCCTTCCTGGTGATATTCTTTTTTATTTATATCTCTCATTTATATCACATCGTTAAAATTTTCTGCCAAAAGATTCAAACTGTCAAATGAATAGTTAGAAGGAGGAGAGAGAGAGAGAGAGAGAGAGAGAGAGAAACCACCTATGTCTAAGTTTGATCATGTATACACAAATTAAAACAACCACCCACAACTCTCTTTTATCCAGTACACTACTAGTTCAATAGTTACTATAATTTATAATAATAATCTGATTTACCATGTCATGTAATCATTTACACCAAACACATCAATTACTTCATTTCGTATTTAAAAATTAACTCATTAAATTCTGGTTAATATCAAATTCGATTCATGGTCGAGACTTTTCGAATGATATTTGATTTATCTTTGTAGGCGCAAAATTCGAGGCCAATACGTTGAACAAGCATATATTCAGGAGCAGCTTTGATAATTTGTAATAGATTATCTACTTTTTTCAGGCACGAGAGAGAGAGAGAGAGAGAGATTGTGTTTATACTCCGGTAGAAGACACAGGTCAAAGATATTTCCAACTAATCATTTTGATAACAATACTACCAATAACCGTAATTCAGTGGTCACATGAGCTCGAAACACGTTCAACTTAAAAGCGTGTGCTACTGCACTCTCGGCTATATCAGGTCTTATTGACCACTCGGCTATATCAGGTCTTAAAGGGACTAAAAATAAACCTTTATAATATCTGTACATAGCTAAATGATCCAGCTACAGTACTTAATAATTGGTGACGCTTCTGAATTTCATGTTGAATCCTGTCATCAGGACTAATAAAGAAGTGCTGAGAGATGTCGGGTGATGTGTTGAGAAAAGAACATTACGTGGTTATTTATAATGAATTAATATGAAATATGAATGACTAATTAAACCACATGAACTGTTATCGAGTTTGTTTTTATGTGTGTAAAGTATTACAATAAAAAAGTTAACCTCCCACACAAATCTTCTGGTCTGTACAATCAATACAACTTTCAGTCCTTCGTTATTAGTTCTGATGAAAGAATTCAACATGGAATCCAGAAACGTCACCAATTATTAAGTTCTTAATAATTAAGAATTACTTACTTATTGTAATACGTTGTTGACAAAAAAATTCACTTTACAGCAACAAGTCACGTGGTTAACCTAGAGTTATATTTTATATTAATTCATTATAACCTTAGTGTTAAACAAAGTTAAAAATCAAAGTTTCTAGATAGTTCCATTACTAAGCGTGGCCATGCAACAGGCAGATGGTTCCTTGAGCCAAATGGAAGTCTCGGTTTCAAACCCAGCGCTGGCTGGAGGAATGTGTTTTGGCTTTTAAAATCAGGTTTCCAGTCAGTGGGTTTCAGGCAAAGATTGTAGTTTTTTTTTGTTTTTTTTTTTCACTGCTTAAAATAAAATGATCATCGCACACAGACGCAATACGGATATGCGACATGGCCGGGATGTATTTTTTTTTTAGAAGCACACACAAGTTAAACCTTTATTGAAGAAATTCCTGGCGAGTTCGTCGACGAGATAAGATCAGAAAATTGTACAGCCAATGGTAGTTTATATTCGGGTCAAAACCAGTAAAGCGTAGACAAAAATTGAGTTATTAGAAATTACATATATAGGATTATTTAAAAAAAAAAAAAAAAAACTCGGGTGTTCTAAAATTAAATATCTAGGAAATTATTCAAATTTTAGAAACTTCCTCTGGGGAACCCAATTTGTGCTCAAATTTACTTCACGACCAATACTTTATGATCCCTTTCGCAGTGTATTTGAAGTAAGCTGATATTTTCTTGACTGTGTGCAATTTTAGTGGCCAACCAGAGCCGTTTAAGTACAGAAATTGGTAGTCATAAACAAAACAAGACCTGCAATATCCTCGCGTGACTAAATAAACGTTTGCGAATGTAGAAAAAGATTCGATATTGGTTGCACTCATTTTCACGTACTCGCGTATTTCGCAATTCGCTCTACATTGCACCATGCGCCTGCGTGGTACAATGTAGAGAACAACTTTATCGATATTTGGACAGTAAACAAACTCATGTCGCATTCTGTAAGCGACCAAGCAACAATTATTCCATCTGGACAGTATTTGAAACACTCCATGAATGTCGCATCCCCTCCTTAACTTTTTACACAACGTTATTTTACATAATTTCATTTCATATATTTTACTAAGACTTGCGAATGGAGAGACATCAACTTTCACATAAACATTATATACAATTCATGCAGTGTCAGTGTTCCCGTGGGGGGGGGGGAGGACTCCTGCAAGCTGACATTTTAAATTGATGCTTAGCTGCCTCACCAAAATTTCTGGCGACGCCCATGGAGCACGTTGTTCAATTCCAATTCACAGATTTTGTTTCGTCTTTTTCGCCATGGAAAAAGGAAAAGTTACTCTTTCATAGTTTTTTTTTTTTTTTCGATTGAAAAGAATTCTCCCATTTGTAAAGTAGTTTTCTTCATTCGAACGCTGACTCAAGCGAGATGAACATCTGGGCGTTACACGTAAATGCCTTAAAGTCACGTTGAGATAAAGAACTTCAGTATTCTGTCATTCGTTTTATTACTGTTTTAAGTTACTGCAACGCACGCATGCTGCGAGAATCGTTAGGACGTGGGTGGATGGATGTGTTAGTAATGTTAAATCGAGCTAAAGCCTACGTATAAGGAAATTTCCATTGGAAATGCCGTTCGTTGTTTAATGAGCCATACTCGAGGAATCAAATGGTTTTGTGGCAGGATTCAAAGTAGTATGCATTTCGAGCCACAAATGACTGTGCGGTCAAATCAAAACCACCTGCGGCTCTTTTTTTTACGATAAGAGTATCCTTACGTTCGTAGTACGCAACAGGATACTGTATTTATAGCCGTTATAGATTTCCTACTGACCTTTCTCTTCCACTTAAATGATCTCCGTCATTTCCTTGGTAACTTCAGGAAATCGAAGTGGCAAAGACTTACCTGAGATTCAAAAGGAAGTTGCAATTGATCCGTCCGGGAGAATGTGCAACTTCCCCAAAGTCTCAAGCAACAGTTGATGTTCGTGGACCTCAAATGTATACAGTATTTGTCATTCCAACTGCTAAATGGAAGCAGTAAGAGACAGTGTTAACGACATCCGGTTTTTAATGTCTCCTATTACATAACTCCGTGGGTTTATTTCTGTAGAAAACTTCCTTTGAGTCATGACTTTGGAAAACCCCGTACAAATAATGAGCGCAGAAAATGAAGTCGAACTCACACAGAGGAAAAGTACGCGAAAACTGCCTATAAATTACGCATGCGTAAAATGAGAGTCAGTTGGTTTTAAGCGGAAGAAACTGTTTTTGTGTTGTACTTAAGTCAACTTGGTTGGTGGCAGTACAATGGACGCGTGAGATTTATCACAAAAATGCCAACTGAATATCGAATACAATATAAGGAATCCAGGGAAGAGTTTCACTTTCAGGAATTTATATCCTACACCACTACTTCTTTTCCTCTTCCCAAGTAAAAAATCTTTCGCACTCTTGGAATAGCAAAGAGAAACTGAACAGACTTAGAATTGCAAAGAGGAATAAAGTGAAAGCCGGTTTGTGTTATTATGGTGTCAGTGAGCGTGATTTCCATGCGATGAAACTTTTACTCCTAAAAGGTTTTATGAAACTTTTATTCCTAACATACTCGCATCGAAAGTGAACTTTGGAAAACATCTCAGAATGTTTACTTTCGAGAGCGTGACTAGCGGTTTAGTTTCAACCAAATACTCGCAGGAGGTATTTATTTATGTATTTATCAAAAAAAAAAAACAAAAACAAAGTTGTAATCTAATTGAAGCAGTTGGCGATAATGAACAGAACACACCTTACGCCGTGTTTGTTTATATAAATTAGTATTCAGTATATTGGCAATAAATACTGGTCAGAATACATCAATTAAGCTAATGCAAAGTGGGTACAATCGAAATGCACTGGAAGTAATCCCCTCCCGAATTTACAAAAAGACGAATTGCAGTGGAGACTTAAATAATCCTCTGCGTGAACTGAATTGCCCAGTTTAGTAGCGGATCAGCTACTTCGAAACTACACTTAATATGGGGGAAAAGAATCAGAATTTTTATAAGTAGACTCTAAAACGCCACTCTTAATGGAATTATCCACCAAATAATACGAGAAGTGCAGTCCCTGAAGCAGCTCTAGCCGTCTTACCAATCTTTTGAAATACTCTGCAGTTGGAGTCAGAAACAATTATTTTATTTTTGAACGAAGTAAATAAGATACTAACGGTATATTATTACCGATCGCTATTATTCAAATAGTAAACGTCTAATGACAATATTGTGCTTGCATGTGAAAGTACCATCGCATATCGTACAAAATATAGTATGTGATGATACTAATGATGCCGATGGAAGGAAAAAAATATTAATGGGGTCACACTTTGGGATGATGACGATGGAAGAAGAAAAAAAGCATCAACGAGGTCACATTTTGCGAGCAGTGTGTACAAATAGCGGTTAATGACGGTATACGTAATCGCACCTGATTATAACATTCTCTTTCCCGTGTCAAATGTGTTGGCGTGAAAGTTGACGAAGCAATGAGTGAATTCTTGTAACAGTTTTGCAGAGTGGAAGAGCCAAAGAAATATTTTTTTACGATGCCTTTTCCTCTTTCTAAAAAGAAAAAAATCAGTCCATGTCCCTTTTCCCATAGTATTTCAAACTATGATTCTTTTAACTTTAAGACAAGCGGTGGAATTGCCTTTATATTAGTTTTTGTCTCAGTTACAGCCAAAACATGATGGGCATCTATATTTTCGGTAAAAGGAGAAAGGATTTTACTACGGGTTACGTATAATTTCTTTTTTAATATATTCGCCGTCTGCTTTTGATGATTAACCTCAACAATTTAGTCTCAATCTTTTAGGGAACACAAAAATATAAACCACCACCACTATCTGCACAATTACACGTGCATAATCCCCATACCATAAAAGTGCAATAAATTCTTTTTTTTTCTTTCCTGACAGATATTAGGAGTAGACCATACTTAAGAACGGAATAACCAGTGAAATTCAACAAACCCGATGCAAGATGCTAACTTAAACACGATCCCTCGACTGAACATCCAAATTATGAGACGACATTTCTAAATGACATTTGCAATCCTGTCATCAGGCTACAAGGAGAAGAGCGATATGAAAAAATTATAAAATTAACAGAGAAAAAGGTATGATATTAACTAACAGAGAAGAAGAAGACCAGAAGAAGGGTAAACTTTCCCATAAAACTGGCCTCTCACTACACAATTAAGTGTGTTTAGTTTAAATAAGAAATTATTAAAATGTGAAAGAAAATAATTACTAAACACCTCTCGTTTTAATTCAGTTTAATTTAAACTTTGAAGAAATGCTAAAAGTGTTTTATTTTTAGCATTTTCTTAGTTTGATATTTAGTATTTGCTTAAAGCTAAAATTACTTGATTTCTATATACAAAAATAAAATGCGGGGTGAGGGGGGAGGGGTAGAATGGATAATGACGACGCAGAATTATGTGAATTCGCCCATCACTTAGATAAAGCCACGTGTTGTATTTTAGGTAGCAATAACAACACGAAACAAAGGAGTTCAGAAAATGCTGCTAATCACAGGTCATAGAACGATCACATGAGCAAAGATAACATTGTTCTTTTTGCACACACCCCTTTTGAATAATGCTTCCTTTTTTTTTTTTTTTTATTCCTTCTTTTTCTTCTGTGTTCTGAATGCTCTTTCCCATTTTGTTTTTCTAAATTCCTACATGTTTATCGCATGAACTGAACACAATGACCGCATACGTGTGATCTGAGTTGCACAGACGGATGCAGAATTTTGATTCGAAGTGGGTACGGGAGGGAGATAAATGTATGAAATGTTTTTTCTAATTTTGTGGGAGGCGAATTTTATCCTCCTTCTCTCTGCAGCTGTCACTTTATTTATTTATTTATTTTTATTTTATTTATTTTTTCGGAGAAAGAAATCCAGTACGTGCTGTTTGTCCTTATACAGATAAAAACAAGATGACAGTAAGCCCTGATTTACATCGTCGACAATTTTAGGAAAGTTTTCATTGCAAGAATGGTTAACAAGTATATAACAGCGATATCCTTTTAGTAATTTATTATCAGAAAACCTCTTAATTAGCTATTTATCGCTTTATCTATCGTAACCGCATTCATTCTATTTAATTCGAAAAATAGTTGCAGATTCACTGTTTCCGAAGCAGCAATATGTTCGTTCATCGCTTCATCAAGTCCCTGTGTTACAGGAAACTCCCGGGGTGTTCATTTATTCCGCCAGGGCATTGTAGTGGAGCTCTGTTATTATACTGACGTTTTACGGGCTTGGCGTGGGAAAACAGGCACTTGAGCTCAATTGATTTAACGAACTGCGGTCTTCAGAGTTTGTTGGCGGAGCTAATGGCACAGTTCCGCTGATAATTCACCTCATCTTCGGATGCAAGCGAGAGAAACTACGAAACGTGTTCGCAGCAAGATGGAGGAAAAGACAGAAAGAACTTGAAAAATACAATTACAAAAAACGAAGCTGAGAGGGAGAGTGGTAATCGGTTGTCTCATCTGATGGTCGAACTCATGTAGTGCAGCGTGGGCTGTGTTTCTCGTACTGATCTCATTGCCTACGGAAATCACTGATAAGGTCAAACATCTATTCTGAGTGCTATGGAACAAGGCCACGATGAAACCTAGCGGTGTTAATGAGCGGAACGGTCTCGTGGGGAGAGAGCAGTAACGGAGAGGAACACACGGCTCTTGAAAATTCAAGGATGCGTGACGTACAAGTGTTCGTACAGTTCGTAGTAATAACTGCAAATAGATGTAATTCATGCAGAAATTGGCGGTGGGAAAAAAACGAACACGACGCTCGGAGCATCTAAATGAATGATTAATATATTGCCCGCTGTGGCTAGTTAACAGAAAGGGCGAATGACGCCGATGGAAGGAAAAAAATGCATCAATGAGGTCACACTTTGCGAGCAGTGTGTACACATAATGGTTAATGGAGGTATGCGTGATCGCACGTGATTATAACATTCTCTATCACTTTAAAACTTTCCCAGGTTAAATGTACCGGCGTGAAAGTTGAGCAATGAGTGGATTCTTGAAACGGTTTTGTAGAGCGGGAGAACAACGGAAATTTTACCTGCAATGCCTCTTCCCCACTCCCCTTTCCAAAAAGGAAAAGATCAATTCATGTCCCTACCTCGTAGTACTTTAAAGCTATGATTTTGTTTTTAGTAGTGACGAATGCTGCAAGGAAATAAACTTATACAGCATCCGCCAAAACAAATAAGCAACTTGCTATGTCATCTGTCTATCCCCTCCAATTTATTGTCTAGTTCTTCCTTCAGTTTATTCAAATTTATTGAAACTACCCATTCCACAACAGATAGAAGTTTGTTCCAACAATCTGAAGGAAAACTTCCACACATCTATCCCGCAACATCCTTCCTCAATTTTTGTAGTCTTACGGGAGGAAGAATGCCATTTAGCTTACTCAATCAATTCAAATATATATCCTCAATCAAATCGCCTTGCAGGTGCCTAGTCTCAAGGCGCTACAATTTGCAGAACTGAAGGCTTTCTTGGTAAGAGCACCCCTTTGTTTCGATCATCAATCTCATTGCCATTCTCTGCATCCATTCCAGCAACTCGACATGCTTCCTAAAATGAGGCCTCCAGACCTGTACGCAGCCTAACCATTGCGTTGTACGATGGGATAATCACTACCCTTTCCTTGCTAGAAATTCCTGTATATCATTGACAAAACCCCATGTGCTCTCCTGGCAGGCTTCCTGCACTGCTCAGAATTTTTATAATTTTAAGAAAAGCAGTGGAATTGTACGTTTAATAATTAAAGAACAGTGTCTGGATTCTTTTTTTTTTCTTTTTTTTGTGCCTATTCTATAGTAAACCAGCACGTTCCTCCGACTCCTACAGGTCTCATTAATGACTATTTCGTTGTATGGATGGAAATCCATTAGGTAATGACATGAAATGCGGCTGGCTGGAATTGTGGTTGCGCGGGTTTTGAAAATTAAGAAGTTGTGGGGACGAATCATGACACAACAGAAATGCGCAGCCTATTGCTTTATAATATATAAACTCATTTTATTACCTTTATGGGGATATGGACATTATAAATATTAATCTTGGATTATTTTTAATTGCTTTTTAGATTAAAGAAGGCTTTTTATATGATTAAAAATACAAATGCAAGTAACAGAATGAAGTTAGCATATAAAACCTGAAACATTTTAATCAGGATAAAAATTGTTTTCTTTTCTTTCTTTCGAATCCTCTGAAGATAACTTACTTCTCGTACATTAGAGGATGTCTGCACGACCAGTTTGAGAAACAGCGTGTCCTTGTCTCGAATTAAGCTTCGGGAAATGAGTTTAAAAATGCTTTTCCAGAAAGAAACATTTCCATCTCAATGGGATTTCACAAATTTTATAAGATGTGTCATTCCCTGTTCAATTCCCCCATCCCTCCCTCTAAAAAGACCTATTTTCCCTTCTTTATTATAGACATCACCTAATAACTGCGGCCTTGATATTTCTTTGATGTATTTCGACGCTCTGCAAAGTTATTGCGTGCACTTGCCAGCAAAAACAGATAATACGTGACCTACGTACACACGTATACACAGGTATAACAGGACCTTTGTAATGGTGGCAACTGCGAACATAGTGATAGTTCCTTGTAACTTATCGATCCAACCCTTGGGAACATTACAGAATATTCTGAGTGTGGGGAGAGCGCTAATGGCGACTTTTGTGAACATAAAAAATAATACTAATAATAATAATAAAATTGGAGGAGGTCGCGATACCAATTGCGCGTCAAAACAAACAACGAAATCGCCTATTTGTAGCGAACATTATACAT
Source organism: Mastigoproctus giganteus (assembly GCF_048544385.1). Classification (NCBI taxonomy): domain Eukaryota; kingdom Metazoa; phylum Arthropoda; class Arachnida; order Uropygi; family Thelyphonidae; genus Mastigoproctus; species Mastigoproctus giganteus. The sequence goes on from NC_143576.1 coordinate 136,709,554, forward strand.
ATAATGCGAACGTTAAAAATAAGAGATCTTTACAGATAATTTAATCTGTAATAAACAGTCAAAGCACTGTTTAATGTTGAGCTATTTGCTCTTTTCTCTGCTGTTTCGGCAAAATAGCTTAATCACATATTACCTTCCACCTAAAGTAGCAGGGCGAAAGTCCTTTAGAGGACCCGTAAGTTAAATATGTCATGAGTCATCACGTTTCCAATATGGTTACAATCACAGAATAAAACGCCTCCACATTCCAGGAGAGGCGGATGAGGACAGAAAAGCAAAAAAAGGTTCTTACAGCTTTTCTCTGCCTTAATCTTATTTGTCTGCTTGGGACGACACAACAAGAGGTTAGAATTATTTTTGGAGCTTTAGAGGAGAGGCAATGATATTCGTTCTTAGTAAAGTTGCGCTACCTCGGTGGGAACACGTGGGCGGTTACGCAAGCGCGAGTCTAATAGGTCAGTAGTTCACATCGGGAACGCCAACTATTTCCCAGGTGAGTGTCTCTTTTTATCATTATTTTTTCGAGAGTTTATTGGGCAAGAACAGCGAGGACACGTACGGAAAGTCTAGACTCGCCTTCTTCACCTCTAGCAAGCAGTTTCGATTCAAATGCTAATTTTCTAGTTAATTGTTAAGCTTCCCTTTTAAACACCAGGGCAGAATTGAGAATACTTGAGAATACTTGACTTGAGAATACTTGATTATTTAATTTCAGTTGGCCTGTTGAAAGGGGTTGTTAACTCCGAGAAGTTGGTAACCACCTTACAGTGAAAGATGAAAGTCAACAATTTATTATATCAAGTTCAAGTCCGTTTACGTTTGATGCAATTAGAAGGAAACAAAACTTAATTCAATGAAAAGCAAAACTGAATCAGTTCTTTGTAACTGATGTATATTGTTAATCAATTCTGTAAGCGTATGCCATCTTCAACTCAACCTCGTATTCCTCAGGAATTAAAACCACTAGTTTACGATTGATTCAACCGCTAGTTTACGATTGATTCACTTACTACTTTCAGTGTGTGTCTCCAGCTGGTTTGTACATGTTTTTTGTTGTGGCAAATTATGGATGTCAAATGATTACAAAGATTTTTTTTTAAAAATCTAAACGTATCAGTGGAGTCTTAAAAATTGGCATTAACTAATTACTCCAAGAGAAAGGCTAAACAAAGCATGGAAATGCGGTTCTCACAAAACGAAATCAATTGGTTTAAACAATCAATATTTTCGCGAAGAGATATGAAAGATAAAGAAATTGTAGAAGAGATTATTGAAAGAGAGAAAAATTATCACAAAAGGATAAAACATTATCCTTTTCAAAAAAATCTGATTTAGGAAAAGGGCACGCTTTAAGGATATTTCTTGCAGAATACGTTAGAGAGGAAATGGAAAACCTTCTGAAGGGATTGTCCGACAGCTTTTCATGTGATTACTGAGGCGGCTACCCAAGCAGTAAGAGTTCTTCTAAATTACTTGCGTCATACAAGAATTACGGACTCACTTGTTTGATATAATTGCTCACTTGAAGAGATCGTCAGAGCGTATGAGTTCCACACACACAAAAAAAATTACTCCATCTTATGGTAAAAAAAGGACTCCATCTTATGGTAAAAATTATCCTTCCTAATGGTTGGGCCGTAACGCCACTCATCAAGCTGGTGGAAAGGAGCGGGTTCGATTCATTAGACCGAAATAAAAGTACTTCCCTCCCAGTGGAACTCTTAATTTTCTATCCGAAGTTTGGATTATTTGATCATCGCAAACAGGCAACCCGACATATAAAGCACTCAATTTAGAGCATAATTTACTGATGCCTCATGAACTTAATTACCTCGATGTTCATTGAAGATAATTAAGTACAGTAGAACCCGGATAAGAATTCCCGCATAAGACGTTCCCCCCCCTCGTACTAGGTTTGGTTTCTTCTTAAGTCCCTTAAGAATTGAGACTTCTTAAGTCCTAGTTTCAACTCAATATGTTGTAATGTATTATTTTCCCGCATAAAAAGTTCGTGATAAAGAATACACAGGGTATTATTACCCTGAATACGGTGCTGTTTCTTGATATATACGATATATACACATGTATCTCATATTCCGAATACCTTCACAATTAGGCGCCTCCGCAGCCAAGTGGGCAGGAGCAGCAGCAGTGCGTACCACACGCTTCTTGATTAGACCGGGGTTCGACCCCGTGACCACCAAATACGGAGGATGCGGAAAGGTCAGGGAATGACCACCGCATTTCCCGGAGCAATATGGCCTTAGTTGCTAATGCTCCTAAAAAAAACAAATAGCAACCTTCACAACGAGTTGCCCTGTTCTTGCACTACCGCCAATAAGCAACGCTTCGCCAATGGAGAAGAATAATATTACTTATTCTAGTCGGATACTTATTCTAGTGGGGTGGTATAATCCATTGGCGAAATGTTGCTCATTCGAGGTAGTTCAATATCAGGGCAACTCGTTGTGTAGTCATTCACAATATGGGAACAATTAATAGATGCCATTTCACCTACTTTGGTGGTTTACTACGAACTAAAATGATGCTTGGCACTAACTTGTTCGATTAGTGAATTTTCTGTAGTCTGAGGTTTCAGCGCTAAAACCTTTTTTAGTATAAACATTTTGATATAATGGAAGTGACACATTGCAATTGTTTTCATCGATATCCATAATTGGATACGTAGACCACGTTAAGTTCTGATGGCTGTGAACAGTTCTCAGTTACTTAATGGATTGTTGTTGTGTCTTATAGTAATTTTGACCTTTTAAGGTATGTTGAAACTCCAAATGAGCTCATTCTTCCAACTTGGTAATGAGTTTAATGAACAGAATGTTACGCAATTAGAAATCCTCGCTTTAAAAATGTTTCCCATAGGTAGGGTAAAATATTTATAAATTCTGAAATAGTACTTAAAAATCATCTTTAACATATGTATGTGTATCTTTTCATTTTTATTTGTTTAGTTAACATTTCATACCCTTAGTCACTTTCCCTTCTAAGAAGTTTTCCCGCGTAAGAAGTTCTAAACCTCTAGTCCCTTGGAAAACTTCTTATCCGGGTTCTACTGTATCTTCTTTCATCTTCTCAACCTTAAACCCACGCACAGTACAAAGTACTATAGGTTCTAATACCTATAGTGTTTGGGGTTTTCATAATAAATAAAAAAACAAAATTCTTGCGTTGTACGAGGAAGAATCAGCAGTTTGAAATCGAGTTAAGTTCTGTGATGTTAACTGCAGTTATTCTATCCGTCTTTTTATCAATCATGTTGAAGGATTGTAATTTTAATTAACGTGCTTACTAAAAACAAATTCGAGCAAGCTACACGTTTCCAAAAATACTCTTAAAGGCAAATAAGTACGGGAACTAATCATATTTTTTACAAGTGAGCAAATCACACAAAATTTCCTGATACCGCTGAAGCGTCTCCCCCCCCCACCAAAAAAAAAAAATAAAAAGGGAATCTCAAAGCGAATACTGAGCACACAGATTGATATCGCAGTGCTAAGCATGAACAGAGCTGCCTAAAAAGGACACATCGATAAATAAAACATAACGCATACGCTTATTTGAAAAATGTAATAAAAAGAAAAAAAAAAGCAAGAAGGAATATCCGCATGGTTAGCAGAACTATTCAGGTTATCCACAAGAGGAAACAGTCGAATATTAGAGTGTCATTTATTATGTGCGAAAATTCAGTGAAAGTGGAGATATTTGGAATTTGTTTCATTATATAGTCAAATATATATTAGTGCGCGCAAAAAAAAAAAAAAATAAATAAATAAATAAAGTATTCTAAGAGAACGTTTTTTTTTTTTTTTTTTGGTCCATAGACGAAAATACAAGATTTTATTTGATCGACTTGTGCTTTCTCTAGTCATTAGCGTAATCCACGGAAGCCTTGTGTAGTAATAAGATCAGAACTATTTAATGTCTTCTAACACATGGCTAGATTAACTTACATTGCTTAATTTCATCGCTAACAAGGCAGCTAAAATTATTTATTGAAAACCTGAGGGTAAAGGACGGTAATGTGATCTTTGGTTCAATAATGAAACAAATTCCGAACGTCTCCATTTTCGCAGCAAGTGGAAAGCAGAACGAGTACTTCGGACACGGCTCTAAAATAAAATTGATGGAGTGGTTTTTCATCAGCGTCACGCTTATCTGCGTGTAGCAAGTATGGTGTAAGAAAATTTGAGAGAGATTTCATGTTCCAGCTAGTAACCAACGATAGAAAATGCGTCTACTTCAAGCGGTTGAGTCACTGCCAATGTTTTTTAATCTTCGTGCATTTGCGTGTTGGTGTGTGCGCGTGCGTGCACATTTCTGACCAAGACCCCGTTCCATTTTACGTAATGGAATGTCATCATCCTGACGCTAATGGAATTGCTGGGATAATTTATTTAAAGTTGTTAGCGTGGAGAGTTGATACTAATGGAACCGTTTAATTTCGTAGAGATTAGATGGGAGAATACAAAATGACCTACACAGAAAGAATGCAGCTAAATCAGCGACTTGGAGACAGGTAATGAGCCGAGAAATGACCAAAAGAAATAAGTAACATCATCACCTGAAGTTTGAAGACGTGAAATAACGAAGGACGGGTAAGTAGGCCTTCCTTCTGGTGATTACGAAAGAGAGTGGGAGAAAATAAGTACATAATTAAATTTGACTTAAATCTTTACACTGGTAGTGCTTTATGGGCTTCCTCAACTTTTTTTTTTCCCTTTCAGAATACGCTGTTTGCATGGTGTTATACACGTACACCATGCAAACAGCAATGCCCAGTATTTTTGCATCTATTTTCATTGCAGACCGACCTCATGGAATTCTCTCCTAATTATAGCTTGTGGCCAATTTTCAAAAACCAATTTATAATTTGTTTTTAATTTGCATGTGTCACAATACGAAACTTACTAACTCATACTTCGAACTTATTCGTTATACGCTCAGTGGTCATTAAAACATCATCGCCCACCAAGTAAAATTTCTTCACGTTCTATAAATACATAATTTTTAACCAAATCTTAAGTATTTAACCGGAAGTATTTACTTGCTAATCTGTAAGATGTAAACTCTCCTAGTCCCTAGGGTTGTTCAGGAGTTGATTTTGCTTTAACCTGCAAATAAACTGAATATCACGAGATTACGAAAAACTCCCGGAGATATGGACTGCTGCCTACATATTCTGTCTGCAGTCCCACAAATGGGCCACAGTGACAGATGGTGGATCCACATACAGCCTACTCGGTCTCAATCCACATATTGGTATTAGTACTGAAATGACAGGATGCAAGGAAGCCAGAAGCAAAGAAACGGAATTCACGATGAGGTCGAGATCTGAAACAGCTGCCCAAAGGAAGAGAGTAGCTTTCTCAACGTTTTGTAAACCATATCTCAACATATTTGGCCAGTGCATTACCTTGTTGAAAGACGCTATCGCCAAAGGAAAACAGCAAACTGAAGGAGGTAGCTGATCCTCAGAGGACCTAAAAGTCTTAATAACATTCCCTAGACCGTAAATCACTTGGGCCGGAAATTTAAATTACACCACCCAACTGTATTGTAATTTAAATATATTTTTGTATATTTAAGTATTAAAGAACAACGAAATTTACATGATATCAATACTTTTAAACGGTGGGATGTTTTTGATTCCAGTCATTGGCCGAAGTCAGCAATAATTTCCGTCCGGACGAGAGGAAATTTTATGGGATTTGCTGACACCGTGGTACAGTTAGTTTCTTTCTGGAAAGAATTAAATAATTTTTCTCAGAAAAACTGGTTTTCATCCAGCAAAATAGGCAAATCGACCGGAGAATATACTCAATTTATAGAGACAATACAATGGCCCATCATAGCCTTAATTGCTTCTGCGCATGTCCTAAAACAGACCTTAGAGGCTTAGACTAAACAAGAATCTCTCCAGATCGGATTCAGACGTATATAATGACAAAAGTATTTAGAAATTTAAATAAATAAGATATATGTTTTATTTTTGTTTGGAAATATTTAAAACAAATATCGTCCTTGTTAGACTTTGCCAAATGAACAAAAAAAAAAAAAAAAAAAAAAAAACGAAAAGACAACAGATTTCCCCCTTTAGACTCAGTTGCGGGTCGGCACTGTCCAATAATTCTAGTTACAATTTAAACTTATAAAAACTTTTTATTGAAATACATCCACAAAATTCTCAAGAATTAACTACGCTACACACATTAGTTTCCAGTCTTGTTGAAGACGGCATGCACAAATTTTATAAATTGCGTAGACTGCTTTCTCTGTATCCGTTTTGAAAACAAGAGCAGTGACTCCGCTCGCTTACTGGAAGTGAAATAAAAGACACGTAGTTAAAATCAGAATTTTAATGACATTGGCTTGTAACGTAATGCAGAGTACAAATTCCTGCTGTACAGCATTTTCGAAAATTTTAAAGAAACCACCTTTCCTTCTACATTAATATGAAATATTGGCGTAGTTGTTATGTCCGGCTGTTATTACTGTTGGTCGAGGAACTCTCACACTATCGGACTATCCTATAGGTGTTCAGGATTGCGACTTTCTGGAGTTCCTTGCAGGTGTTCTCTGAGAGACCTATTACTGCTAGGCTCTCGTTAGGGTTTTTTTACACCATACCGGTGGTTCACAAGATGATCCGGATGGTCGTTGAGTGTTGGGCACCGCTCTGTCGATCAGATAGGTAACCTTTTCCTTCTTTCGACAAGGGTTATGTCCGGTCGCATCCCCCTCTCCCCATACTTCTCCTTCAACCCATGCACGGTACTAAGTACTATAGGTTTTGATACCTTTCGTGTTTGGGATTTTCATTAAAAAAAAAAATAAATAAAAAATAAGGTCTGTTGTTCGGAATTGTCTTGTCCGTTATTATGGCGCGGTCTCAGTACCGGTTGGGACATGTCTCTATTACTACGGTCTGTGGTTCATACTTGTAATACAGTACACTTTCTTTGATCAACTGGTATTTCCTCTCTAGCTGCTGATGATTATCCCGGCTATCTGGTCATGTCTACGAGTGTACTCCGTCTGGTGATCACCGTGCACCCTGCGATGATGTGTGTTGAATTTTCTGAGGCTAGGTGGCATCGTCGACATATGTCATCTGACACTCCGGTCTCCTTGGCGATGTATTTTCTGTAGTTTCTGGTCTTTATTACCTGGTCTTGGATGGCGAGCATGAATCCTTCAGTTTCGGGGAGAAGCATCCCGCTCGTGAGCCATGCACTGGAAAGCAGTTTATCTATGTTGTCTTAATAGAGGCCATTGTAGTGTCTGCCATGGAGTGTTTTCTTTGCCCTTCTTTCTAGCTTCGTTTGTTCCGTCTGGGCGGGAAGGCTCTCCTCGCGTAGGTTGAGTGGGGTATACTGCTTGACTCTCTTCCTTATGGCCTGGTAGAGTGGCACTGTGTTTTTCTGAAAGTAATCCTTCAGGTTGGCTATTGCTTTCTTCTGTTTCTCGAAGAGATCTATCAAACCCCTTCCTCCTTCTTTCCAAGCTATAGTCAGCCTCTCTATGGCCGACTTGTGGTATTAGCGGCTCTTGGTTATCATTTTCCTTATCTTTCTCATGATATTCTCCAGTTCGGTGTTAGTCCAATCTGTGGTGCCAGAGAGTATGCTAGCACGGGGAATGCATGCGTGTTTATGGCTTTAATTGTGTTTCCTTCGTTCAGCTTTGCTTGGAGCAAGCTTCTGAGTCACTGATGGTATTTTTCAGTCAGGCAGTCCTCGATCTCTTATGCTCTAACTGCTGAGTCTGCATCATCCCCGGTATTTGTAGGTTTCTTCCCTGTCATGGCTTCGATCTCTTTACCAGTCTGCAACTGGTTGTTTCGACTAACTAATTTCCTCTGATGCAGTTCGTGGGTATTGCATTTGTCTAGTCCAAATTCCATCCTGATATTATCACTGAATTCTTCGGTGATGCGAAGTAGCTGCTGGAATTGCTTCTCGGTTGCGGCGTAGAGTTTGATTTCATCCATATACAACAGGTGGGAGAGGATGTACAAGTTTTTCTTTCCTTTTTTGAGGTTATATCATACTTGCTGTTGTTGAGCATGGTCTGCGAGTAGCACAGTGGTATCGTCACCGTCCTCCTCACACAGGGTGAAAAAGGCCAGGGTTCGAATCCCGTCGATTACGCGATGAACTTTAGTGGGTTTTTTCACTCCGTGGCTGAGTTAGTCGGTCTCAGGCGTAGATAGCAAGGTTTCTCCCCCCCCCCAGAGACCGGGATTTTTTCGTTCAGCAAAACAAGCAAATCGACCAGAGAATACACGCAATTTACAGACACAATACACATAGGTATATGTAAGAAATTACTGGGTGACCCTAATATACTAATTTGGTTTTTTTTGTTGTTGAGTGTGTGTCTGCGCGTGTAGCACAGTGGTATCGTCACCGTCCTCCCCACACTGGGTGGAAAAGGCCCAGGTTCGAATCCCGTCGATGACGCTAGGGTTTCCCTTCCCGGAAACTAGGTTTTTCATCCAGCAAACAGAAAATTTCCCACAGAACCCACGCAATTTACAAAAAAAACCAGACTATTAATTTTAAGTCACTTAAATAATTAAATTCGTCTGCCGTGCTATGTATTTTATGTCTGTTAACTGCGTGCGTTCTATCTTTTTTTTTTTTTTTTTTGATTTGGTAGTTGTTGGCGCATCGGCTTCTGTGGCCATATTGCACCTCCCAAGGTTTTTGCAGTACTTTGATCCAAGCCCGAGGCGGAATCGAACCCGCGACCTTTGGGTTGCCGGGCAGGTACTTTACCCACTCGGCTAGCCCGGTCGGCCGTGTGTTCTATCGTCGATTTTTCTGTTTTGCTGGACGAAAAATCCCAGTTTCTGGGGTTTTTCGACGCCTGAGACCGACTAACTCAGCCATGGAGTGAAAAAAGCCCATAAAAGTTCCTCGCGTCATCGACGGGATTCGCAGACCCACGCAATTTACAGACAGTATACGCGGAGCAGCATGGCCTTAGTCGGCGATGCTCCTAAAACCCTACCACAACAACATTGCATCCCTTCTGCTGTTCGGCCATGGTGTTCTGACTCTTCAAGTGGTCTAATATCTTCTTAGTTATGCAGTAGGTCTTGTATATCGTTGGGAGACAGGGGATTGGCCTGTATTTCGCCGGGTTTCTTATATCTTTGTCCTTAGGCTTTTGGGTACATGATTCCTTGAAACTCTAGGATTGTTTCTGGGTGACATCATCCGGGTGACTGCTCTGCTAGGTGCTTGTGTGTGCAAGTGGCCTTCTTGTACAAGTAGTTGCGAATATTATCTATTCAATTATTATTATTAAACTTTGTTTTTATTTCCTATTTTGCCCAGCTAAGTAACTGAGTTCAGTCACCCACAGTTATATTCTAACCGGCACTAAATTAAAATTAGAATTAGAATCAGAATTCAATTTTAATGTACCGATTCCTGTCCAGTATTTAAATTTAAGTGACCAACTAGAAACGCCATTTGCTGCTTCTATTCTTTTGTGGCTACAGAAGTAAATAAAGTATAATAATAATAATAATAATTTCCGGATTTCTATTGGTTGATTAATAATACTAAAGTCTAAGGAAGATACATAACACATAAGAAAGCAATACTGTATATAAAAATCAAATATTATAAAACAAGGATATTTTCAAAAGTCAATGTGAAACTATATTTTGTGACATTAGTTTTAAACTCGGGGAACGATAAAACTTGCAGGCTACCTACATGAACGTGGGCCGCGGATTGGACACCCCTGAGCTACAATATACCGTATGGTATATAGGCAGTCTATGTAATATATATTAAAAAAATAATAATAATAAATAATAATAATTGACGGATTTCTGTTGATCTGATTTTATGAAATTTGGGATGGCTCAACAAATCTTTTAACAGGTCAGAATTTTATATTGGGCTTGTTAAAATTTTTGGCCAAGTTATTACATATGGACGGACGGACATGGTAGAGACAATAGGCATTGTGCATGCTAATATACACTGAGTGATCACTGAATTATGACCACCTACCTAATACTTCGTAGGTCCTCCTTTTGCCCTCAGTACAGCAGCTATCCGACGTGGCACTGATTCAACAAGATGTCGGAAGTGTTCGGGAGGTATGGCCAACCAAGCTGTGTGCAATGCGGTCAGCAATGTAAGTATGGAGGTGATTGGTGTATCCAGACGCCTGATATGCCTTTCCATAGTGTCCCACAAGTGCTCTATGGGATTGATATAGGTGGAGTTCGGAGGCCATCAATATGATGGAAGTCAGAATTGTGTTCCTCAAACCATTCCTGCACAACAAGCGCCCGATGGCTCGGCGCATTGTCATCTTGGAAGACACAATCGCTATTCGGGAAAAAGTGTAACAGAGCGGGATGTACACAGTCAGCAAGCAGTTGACGATAGCGGAGACCACTGATACATTGTTCTACGTGCGCCAGGGGTCCAAGCTCCTGCCAGTGAAACATGCCCCACACCATATAACCGCCTCCACCGGCCTGCACTTTTGATACCATGCATGATGGATGAAGAGCCTCATGTTTTGACGCCAAATCCGTACACGACCATCCACAGTGTGGAGTAAATAACGTGACTCATCCGACTAGCACACCTTCTTCCAGTCTTCTAACGTCCAACTTGCATGCTCTTTGCGCAACGCAAGTCTTTTACACCGATGAACCTTGGTTAGGAGAGGATGCCTAAGAGGTCGTCTGCTGGTGTAGCCCATACGTGCGAGCGTGCAACGCATGGTCATGCCAGATATTGTTCCGGGTTGGCCCATGTTGTATTGGGTAGTCAACTCTTCAACAGTGCTGCGCCTGTTCGCCTGTACGAGCCGTCGGACCCGGCGCTCACTTCTAACATCAACTTTTCGCTGACCTTTGCAGTTTTACCGTCGGGTAGTTGTTTGACCATTTTGACGCCAGTCCTGGTACACTTTAACTACGGCGGCTTTCGAACACCCCACCAGTTCAGCCGTTTGGGAAATCGAAGCACCAGCTCGTCGAGCACCCACAATCTGTCCTTTATCAAAGTCCGGTAAGTCCTTCCTTTTACCCATCACGCTCGGAATTTTACTACCTACTGAACCACTGACACCTTATCTATGCTACGTAGGTCGACTAACTCCGCACTCTCGGGTCAATGGGTCGCATTCAGTTTTCATAGGGGTGGTCATAATTCAGTGATCACTCAGTGTATATACAAAGGAAAATAGGAAAAGTTTCCTTTTTGCTTAGTATGAAGCATACTTGATATATAAGTCTTTCTTTCTGTCTTTCTTTCCCTATGAGATAGCATAATTACAGAGGGCGCTAGAGAGGATGTAAATCTATATAATTGACGAATTTAAGTGTACGCTTCATTCTGTACTCGACGATCATTACTTTGCTCACGACACTGCACGCAATGACCGTTTCCCTAAATTTTCCACGATGACTTAACACTTTAGCATTGACATCGTCATGATGTAATAATATTGTGAATGTACTGAATTATCAGCTGTTATAAACGGTGAGTAGCGCACGACCTTGGCAGGTAGACTGCCCATTGGATATTGCTTTTCCTTATTCCATAACGGAGTTGCGCTGTTTACTAGTAATGGATTTCTATGTATATACATCTCGTACAGCGCCGATGTTCGATTAATTCAACGACTAAAACTAAAGCATTGCACAATGATGGACAATTTTAGAACTATTAAAAGTAAGAATTGGCGATCTACTGCTCAAATTTTACTCCTCTGTAACGGTTGGCTTTACTCTTTCCTCGGCTATTTCCACATTAGAATGAGCTAATCGATAATAATCGTTGACACCGAGGCGTAGCCACAAATTCTAGGCCCATCGCCAGATTTTCGAAATCCCCCCCCCTCCCGCTCTTTAGGCGCCTCCGTAGCCAGGTGGGCAGGAGCAGCAGGATTAGACTTCTTGATTAGACCGGGGTTCGAGCCCGTCACTACCAAATACGGAGGATGCGGAAAGGTCAAGGAATGACCACCGCATATACCCGGAGCAATATGGCCTTAGTTGCTAATGCTCCTAAAAACCAAGTAATAACAACAACAACAACCCACTCTTTAGCAACAACACCAAACCATGGCGTACTCCCTCTCATCACTTGCCGGTATTAGTAGAGCCTTGCAAAAGGGAGTGTATTGCATGGTTCCCAACATGAGGAGGGTAACTTTTATTTAATAGTTATAATTCAGTTATAATAAAAAGTGAGAGGACCCTGGATACCACTTTATGGTCCTAACTGGTGGTATTACACTTTCTCCACTGTATTGGGCAGCAAGTAAAAGCGGTCCTGGGATCGTTCCCAGAACATGTGCTTCAGTTTAACATAATTCATCTGGAGAATCTTATAAAGTGAAAATGACAAGGAAATCTGAGGAACAGTTTTTATTTATTTTCACTGCTTTTACTTCTTTGGCTCCCTTAAAATTTTGTCGACTAAGACTAATGCCTCAGTGGCTCAACTCGATCCATGAGCCGGCTCTGCTTAGTATTTAATAACCAAGAATCTTTTTTTTTTCATAAAAAATAAATAAAAAACAACTGAATATTTGATATATCATTAAAGAAAACAGAAGGTACATACAATTATAACTGAAACATCATATTTTAAAAATATAAAAACTTAAAATTTGACTCTTTATACCATCATTATGAGTGCACGACATTTTCAAAGGGCGGGTGACTGCGGTGCACTTCTTGGAACTGCCACCTCCTTCAAATGCAGAGAGATTTTTATATAAAACCATGCATATTCATACATGGTGCATAAAACTGTTATTCAAAACAACGGAATAATGACCCAAGCAGAACAGCTTAATGCGAAATCTGCTGTGGAATGTTACACACCAGTTTGTATCGTTACAATAATAACTACAGTATTTCAAATACTAAAGCAAGAATTTCTGCACTGTGAAAAAGAAAGGCTATCTCTGCTAGAGAGTGTTGGGCAACGATCAAGTATCGTTTCAAAACTCGATTTCATGAAGCTGAGTAGGGGGAAAAGCGGTCCTAAATAATGAATGGAGATCCAGAAAAGTGAAGAACCAACAAAAAAATAAATAATAAGAGAATGTATCATTTGCTGCAATTAATATTTACCATACCGCTTTTTCAGTTGCATAATACCCCTATTGTCCTCACCATGCCCGTCCGTTTCGCATGCAACAACTCGACTTCCAGTGCACAGATTTTTATGAAATGTTATATGTGGACCTTTCCGAAAGCTTTCTAGAGCCATCCCGAATTTAATTAAAGTTGGACCAACAGAAATCCAGTAATTATCATTTCTTTGTCCATCCTTCTGCGTGTAATCACTCGACTCACAGTGGATGGATTTTCATGAAATTTTATATTTCCCTCTTTAAAACAATTTGTCGACCCGTCCCAAACTTTATTAGAATGGCAGTTATTGTTTCTCTTCATGCATATCACATAGGCTATCCATAAACAATATTGTATATTGTAGCTGAAGTACTGGATATTATGTTTGTTGCTATGCACAGTCGCGAATAAAAAAGTCTACTTTTATGAATGTTTTTTTATTATCAATCATGAATTACTGCTATTTGCTAACACGCCTGAAATGTAAAGCGCTGCATAGGTTAACTAAACTGTTCTGTGCTTTCCCTCGGATACAACTTATATTGTACGAGTTGGCATTCCCCATACTTTGAAAGCATTCCTACAATAACTATCTCATTCATTACTCCTATTGAACGCCACCAACTATCTATCGATCAACTTTTTTTCATTCTACATTCAGTAGAATAAATATTGCACGCTTTTCAAAGGCTAGACATGATGACCAGCCAAAAAACTAAATCATAATCCTTTCCAAGTTCTCAAAGCTTACGTCTTCCATGCCAAGGTTGTTACATGAAAAAACAATGGAATGTCTACCCCAAGGGCTGTAGTGAAATACATGTTAAGTACAAAATGGAACTAAGATAAGAAAAATAGACTTATTGTAATATATTATCAGACTTCATTGCCTTTGGATTTAGCAGTCGTGTATAGAGCTTTTTTGTTATTTTATACGTAAGGGAAAACAAATTACATTTATGGGCATTACTAATGAAGTTTCTTCTGCAATTAGCAAACAGAAGAAAGAAATTTTGGTGAAATTAATTAAATTATGGCAGGACCGTTGGGATTCCAGTAGTACTGGTAGGATAACTTATTTATTTATACCTACTGTCGAATTTAATTTTATTAACAAATTGCACTGCTGGCTTTATCCAAGTATGGGATGCTCATATTTGATTACGGGGCATGGTTCCTTAAAGAGTAAGTTGCATCGATTTGGTTTAGTGGAAGATCCTTACTGTGTTTGTGGAAGGTTGGAAACATGGGATCATATCTTATATGAATGCAATTTGTATGATGAATTTAGATTAGACTTATTTAATTTGGTACCTAATTTTATTAGGGGTTCTGAATTAATTTGGCTGTCTAATGAAAGGAATTTTGTAGAATTTCAACGGTTTTGCAGGTTGACATTTAATAAAAGGAGTAGTATACCTGTGTGGTTACTAATACTGACTAAAAACCTGTACCTTTTTTTTTTTTTTTTTTTTTTCCTTCTCTGGATGGATAGGCATTCTGTCTTGCGGGGGGGGGGGGCAGAAAACTTTTCTTTTTTTCTTTTGCAGACTTTGTGGAATGACCATGAGGCGGGATTGTTGCACTCACTAGTAAGGAGTATTCTCCTAGTTGATGCACGTTCTTTTTTTTATTTTTTTTGCTAACTCTTGGGTGTGGGCAGCCCAGGAGTGGGATTGCTGGCACCCACTAGTCTTGCACACTTACTGGTGGGTGCGGGATCTTGATGCAATATGCACCGCCGGAGTTAGTAGACCCAGGCTCAACTTCTCGTGCCAGGGATGGGCACCAGGTGGTAATTGCCCAATGGACTATCACCTGGTGGCAGAGTAGTCTGTTTCACTTTACAACACATTACACACACTTACACTAACAGGCCATTTATGAGAACATGGTATTATGCCTACATGCTAAATTTGTGGAGATGGATGTATGTCACCCTTCGACAGTTAAATACATACATACATGCTCTTGGGCTAAATCTATTTAATTTTATTTATTTATTATTATTATATTTTTTTTGCTTTTAAATAAATTCGAAACTGTTTCTCTAAATTTGGCATTGAAGTTACATACACAACACATATTCCAGCACTACCTTAGTCGCAATATGAACTTCGATGACGCTCTTAATGGTTTTGCTAACGGAAAACCCCAAGGAATGAATGAATTTCTTAGAAATCTGTGTTTAAAAATTAGTTTGTCGAATTTTATTGTTGGAACAATAAATTTCTATTTCTATTTGAATTGTATTTTTTTCGGATTCCTGTTTTTTTTTTCGTAGGCCCTAGGCACAGTGCCTAATGGAAAAGACGGCCTTGCCTGCCATCAGTCGTAAAGAAGAAGCCTGGAAGAGTCGTGAGGAAGGCTAGAAGGGCGCTTACTGTACCCCTAAGTGAGGAAATTGTCGAGAAGTTATATTTGGAGCAAAACGCCAATGCATGGATGATTTACACATCGTTAAATGATAGTAGGAATAGAGATGGAGAAAAGAGAGAGTGTGCAAATTTAAAGATACTTTGCATTAAGTCACGGTGCGTGAGCAAAGGGATCCGCAGAAAACTTCCCCATATTTTAAAGGAGCTAAGTGCTGCGTTAAAGAATCCAAAAAAGGACACGCTCTATTTCGCTTTCGATTCGCCTCAAAGTAATTACTACCGACAGGTCTGGGAGTCCCTGGATTTGAATAATTGTCTTCACACTACTACATAGCAAATCGCAGCTTCTCATCCCGCCCCTTCTCTGGTGTGCCCGGTTACCAAAATGTTCAGCAAAACAACTTTACAACTAGTTAAGCGATAAAAAAAAAAAGAAACGAAACACTTTGAACTATATGCTTACTGAAAGTATGTGATTAATAATGCCTTCAGTAAGCATACATATGTGAAAGCATGGGAGTACAACTATACTCGTATAAAAAGAACAGATTTTTATCTTAAAATTTTAAGCTGTTTATTATTTATTATTCTAATGAAACCTTACATTCTCTACACAAAAGACATTAATCGAGTGTTGGGTAAAATATCCCAGGAATAAGGCCCTCAGGTCTGTGGAGAACATTCGAACCATACACCAACGGGCGAGCTCGAGTCGTTGCCAAATATGCCACGAAAGTTCCTAGAGAGATGGAACATTTTTTAGTGCTAATAATTTGGAAATGTAGAAGAGAGACGAGGCTGGGAGACTTAATCAAAAGTCAATTCCTCAACTCCTTACTGAAAAGAAGAGAAAAAAAAAAAAAAAAAAAAAGATAAAACTGCGCATTGTCTGCAGCAGCCTAGTTAATTACTACAATTCAATCACACACAACAAACGTACAAAGTAAAGCAGATAGCTGTTTCCTAAAACGTGCACTTTTGATATTTGTTCCCTAAAAGAAACTAATTTCACAATAGCGTTACATACATATCGTACATCAAATCGGTACACTGCTATTAACTTTAAGAGAAATCCCACTCAGTCTGGGATTTGCGCATGTGAGCAAATCCCAGACTGAGTAGGCATGGCAAACAGGATATAAGAAGCAAGAAGTAGAAATGAAGCCACTATAATGAAAAAAACAAAAGAATTAAAAACTTGTGGAAATTAGTCACTGGGGCTATTAATTTAATTATTAATATAATATTAATAATAATATTTATTCAGAACAATGGATACAGAATACATTATATGTCTAAACGTATTAAGCACATAATCAAGGGAAAACTGGAAAATCGATCACTGGTCAAGAAATTTGGGTGTATTCCACCCGTTGATCAGAATACAGTGCTATTCATATTGCATGGTGTTATTGTTAATTTTCATATGAACATATATCCTTCTTATAAAAACAAGGAAGATACGAACATATATTTTCTTTCTAAGTAGCTAATAATAAAATACTTATGACCTACTTATATTTAATAAACATATTTTGTTTATTAAATTTAGTAATTAGAAATAAAATACTTAAGCAATACAAAGCGAATAATAAGTTAAAAATTACAAAGTAATAATGATTTGCTTAAATTTTCCGTCATTATTCACAGCATTATAATTTAATGTTTACAAAAGATAACACTTACTTATTTGTAATATTCCACATAAAAGGAATAAGTTACTGAAACTCCTACGTTACGTGGGCAATAAAATTCGAAATAGAGTCAATGAATCTCAAAAAAAGATACCGTAAATACAAATGGTATTACTTTAAGACAATTTTAATTAAAGACCGTTTTAAAATGAGCCCGGCTGAAGTAGATAATTCTGGCATTTTATCGTTAGAATTTGTACAATTTTCGTCTGACTGAATTATTTATGGATTATCGTCTGACTGACGTTCTTCTCTCTCTCTTCTGAATATCAGAATTTACACCATAAGCTTTTCGAAGCTTTGTGCAGTAAAACCAATTACAGAATGAAAAAAAAAAAAAAAAAAAGCAAGAGAGTGGCTACATTTTTTTATTAAATTCCGAGGAAATAAAGCTATTTTTAACTGTAGAAAATATTTAACTCGTTAGATTTTTGTGAAATTCAGCCAAAATTTCGAATGTTTTTAAAAAATTCCTATCTTTCTCTCAACATATTACTAGTTTCTGTCATTCGCATGTTACGTATATTGTATCTTATTTTTCCTGTTGAGATGGGGAAATCCATGCGTTACTTGTTTTGTTTTTCATTTTACTATTTCTCCTTTTTTACACGTCATGTATCATTTACTGTTACTATGCTTCTAATTTCCCTTCTCTTTCCTCAAACATATCCTGCCGTTCAAGGATTAGGCCGAAACTTCCGATAAAATAAATAAATACTGTAATGAAAATAATAACAAAGTTTGCAGTTTTTTAATTTTTTTTTTTTAAACTCAACATAAGACAGATCTCAGTTAACGTATACGCCGAAACGCTGCTGGGCAATTCACGCGCTAATTTCAAAAACTCGCTCGCCTGAACTAAACCAGGCAGTTAGGGTCAAGGACTACTCACATTCCTAATGACCAGTGGTCAACTTACCTCTTCACTGCCACCAAGGTGTTTTCTCACAATGTCACGCAACTGATGGACGGGAATGAAGCCACAGTTCGTTTCATCGCAAAGGTCAAAAACCTGACGTAATTGTTGTAGTACACTAGCGTCTGTTTCGTCTTCCATCGCCATTTATTCACCATCTTGTAGACAACCACATTTCTTGGACGGATGTACACACCGCACGCGCACACACACACGCACAAAAACGCCGGCTTCACTACATGTTACCGTCCGTCTCTGTGGCATTCTTGTCGCGGGTTACCGAGAATTATCCCACTTAGCAACTTCGTTCGATACAGAGAAACACACGCGAGAAGATACACGACCGCACGCGGCTTCGAAGAAAATAGTTCCCCGCGTAATTGCACTCAACTCGCTTAAATCAGCTGACAGTAATACAATATACAAAGCACAACGCTATCAGTATTCGGAGTTATAGCGAATAATGCTAAACGGACAACATGACGGGATCTTAAAAAAGTCCTAATGTTTGCGCTTCCTGTACGCTCCCAAGACACGTGATCGCACTTCCTGAAAGGAAGGTGAGCAGCCGCGAAGGTAGGTAACTAAGAGCAGTACCAAATAAACAATGGCTCAGTCGAGGTACCGCTAGCGTGAGCAACAGTGTGCGGTCACAGTTCGAGGTACCAACACAAATTGCCACCTACTGATTGCAACGAATGCCATGATAACAGCACCGATAGCTCCCTCTGTCGATCTCCACGAGAGATAAACCAACAATGCCGTTTACTATAAAAGTCGTAAATAGTAATTGCGTGAGAGCTTCAAGGACCAGTAATTCACTTTGTGTAAAAAAGAAAGGAAGGAGAAAACAGGGAGGGGTAGAGGTAAATATGTACACTCTTTAGGACTTAAATATATAAACTTCTCCGTGACCTGTGACTGGAATGAGTCTGAACAGACAGAAGACACAAACTCGTTTAAACCTGTTGCTTTTCAATTCATCGTCTATACTTATATTTTAATGCAGTTTCATTTTTATTACTTTCTTAGATGATTCAAATTTTGATGAATTTCGAGTTAATTAATGTTAAGCAGTGTAGTAAAACT